>NC_133659.1:236997192-237345483 GCF_037893015.1 Macrotis lagotis
CCTTTCTAGGGTCTTTGGACCATTTTTTTTTTTGGCTTTGCAGGTACGTGCTTTGATCTCATTGTCTTCTTCTGAGTTTCTGTTTCGATCTTCCAGTCACCATAATAACTTTCTGTTTGGTCTTTTTTTTTTTTTGATGTTTGCACAAATGACTTTTAACTTTATGTTAAAGGGGCCAGCTAGGTGGCGCAGTGGATAGAGCACCAGCCTTGGAGTCAGGAGTACCTGGGTTCAAATCCTACCTCAGACACTTAATAATTACCTAGCTGTGTGGCCTTGGGCAAGCCACTTAACCCCATTGCCTTGAAAAATCTTAAAAAAAGAATAAACAAAAAAACTTTATGTTAAACTTGGCCTCTACTCTCTGGGTGGAAGGGGCACTGTCCCAAGTCTCAGGATTTTTGTGCTGTTGTATTCAGAGCTAGTTGTCAGCATTTACCTTTAAGTTTTCAAATCTTCCAAGATGGTATGATCTAAGGAAAGATCATTGTTCTGACCTGTGTTCTGGTCTCTGAGTGGCCACAAGCACTCTTCTCCACTGGAATTGTGACCAGGGTTTCTGATCTTCTTTGCTCTGGGTCTCAAATGCAGAATTGAGTACAGACAATGCAAAAGAGACCTGCACCCAGTGTCAGCAAAGGATCCCCTATAACTTCTTTCTGACCCTTTTACTGTGTAGGCTGAAAGCTCCAGAAGCTGTTGCTGCCAATCTAGTTGTCACCAAGAACTTGATTACATACCTACTGCTTGCAGCAGGTGTGGCTGCTCAGGGCCTCATTGTTAACTTGGTCCTGGACTGTTCCCATTTGCAGGGTCTTAAGTCGCCTTAAGGGTTGTCATTTTCTCTTGTTTTACATAAAGGAAATATATTTTGTTTATTCTGTCTATTGTATAGAGAAAATCTATCTATTCATAGATGCTTGAACTCTTTTGCTACATCTGGATGCCAGATTTTTCTGCTGATGATATTTTACCTCTTGAATTATCCACTTCTGGCTAAAGATCTCCTCTGAGATCTTTGGTGACTTCACCTTATTTTCCCCTGTTCTTTATCTTCTAACTCCTTTCCTTCTGATGGAAGTTTCTCTGGGAGAATCTCAGTGTCTCAGCCACTGTTCATGAGCATACGTCTCTGCCCCATTTGACTTTTGAAGAGATAGCACCAGCTCTAGCTGTATGCCATATAAGTTCTCCTAGACTTAGTGGATTGCTGCACAGTGCCGCATATTCTATATCTTTTCTTTTTAACTCTTTTGCTTAGTTCTTAGGCCTAATGGTTCATGGCGCTACTATTGCAGCCAGGGGTGATTTCTGTCATTTGGAGTTTAAATCGAAGAGAACTCAGAGGAAGGGGATTTGGATGTGTAGTTGAACTTTATTTCAAACTTGGACACCAATTAAATATAGTTAACATATATATTTTTACCTGCCTCTGTCCATCTCAATTGTGACTTCTATGTGGAGAGAATATATGTTTTATGCTTTTTTTTGAAAGTCTATTAGGTAATTTGATTTGTTGATTGACATAAAGCTCTGGTTAAGTTTCAGTCATCTGTGGAGTCTGGGAATATTTATTATAGGAGTCAGCTAACATACTGTTTAAGTATTAGTTGTGTGTGAATTTAACAGTGATGTTATTGGAATATTCAATGAAATGTTGGATGAAAATTGATATTAGTTTATTTTCTATCCCTAGTATAAAGAAGAATCAAGTTCATCATGAATCCCAGAGGAAATGGTTGAAAATTTCAGTTGTGGGATCATCTGGTCTACTTGTTAGTCTTTTATTATGGAGCTTTTTGAATGGTGATGATGGTGTCACTGAAGTTTTGGCTCATCATAATGAAATTCTACATAACAGGTTTATTGAAGTGACTTGTTCTGAGGATTATGACAGTCACAAAAGATTTGAAGGTACTGATTCCTTTAATAGATGCTATTTGTTTCTTCTCACAAATGGTACTCTGGTTTCAAGGGTGGTTATAAAATATTGGATCAACAAATTTCATTGTAGTGGGGCCAGGATTTATAGCCTTGAAAAGAATAAGAGGTTAGGGTCATAACCCTGATTTTGGTATTTATTGTAACATTTCAGTTCTATTCATCTTAGAAAATTTGCAGTTACAAACTTCACATAATTAATTTAGTATTTTAGATATATTTAGTTTATATAAATTTCTACTGTAATAGCAATAGTAATATTTTCAGCATAAAATATTTCTATCACCATTCTTCATGGATAAGCCAGTTAAAAAGATAGTTTACATTGTAACAATGGTAACCAGTAATGGTGAAAATTTTATGTTGATTTTATGTTTGAGAAGACTAAAGCATAGATTTTATATTATTCATTTCATATTTTGTGATATACCCTCTCTTCAATCTCTCATCATTTGGCTCCTCCTTGTTTATGTCTCCCCCATTCTTGAAAAACTCTCACTTGATTTAACTATATCCACTAGGCATTGTCCCATGTCTCTCCTCCTCCTTGACAACACTGACTTCATTTGGTGCTTCCTCTTCCTTTCTTCTCCATCTCTTCTAAACCTTCATCATTCAAATGAAATTGTCCTCTCCAAAATTTTTAGAGCACTCTCAATCGACAAATTTAATATTCTTTTCTCATTCTTGATCATTTTTTGACCTCTTTGCAACATTTTATTCTGGCGATCACTTTTTGTATACTCCTTCCTAGGTTTTTGTGACTGTTCTCTCCCTGACCTACCTGACATCTCATCCTAGTTTCCTTTGCCCAGTAGATATCTTCCAAATTCTGTCCTATTTCCCTTTCTATTTTCCTTCTAGGTGGTCTCATCTGTTGATCTCATTATTTTGAACTTTGACTTCTTCTCCATCGTGCTCCTTTCTTCCATTAGGGTACCACAATCATTAAAGCTTATATCCTTGTTGGTATCCCCAACTCCTCATGATCTTTCATCTCTCACATCTTTTCAGTTGCTCAGCCTTGTTATTTCTACTTTCTCAGCATCTCTCATATGTTTTCCCTTCTTGCCACACATATGTATGGTCACAAATGTATTTCAGACCTTCAACACTTCTCAACTGAATTAATACAATTGTCTTTTTTTTCTTTTTTTTCATATCGGTATTTAATTTTTTAAAATTTTATTTAATGAGCTTTATTCTCCCTCTTTCACCCTCCCAGTAGAATAAAAGAAAAAGTAAACCCTTATAACATGTGTGTGTGTGTGTGTGTGTGTGTGTGTGTGTGTGTGTGTATTTATATATAGTCAAAGAAGACATTTTATTTGGGATCTTGTATAAAAATATATTTCTCGTTCTGTATCTTGAATCCAATAACTTTCTGTCAGGAGATTAGTAGCATTCTTTATCATCGTTTCTCAGTGGTCATGGTTGTTTACTGCATTGAGCAGATTTCTAAAGTTTTTCAAACTTGTTCAGTACTGAACAGATTGTCTAAACAGATTTCTTATTGTATAAATTGTTTTCATTTTACAATAGTTCATACAAGATTTCGTATATTTTACATTACATTTTACAATAGTTCATAAAAGATTTCTCAGAAATTCTTTGAGAATTGTCTTTTGTCATTTCTTATGGAATGGTGGTATTCCATTATAGTCATCTCTCATTGTTATAGCTAAGTGGCATGGTACATAGAGTACTAGACCTGGAATCAGGAGGAACTAAGTTCAAATCTGGTCATAGACCCTTGTAGCTGTGTGACCCTAGGCCTCTGTCTGGCCCAGTTCCCTCATCTTCAAGATGGAGATAGTAACCTGTGTCATATGTTTGTTGTAAAGATATTTAGAAAGTGCTTTGCAAAACTTAAAGCTTTATGTAAATGTTTCTCATTATTATTACTATTATTATTATTATTATTGCTAAAATAACTATGAAGTTCCCCTTTTTCTACTCATGTAGAGATGCTAGTATTGGCTTTGTTTCTTCTAGCTTAAACTATTGCAGTGACCTTCCATTTGATCTATTTGCCTTAAGTCTCTCTTCACTTAAAACTACCAAAGTGATTCTCCTAAAAGGTGTATTTCACTATGTCACAACTGCATATATTTCTCCTCTATAACATAAGACTAAAAATTTCCTCCAGAACCAAATATAAAAGTCTGCTAATATTTAAAGCCCTTTCTAGTTTTGTGACTTTCCTACCTTTCCAGCAGTTTTATAATTCTATATACTCTGTAATCTAGCTGCAGTGTCCTCTCATATGAAACCTGTGTCTCCAGACTGCACTTGTATTGACTTTTTCATGCCTAGAACTTTCTGCCCTCTCACCTCTGCCTCTTAATTTCCTTGGCTTCCTTCTAGACAAAGTTAAGAAGGCTGAGTCAAGATGGCAGAGAAAAGCCAGGGACTTTCCTAAGCACTCCCAGGTTCCCCTCCAAACAATATAAAAAAAAAATCCTGGAACCAACAAAAAGACAGAATGAAACAGGTTTTCAGCACAAAACAACTTAGGTCAGCAGGAAAGGTCTCTCACAAGAGGGAGAGAGTAGAGCACAGTTGTGCAAGCAAATGCCCTGGCAATACAATATTAGGCTGCACCTTGGCAAGCTAATGACAGACCTTGGGGGCAACTAAATTGATAAAAGTGGCTTCCAGAGCTCTCAGTCCATAGATGATAAAGGGATCAGACTACTGGTCAGAAGGAGATTACAATCCCTTTGCTGGTACTAGGTGCCAATATATATATATAGATCTTGGTTGCAGTCTTGGGTTGTACATCTAGAGTGAGGAGGTACATTAGCACACAAGAACTTGCAACTTTAGGGGCACATGACCTTAATCATAGTTCCAGGTCAAAAAAAAAAGGGCTTGTGGTCATTCACAGACCAGAGCACAGGTCAGGAGTACAGTGACCACATCTCTCCTTAGATCATACCACCTTGGAAGATCTGAAAACTTATAGATGCTCAGCACTAGTTCTAAATATCCTGAAGTACCCCCTCCACCCAGGAAGCAAACAACTTTAAAAATCTAGAAATCGGGGCGGCTAGGTGATACAGTGGATAGACTAAAAAAAAAAATCAAGAAATAGCTGAAAAATGAACAACCAAAATAAAAGAACTTGATCATATTATTATGGTTACAGGGAAGATTAAAATTTAATTTCAAAAGGAGACAACAAAGTCAAAACAATTACATGCAGAGCCTCAAAGAAAAATGTAAATTGATTTCAGGCCAAAGATGAATTCCTGGAAGAGTTCTAAATTTTAAAAATCAAATATGAGAATAGAGAAAAATTTGGGGAATAGAAATGAAGGTGATGCAAGAAAATCCTAAAAAAAGAATCAATGCTAAGCTGAGTATTAAAAATATTCAAATCAACTATGAAGGACCTGAGGGAAGATGCTATACATCACCAGAGAAAGAACTGATAAATAGAAGTATACATAGAATGGTTTTACATATATCTGTATTTGCATATCTATCAAATGATGGCCTCTAGTGCTAGAGTAGGGAAGGAGGGAGGGAGACAGCTAGGAACTTAAATGTAACAAAAAAATTTTAAAAGAGTGAATAACTTGATAAAGGAGGCATAAACAAATACTGTAGAAAATAATGCCCTTAAAAACAGAATAAACCAAATGGTAAAAGAGGCACAAAAATCCACATAAGAGAATTCCTTTAAAAGCAGAATTAGCCTTGTAGTGTATAATTAACCAAAATGGATTTTTTTTTTAGATTTTAAATTTTTTATTTTTTTATTTTTTTTAGATTTTTCAAGGCAATAGGGCTGAGTGGCTTGCCCAAGGCCACACGGCTAGGTAATTATCAAGTGTCTGAGGCCAGATTTGAACTCAGGTACTCCTGACTACAAGGCCAGTGCTCTTATCCACTGTGCCACCTAGCCGCCCCCTGCGCCACCTAGCTGCCCCTTTATTTTAGATTTTGCAAGGCAGTGGAGTTAAGTGGCTTGCCCAAGGCCACACAGCTAGGTAGTTATTAAGTGTCTGAGACCGGATTTGAACCCAGGTACTTCTGACTTCAGGGCCGGTGCTCTATACACTGCGCCACCTAGCTGCCCCCAAAACAGATTCTTGTATTGGCTGTATCCTCCAAAAAAGTCTTAATCTTAACAAGTTTCTTCATCATAGGTTCTTTGAAACCATGATTGATCATACAACTTATTAGAGTTCCTAAGTAATTTTATAAGTTATTCTGGTTTTAATCATTTCATTCTACATCATACATGTCTTTCCAGGTTTCTCTGAAGCCACCTCCTTCATCATTTCTTATATATTCTATCATATAGGTATTTTATATGTATATATATATATATACATATATACGTATCATATGTGTGATGTGTGTGTGTATATGTATGTGTATATGAAATTTGTCCAGCTATATCTCAACAGATGGACATCCCCCCTACATTGTGTGTGTGTGTGTGTGTGTGTGTGTGTGTGTGTGTGTGTGTGTGTGTGTGTATGAAATGGACATACCCTCAGTTTCCAATTCTTGGCCACTACAAGTGGAACTGTTACATTTTTGTATACATGTACATTTGTGCACATGTTAAAATTAGAGGTTAAGAGTTTGAGTAGGACTAGTCATTTCCTTCACCTTCCCAGTCTCTTATTCCTGATTCCCATATCTCTTTTCCTACTTGGTTTCCCTATTGAGTGAAATATATTTCAGTACTCAACTCTGTATGAGTGTGAGAAATAGAGTATGAGACTCTGTGTGTGTGTGTATATCTGTCTGTCTGTTTGATTGTGTGTATTCAATCCTTTGACCAGTTGAGAAAGAGAGTAAAGGGAGAGAAAGTATATACTTTTATTTTATAATTCTGAGATAATCTTGTTTTTTCTTCCCCACTCCCTTCTCCAGGATATTTCTCTTCCCTTCCCTTCCCTTTTTATTATTCTTTTAAGATCATCAAGACACATTAGAATTACCTCCAGGATCTTTTTCTAAATAGACTCTCTTTTTGCCCCTTGATGATGCATAGGTCTCTGAGGGGATAAATATATCATTTCCTTCTGTTAACATGTAAATAACTTTTCTTTATTTGGTTCTTTTTTGATTGCCCACTCATATTACCTTTTTATGTTTCTCTTGACTCCCATATTTATACTTCAAAAATTTTGTGCAACATTAGTCTTTTGATCATGAATGCTTGAAAATGCTTTGTTTCATTAAAGAAACTTTTTTTCTTTTCAAATTTAGAATTTTACTCAGTTTTACTAAGTTATTTTTGGTTATAAACCTATATCCTTTGATTCCTGGACTATTGTATTTCAAACTTTTTGCTCCAGTAGTTTCTAAATCTTTTGTGATACTGATTATGGCTTCTTGGTACTTGAAATCATTCCAGCTGCTTGCAGTATTTTTTTCTTTAACCTAAAAACTCCAGATTTTAATTTTAATATTCCTAGGAATTTTCATTTTTGAGGTTTCTTTTAGGATTTTTATTGTTTCAATTTGTATGTTGTCCTTTAGTTCTAAGAGATCTGGGCAATTTTCTTTTGTGATTTCTTGAAATACGGTGTTTGTGTTTTATGGTTATTATTCATGGCTTTCAGGTAGTTCAGTGATTGTTGTTATCTCTCCTTGATCAGTTTCACTAGTCAGTTGTTTTTAACTATGATAGGCTTAACATATTCTATATTTTTAAACTTTTGACTTCTTTTGAATATTTCTTGTTGCCTCATGGAGTTATTAACTTCAGTTTGGACCATTCTGATTTTTAGGGAGTTGTTGTTATTCTCATTTCATTTCCAATTTATTCCTGTAGTGCTATCATTCATTTATAAAAACTTTTTATAACTCTTAAAAAAACAAATAAACTCAAAACTCACTTCAACATGCCTGAATGCAACCTGAGTTAGATTTAAATTCATTTGAGAAATATGTAACAAAATAAATAAAAATATAGTGAAACAGACATTACAACTGAAAAGTAAGGCAAAATACAGCCTACCAAGTATCCTTATGTATGGATTATTGGTTCCTATTCCAATTCAAAATTTTAATTAATTATTATCTCAATTATATAGACAGTTTTCAACATTCATTTTTGTAAAGTTTTCTCCCTTCCACTCTTTCCTCCCCCAATCTTAGGTAGCAAGCTATCTGATATAGGTTACCCATGCAAAATCATGTTACACTAATTTCCATATTAGTCATACTGTGAAAGAAGGAACAAAAAGGAAAAACCACGAGAAAGAAAAAACAAAACAAATTTTAAAAAAATGAAAATAATATGCTTTAATCTTGCATTCAGACTTTATAGTCTTTTTCTATTCTTTTAGAATTGTCTTTGTTGTAGTGCTGAGGAGAGTTAAGTTTATCAAAGTTGATCATCACACAGTGTTGATATTTAGGTTGGGCAGTGTTTTTCTGGTTCTGTTCACTTCTCTCAGTGTCAATCAGTTCTGAGTTTTTCTGAAATCTTCCTGCTCATTGTTTCTTATAGAATAATAATATTCCATTTCATTCATATACCACCACTTGTTTGCCCATTCCCATGGGCAACTCTCCTATTCTTTGCCACCACAAAAAGAACTGCCATGTACATGTGGGTCTTTTACCCCTTTTTATTATCTCTTTGGGATACAGACCTAATAGTGTTATTGCTGGACCAAAGGATATGCAATCTCATAGCTCTTTGATTGGTTCCTGTTTCTAAAATTTTACACTACTGCTCTAAATAGTTTCCCTTTCTTTCAGCAGGATGTAATTTGTTTATCTCTGCTTTTATTTTGAATTTTTATGGTAGTTTGATATTGCGATTATAAATCTGATTTTTGCATAGAAATTTTGTTCTAGTCTTTCATTTTTAGTCTTTTACTTTTGCATGTGTTTTTGGTAAAGAAGAGATTTTTGCATTTTGCATTTCTATCCAAAATCTCTCTCTATTTTATTTGATTGTTTAATCTATGCACATTTAATGTTATGCAACTCAGGTCTCTTTCACACCTCCTTCAACAAAGACCTATAAAGAGCATCAGATGAAGTCATGATTGGGAAATTCAAGGAAAAATTATAGTGAGTCTTTTTTTTTTTCAGCCTGGGTTATAAAGATTTGGGTAGAGATTTGTGGTCATCTATCATAGAATCTAGCCAGGAAGGCTCTATGTAGAACCTTCCAATGCATGGATAAAACTGGGGTGTATGGTGTACATGCTTGCTGTCTAACTGGTTGACTGCTTTTGGATTAGACTGCTTTGGACACTGAGAGTTTGCCTATCCTTAGATCCTTGAAGAATATAGTACTCAGTATCCAGATTAAGCACAGTTATGTGGGACTGGCACTGTTAGTCACTGGGGATACAAATAATAAGAAGAAAGATTTCTTAAAAGGAAGCTCAAATATATTTATTGTTTCCACTGATGGGGTTTTTCTTATGTATGTTTTTGTAGGTTTTTCCTCCACCCCTTTTTTTGGGGGGGTGACTTTAACTAGAACCCTTAATTCCTTTAATATCCTTATTATCCACTTAATTTTATCTTTTTTTTTTGCTGGTTAATGAATTAGTTTGTAATTCTTCTAGTCTCTTGATTCTCCTAAATTGTAACAGATTTTTTTTGATCAAAGAGGAGTTTTCTTTAACTTATTCATTTTCTGTAGATAAGCTTTTTTGTTTTTATGAAGTTTTATTTTTGTCAGCATGTAGAGAATAGAGAGATAACATGATCCCATCACTGCTAAAACAAAGAAGGTGGTAGGCAGTTTGGGCAATTTATTACTAGATGCTAACTTTTATCTGTTGCTGAGGCAGGCACTGCTATTATTGGGGCATCTTCCAATAGAAGCTTGACAGACTTCTTTCTGTTGATTTCCTAATCTTCTTCACTTTTATAATACCTCATCTTAAACTTAAAAATACCTGATGTAAACCAGAGGCAGTCACTACAGGATTACTCACTGATTTCTATTGTACTTAGCAAGACAAGTTTTTAAGGACCTTGGTAGCTGTCTCTTATATTTGAGTATTTTTCTTTCTAAGGCTATGATAGTTGTCTTTTTGCTATGATTTAGAAGAAATATTTCCTAGAGATGGGGGAAGGGCTAAATGATTTTTGATTGTAATCACTTTTATAGAAGAATTTATATATTCTCTATAATGTGAAAATCCTTAAGTTCTGAAAAAGTACCATTTACATAGCAAATATCTACTAAATATTATTATTATAATTAATACATAATATATATCCAGAATTTGTTGGTTCATTCAATCAGAGAACTATGAGATGCTTTGAAAATGTTTTAATTACTATATCTATTTTTCTTTTCTTTTCTTCTCCAGGGTGTACACCTAGAAAATGTGGCAGAGGCATAACAGACATAGTAATCACCAGAGAGGAAGCTGAACAGCTACGGCGGTAATTATATTTGTACACTGAACATGTTCTATCTGATCCTGGGACAGAGAAGCCATGGGTTCAGTTTGAATAACTTATCATATTTTGAACATAAAACTATTCCTGAAAAGCACTGATAACCACTGATACTGGGACTATTGTCCCACCTCTACTTTCTTTTTTTTAATGGTTAAATAGTATCTTCTCTTAAAAACAAACATTATACGGAAAAATAATTGTGCAAATAATGTTTTTTTTACATTAATAAAATATTCTTGTTTAAGAGTAAACAAAATACCCCTCCCCCCATAAATCTAGACTTGCTTGAGCGATAAAGTAAAGGGGAGAGAAAAAAAATTGTAATTAAAAAAAATAATAGTAATAATTGTAGGTATGGCTAGGTCGTGCAATGGACGGAGCACCAGCCCTGGAGCCATGAGCACCCGAGCCCACATTTGGTCCCATACACCCAACAATCACCCAGCCACGTGACATGCAAGGCACCTGAACCCCACTACCCTACAAAAACCAAAAAGAAAAAGAAAAAAAAAGACTCCAAAATAAAATAAAATAAAATAGTAATAATAGTAGGGGTGGCTGGGTGGTGGACAGAGCATTGGCCCTTGAGCCAGGAGCACCCAGGTCCAAATCTGACAAATCAGACACCCAACGATCACCCTGCTATGCGGCCCCAGGCAGGCCACCCAGCCCCATTTGCCCTGCATCTCCCCCAAAATAATAATAAAAAATGTGCTTGGGTCTCTGTTCCAACACCAATAACTCTGTCGCGGGTGGATCACATTCTTTATGATAAGTCCTTCGTAAAAGTTACTTCCATTTTTCCACCATTGCCATTGCTGATTGCAACTCCCTCCTTTCATATTTCTCCACTACCATGTACTATATTTTCTCTCTCCTTTCACTCTGAAGCTGCTGTAGGGTAGCTAAGTGGTGCAGCAGACAGATCCCCAGCTTTGGGGCCAAGAGGCCCTGAGCCCCCCATACCACCCCTTAGGCCCAGCATCCACCTGGCCCTATGGTCCCAGACAGGCCATCCAATCCCAGCCCCTTGTGAGAAGTAAAAAAGAAAATGTGTTATATCTGACCACTCTCCCCCCATGGTCCACCCTCTCCTCCATTACTCACATCCCCCCTTCCCCCTGTCCCTCCCCTCTCCTTCTTACTCCAGATGCCTATACCCCATCGAGTATATATATGTTGTTTCTTCTCCTAACCAGCTCTGATGAGAGTGAAGATTCCCTTATTCCCCCTTGCCTTCCTCCCTTCCATATCATTGCAATAGCTCATTGTAATAAAGAAAAATCTTATTATATGAAATATCTTGGCCTATTCCCCCCTCTCCTTTTTCTTTCTCCCATTACATTTCCCTTTTTTCTTTTGACTCCATTTTTACACCATATTTTATCTTCAAATTCAGCTTTCTCCTGTGCTTCAACTATAAAAGCTCCCTCTACTTGCTCTATTAACTGAGAAGGTTCCTATGAGTATTATCAGTGTCATTTTTCTTTTTTTTCTTTGTAGTTTTTTAAATTTATTTTGTTATTTAATATTTATTCTCATTTTGTACAATCAATGTTATTTTTACATTAGTAAAATATTCTTGTTTAAGAATAAATGAGGTACCCCCTCCCCCCATAAATATAGACTTGCTGCAGCGATAAAGGGGAGAGAAAAAAAATTAAAATTAAAAAAATTATAGTAATAATTGTAGGTATGGCCAGGTGGCGCAATGGATGGAGCACCAGCCCTGGAGCCACGAGCACCCGAGCCCACATCCGGCCCCATACACCCAACAATCACCCAGCCGTGTGATATGCAAGCCACCCGAACCCCACTGCCCTGCAGAAACCAAAAGAAAAGAAAAAAAAAGACCCAAAATAAAATAAAATAGTAATAATAGTAGGGGTGGCTGGGTGGTGGACAGAGCATTGGCCCTTGAGCCAGAAGCACCTGGGTCCCAATCCGGCCTTAGACACACAAGGATCACCCTGCTATGTGGCCCCAGGCAGGCCACCCAGCCCCATTTGCCCTGCACCCCCCCCAAAATATAATAATAATATTAAAAAATGTGCTTCAGTCTTTGTTCTAACACCAACTCTGTCGTGCGTGGATCACATTCTTTATGATTAGTCCATGGCAAAAGTTACTTCCATATTTTTCCAATGTTGCCATTGCTGATCGCAACTCCCTCCTTTGGTATTTCTCCACTACCATGTACTATATTTTCTCTCTCCTTTCACTCTGACTCTGCTGTAGGGTAGCTGAGTAGCGCAGCAGACAGATCCCTGGCCCTGGGGCCAAGAAGCCCCGAGTCCCCATACCACCCCTTAGGCCCAGAATCCACCTGGCCCCATGGTCCTGGACAGGCCATCCAATCCCAGCCCCTTGCAATAAAAATGTTTTATATCTGACCACTCTCCCCCAGTGGTCCATCCTCTCCTCCATCACTCGCATCCCCTCCTTCCCCCTGTCGCCCCCTCTCCTTATTCCGAATGCCTATACCCCATTGAGTATATATGCTGTTTCCTCTCCTAGCCACCTCTGATGAGAGCGAAGTTTCCCTCATTCCCCCTTGCCTTCCCCCCTTCCATAGCATTGCAATAGCTCATTATAATAAAAAAAATTCTTATTATATGAAATATCTTGGCCTATTCCCCCTCTCCTTTTTCTTTCTCCCATTAGATTTCCCTTTTATTCTATTAACTCCATTTTTACACCATATTTTATCTTCGAATTCAGCTTTCTCCTGTGCTTCAACTATAAAAGCTCCCTCTACCTGCTCTATTAACTGAGAAAGTTCATATTAGTATTATCAGTGTCATTTTTGTATACAGGAATACATGCAGTTCATCATCATTAAGTCCCTCATATTTTCCCCTTCTCCAATCTCTATGCTTCACCTGAGTCCTGTATCTGAAGATCAAACCTTCTGTTCAGCTCTGGCCATTCCAACAGGAACATTTGAAATTCCCCTGGTTCATTGAAAGTCCATCTTTTTCCCTGGAAGAGGACATTCAGCCTTGCTGGGTAGTTGATTCTTGGCTGCATTCTAAGCTCTTTTGCCTTCCGGTATATTCTATTCCAAGCCCTACGAGCTTCCAATGTAGTTGCTGCTAAATCCTGTGTGATCCTGACTGCAGCTCCACGATATTTGAACTGTGTCCTTCTGGATGCTTGTAATATTTTCTCTTTGACTTGGGAGTTCTGGAACTTGGCTATAATATTCCTAGGGGTTGATTTTTTGGGATCTCTTTTTTGAGGGGATCCATGGATTCTCTCCATTTCTATTTTGCCCTCTGCTTCTAGAATATCAGGGCAATTTTCCTGTAGAGTGATTCTTTGAAAATGATGTCAAGGCTCTTTTCCTGATCATGACTTTCAGGTATTCCAATAATTTTTAAATTATCTTTCCTAAATCTGTTTTCCATATCAGTTGTTTTTTTCAATGAGATATTTCACATTTTCTTCTAATTTTTCAGTTTTTTGGTTTTGAAGTATTGATTTCTGATTTCTGGTAAATTCATCAATCTCCCTGAATTCTGTTCTTTGTCTGAAGGATTTGTTCTCCTCAGAGATTTTTCTTATCTCTTTTTCCATCTGGCCAATTTTGCTTTTTAAAGCATTCTTCTCCTCCATAACTTTTTGAACTGATTTATCCATTTGACCTAAGCTGGTTTTTAGCATGCTATTTTCTTCAGCATTTTTTTGGATTTCCTTGACTAAGCTGCTGACTTCATTTTCATGTTTTTCCTGCATCTCTCTCATTTCTTTTCCCAGTTTTTCTTCTAACTCCCTCATTTGATTTTCAAAGTCTTTTTTGAGCTCTGTCATAGCCTGAGCCCACTTTTTCTTTTTCTTGGAGTCTTTAGATGTAGGAGCTTGTGCTTCCTCATCTTCAGATTGAATATTTTGATCCTTCTTGTGCTCACAGGCAAAATATTTCTCAATGGTGTTCCTCTTGTTTTTCTGCTTGCTCATTTTCCCAGCCTTAGCCTGTTTTGGGGGTGCTTCCTGAGCTTTTGGGACACTTCCACAGGGAGCTCAGTGTGTGAGGCTCTGTCCTCCCTCCTAGTCTGTGAATGACTATATGCTCCCCCCTCTGCCACGGGGCTGAGGTCGGGGGGCCCTGCTGTTCTATGGGGGGCCTAGACTGTGATCAGGATCTGAATGTGGTCAGAGCCCCAGAGTCCTGTTCCAGGGGCAGAGGACAGAGCTCAGCGGTCTCTCTCTCTTCACTCCCCTCTCTAGGTTCAATGGGCTCATGCCCTGAAGGCTTCTGCTTACCAGCTCTGTCTGCTTCTGTTCCTGGATCCTGGGCTGTGTGCCCTGAGGGCTGGGCTTCATGTGCTTTGGGGGGGGGGGGGCGTTGTAGCTCAGGAAACTCCCCCGCTGCTGTGAGCTACAGCTCCCAGTTCCCTAGGGCTGCCTCTGGGAGGCTGAAGTGCTTTCGCTCTGGCGGGCCACCCCTCTGACTGGCCGCCCCTCGAACCACGGGGAGCAGAGCCTTTCTGCTCTTTTCCACGTTACCTTGAGTAGGAGAACTGCCTCACTGGGTCCCTCTGGGTTCTATCTCTAGAAAATTTAGTTAGAGTCCTTAGTTTATAAGTTTTATGAGAGCGCCAAGACATGGTCCGTTCTTGTTGCTGTCTTGGCTCCCTCACCTCTGCTTTCTACCAGTTTCTATAAATCTTTTTTTTTTTTTTTAAAGTTCCCTTAAGCTTCTTGTTTTGTGTCTTTTCTGAATCGGGGCAAATTTTTCATATTTCAGAAGATGAAGGAACATTGTTCAAGTTTAACATTGTTCTTTGTAGAGTGCTTTATTACTAAAATATTTTAATTTTTAAAATTTTAGTTCTTTTTAGTTGATAATCTTCCCCCCCCTACCCCAACTCCTTCAAGAGGAGAAAGAGAAAGAAAGAAAGTAAGAAAAACAAAACTCTTGAAGCAAAACAAATTCCCATATTGGCCATATCCAAAAACTACGTTTCTCAATCCACACACTTCTTTGTCAGAAGGTAGGTGACTGAATTATTGTTGCAGTCTGTGTCAGGAGATCAAGACTATTTGCTCCCATGCTCCAGATGAGTTATTGTTGGAGTCTCAAAAGTCATCTTACTTTCTGAGGTTTTAGATATTCTTATAGGAGATAACTCATTTTCTTTTCTTACATTGGACATAGAATCCAAGTCATTAGCCAAGCTCTTTGATCATTAGCCTCAAGTGGCAACTGACAATAGGGTTTGTATAATGTTTATCTGGAAAAATTGAACCTGATGTCTCCTTGTTGATTTTTTTTCAAATACCATCATTAAAATAATTTTTCTTTCCGCTAAAGATTTTTGTCAGTATAAGTAGATTCTGACTTACATGTGTTCCTAGATGGGTAGGATAACCACCTAGAATTCACTTATGGCCACAGAAAGCTTTCCTTCTCTAAAGGCACTGCTTAAAATTTCTTCTTTCATTAACTGATGCCGGATACTGTCCTTCCCATACTTTGTAGGCACTATTGCTGTATTTATCAGTTCCTTAGAATTTATGTAAAGCAACATTCTGGTGGTAGAATTGTTGGTAGGAAGGTGGGGAGGAAGGGAGGATTCAGTAAACTCCTAAGGCTTCTACTTTCTATCATATCTTTCCTTTTCCCCCACTCCATTTGTCCCAATACTTCTTTTGTGGACTGCATCACTAACTTACATTCTCTTATTCCCTGAAGACTTTGGGTAGCTGACCAATACCTACTTCTGGTTTAGGGCACTTCTGCTTGTCTCCGTCTTCCCAGTACCATGTCCCTTTGTCTTCGGTCTCAGTCACGAAGGAGGAAAGCTGGGGTCCCCTGCGTGCCCCTGGCAGAACACAGATTCAGGCAGAACACAGATTCAGACACAACCATTAATTAGTACCCGCCAGCTCCCCAGGGTTCTTAGGTGAAGGGATAGATTCAGGCTTGGCTTAGTTCTTTCTGAGCACCCTTCAAGATTGTGATCCTTTCTTTTTCATATATTACCTACTATTATCCTAATGGCTTCTCCTGTTTTTCTCCCTATCTTTCTCCCTATCTTTGTAATTGTCACTGGCTCTTTGAAGAGGACCTCGCTTAAAAAGGCCAAGGTCTCCTACTGCAGAGGGGGCCATCTCCAGTCATTCTATACCTTGCCACTGGACCAAGAGGGCTTCAGAGGAGAAAATGAGACTGGTGACTTTGCACAGCTTCTCTCACTTAAATCCAGTTTATTTGCACTTTCTTGATGCCACTGGCCCTTTTTGAGAATGAAGGTCAAACAATGAATGAATTGGCACTTTAGAGAAAAATTCCTTTATCCCCTCCTCATATTTTTTTGCCCTTATCTTCCTCGGTCTCCATCTAAGCCTGTAATCTTTCTTCAGCGAATAGGATCTAATTTTACAGTACTTTATATATTGGGTTAAGATATGAGCTAAATAGTTTTTGGGGGGAATAGCCTGAGAACTTTTTTGGTATTTAAATCCCTTCATAATCTGACTCTAGTCTAACTTTTCAGACACATCCCACATTATTCCTGTCATAAAATCTCCATTGCAGACAGACTGGTTGTCCTGCTATTCTTCATACACAACAAACAGTATGTCTCTTGTCCCCTGTACCTTGAATACACTATTTCCACCCAAGTACCTCTTAGGATCCTTGGGTTCATTCAAAACTCACCTCGAGTGACTTCTCCTACAGATGACCTTTGCTGATTTCTCACTTCTCCTGACATGAAAATAACCTTGTATTTTCTTTGGTATATATTTTGATGTTAAATAATCATGTTGTCTCCCTGATAGCTCTTTTAGAGCAAAAATTGCTTCATTTTTGTCTTTGTATTCTTGGTATTTAGCTATTATGTAGTTGATCAGACCCGATTTGAGGCTAGTACCTCAAATTCAAAATTATTTTGAAATGAAGTACTCTTGTAATATTTATTAGTTAATAAAAGGAGGTTTTCTTAGTTGTAGAATGGGGTTTTTATGTAACAACCAAGAATTTAAGTCAGTGACCTGAGCCTTTAATGTCTTGAGTCATTCAAGTCTTAAGGAAAATTCTAGTGCCTTTTGAGGAAAAACTAACCTAATCTGTTTATGGCCTTAGGAAAACATAAACTTGCATAAATATTATGGATTTCTGGTAGATATTTCTCCTACTAGACTTTTAATAAAATGCATATTGATTGGAGTCTAAAAAATATACGAAATATATAATTTGTTTCCCGGCCCAGATTTGCGAGCACCTGATAGATCTTGTTTTACATTGGGATAAACTGTGGCTTTCACTTAATTACCTTGAAGTGACAGATATGGAACTTAAGTTGAAAAAGATGATAATAATACCACTGTTTCTATTTGTATATCATTTGTCAGTTTTCAGAATGCTTTCATATTTATTATTTCATTTGATTCTTATTATTAACAGTCATGTGAAGTAGTCTGGTCAGTAATACTATTCCCATTCTATAGCCAAGACTTTTAGAGTTATTTTTTCAAAGTCACAAAGCTAGAAAATAGAAAAATTGGGACTTGAATCCAAGACTTTTCCGGGTTCATTTCTCCTAATTTAATACCTTGTTTCTCTAATTAAAGGTTTATTTCAATATAGTCTGTGTCATTATAAAGTAAAAATCTGTTACTTTCAAGTTGCTCACTTAGATATTTTATTTTTATATGTATTGGTGTGAAAAATTTTTAAAATATTCTCTCATCTTAAATTCCTTCTCTACAGTATAGCTGAAAAGGGATTGTCACTAGGAGGATCTGAAGGAGGGGTGAGTTGTGTTCTATTTTTTTTTTTTTTTACTTTTTTAAAAGTTTGAAAAGAATTTTTAAACATTTCTTTGGAGAAAATGAAAAGCTGCCAATATTTTTTTTTTCTTTCAGGTGAGATCTACATAGAAATGTTTTGTTTTTTCACCTAGCCCTTGCCACTTTTTTACCACATAAATCTTTGGTAACTAATAGAATAATTGCTCAAGAGAGAAAGAATCACAAGTGAAAAAAAGATTTTATGTTCTAGTACAGAAGTAGAGGGGCAGCTTGGAAGTATAGTGGGTAGAGTGCTGGGCCTGAAGTCAGGAAGACTCATCTTCCTAAATTTAAATCCAGCCTCAGATACTTACTTACTAGCTTTGTGACCCTGAGCAAGTCACTTAACCTTGTTTGTCTCACTTTCCTCATCTTTAAAATGAGCAGGAGAAGGCAAGGGCAAACCATTCCAGTATCTTCACCTAGAAAACCCCAGGATGGGGTTTGTACATGACTAAAAAATGACTAAACAGCAACACAAATTCATGTTGATAAAATAGAATTTAAATTTTTGAAGTTTCATATAAACTTTAACAGTAGTAAAATTCTAGATGATTTTGTTTTTGAACTCTGGTTCCTTCTGACTCTAGGAATGGTGCTCTATCCACTGCACCATCTAGCTACCCCCTAGATGATTATTCTTAAACCAAAACACAGCACATTGAGATTAGATAGCTCTCTGGTTAATATTTTGTATCATTCTGAGAGATAGCACCATCTGTTTTAAGGTTGCAGTAGGTAGCAGGGATAAATTGAGCAGTTGATATAATGTTTAATCCAGAGCCTCCTGATCTTTTTCACACCATTGTCTCAATTTTGAGATGATGAAGGCATCAAGGAAGCAGTGTAATAGTGGAAAGAGACTGGTTTAGAGTCAGAGAATAAGAGTACATATCCTGACTCACCATTTATTACTCGTGAATTTGTACTAGTTTGCTTAACCTCTCTGAGCCTCAGATTCTTCATTTTTAAAATAAACTAGAACATTTAAAATGAGCCAGAACATTTCTCGGATTTCTGATATCTGTCTCTTAATTGATGATCCTTCTATAATGAATTTCTAGCACATCTGTCATCATATATTCAAATATAAATGAAGAGGTCCTAGCTTATGGTGAGACACAATACATTTTTAGTTGTTCAATTTTAAGAGGATTGTTGCAAGAAGAAATCCTGAGTGCATGATCAATGCATTCTGAATATGTATCATCATTGCTTTCATCCGTCTATCACTGGAAATTCTGAAATGAGTAGATAACAACCACTATATATTTGCCTTTTATATGCTGATTTAACATTTAATGAGCATCTTTTGAAGAAAAACCTTATATATTAGATTGTGTACGTCTTATTATCCTTATTTTTATGGGTTAGAAAAATTATATTCAGAACAAGTAAACATCAGTTGCCAAGCATTTGGATATGCCATCCTTCATTGCTATTAAGAGATAGAACCCGGACTAAATTCTCCTGACTTCAAGTCCAGTATTTTTTCCCAGTGCATCACACCATCAAATAAGCAGAGCATCAAAAAGTGGAAACACCTATATGGACAGGTTTACTAAAATCTAATACTTTGGGAATATTTACTACTTTGGATTATTCCCTGTCATCATCTCTATTAATGAAGATTTATATGCATTTTTTGTTTGGTTAATTTTTTTAGGGATTCTATTCTAAACTTAGTAAACACCAAATTAATTGAGCATTTCCATACATTTATGGAACAGAAAAAGAGGATTTTATTGAAACTTTAAATTATATGGTACAGCTTTCTTTTTAAGTCTACAATAAATTCTGCATTTACTTTTTAATTTTTTGATTTTTGCATGGCAATGGGGTTAAGTGACTTGCTCATAGTCACACAACTAGGTAATTATTATGTGTCTGAGGCCCTATTTGAACTCAGGTCTTCCTGACTCCAGAGCCAGTGCTCTATCCACTGTGCCACCTAGCTGGCCCCTGAATTTACTTTTAAGAGCTGTCCTGATTAGGCTCTTTTTGGATATCCTTCTGTTCTCTTTTGTGTATTTAAAAAACCCCTTTAATGACTCTCTTTTCTTATTCTCTCCTCTCCTTATTTTTCTCTTTCTTCCTCCTAGTTATTTCTCCCCTTAAATGGAAAAAAAAAAGGAAACTAAAACTCTTATAACAGATATGCATGGCAAAGCAAAATATAGTCCTACATTGCCCACATCTAAGCAGTTTCCATATGTTTTTATTCTCTTTATATATGTGTCTCTAAATTCAACAAACATTACCATTCAAAAGTCATTTATTAAATGACTACTATGTGAACATAGTGAGATTCTTTTTCTTTTTCTTTTTTTTAGGCAATTAGGGTTGTGTTTGCTTAAAGTCACATAGCTAGTAAGTGTCTGAAGCCAGATTTGAACTCAGTGACTTGATTTACTTACTTAGCTGTATGACCTTGGGCAAGTCACTTAACCCCATTGCCTTGTAAAAATAAAAAAATGAAAACATCCTTTTGATTCCAGGACCAGTTTATTCTCCCCACAGTGATTTGCCCAAGGTCACCCAACTAAGAAAATAATAAATGTCTGAGATCAGATTTGAACTAAGGTCCTCCTGATTCGAGGGTTGGTGCTCTATCTACTGCACCACCCAGCTGCCCCCCATAGTGAGATTCTTAAGTGATCTTGTGATCCCATCAGTGTGAATATTTCGTCCATGCTCATCCATGTTTACTTATCCTATATGATTCTTTTTCATGTCCCCCTATATCTTGCTATGCAACATCCGCCCAGGGTGCTGGGGAAACCTTACTTGATTTATATTCACATTGTGATGATGCAAATACATGGACTATCTCATCTATTATCACATGTGACTACCCATCTTTTCCATTCATACGTTAAAATTTTTTTAAAAAAATATTTATTTAAGGCAGTGGGGTTAAGTGACTTGCTCAGGGTCACACAGCTAGGTAATTATTCAGTGTCTGAACTGGATTTGAACTCAGGTTCTTCTGACTCCAGGACTGGTGCTTTATCCACTGTGCCACCTAGTTGCCCCCATATATTTTTAATAACATCTTTTATCCTGCTTCCTCAATTTCTTATTTTTTTTTTTGATGTTGCAGTCTGTTCACTCACTTACATTGCATCTCTTCAATGACTTCTGAGTAATGAGACTTTTGTTCATTGTAGTTATACAATAACTGGCATAAAAAAACCCTAAAATTCTAACCATTTCTTCCCTCTAGGAGAAAATAAAAGTCCTTTCTTTTTGACAAAATTTAAGCTTTTTTCATTTTTTTCCCTTGTCTTTTTCATGTACTATACTATCTATATTAACAACTTGATTATTTACTTTCTAAGGGACCACTTCTTCCATTTTTTTTGTATCCTTCCTTTTCTTACACTCAGCATTCCTTTATTGCATTCTGTAAATAGTGAAAGAACAAATGTTGTTGACAGTTGGTAAAGTGGTGATATATGTAGAGATTTTTGAGATATTTGGATGAAAGGTTTAAGGGATTATAGGGAATTATATGATATGTATTTTGTTTTAATAAATTATATTTTCTGTTATTTTTGTTGTTTTTCAGTCTTGTTTGACATCGTGTGAAAACTTTTTGGGAGTTTGTTGGCAAAGATACATTCTCCATCTCATTTTACAGATGCAAAAATGGAGGCAAATGGGGTTAAGTGATGTGCCCAGTGTCACAGAGTTAGTATGTATTTAAGGTTGGATTTGAACTCAGGTCTTTCTGACTTCAGACCCAACACTGTCCACTGTGCTACCGCTGCCATTAAGTCTTGTTGTTCAGTCATTTTTCAGTTACATTCCATCCTTTGGGGTGTTCTTGGCAGAAATACTAGTGGTTTACCATATTTTCAATTGTTCAAAGTCAATTCTTTTTTTCTGTGGATGATGTTGCACTGCATGATCAGTAGGGTCTCTTCTTTCAAGGACACATGCAATGGAGAATTACAAAATCTAAAAGTCAAAATGGTCTTTAAGTAGTTAACTTATACATGAAAGCAATCCCCTTCATAATATCCTGATAAGATGTTATCTTTACTGAAGAACTGTAATGAGGGAAAAACCTACCATCCCTTTTTTTGGAGAGTTCTATTTATTAGTTGTTGTTTTTTTTCTGATAGCCAGCCCAAGTTTATATTTTTGTATCTCTCTTATATTGCTACTACATTCTGACCTCAGGGGCTAAAGCTAAATGGAACAATCTGCATTTGAACCTATTTGAATCTTTATTCTCCAGGTTAAAGATGCTAAGTTCCTTTACTTGATCCTCAGTTTTTTATGATTTTCGTTCTTTTTCACACAAATCCATTTTCTTCTTAAATTGTGGTTCTTAGAACTGAACATAATACATTAGGGGAAATTTGAAGAAGAAAATCAGGTGAACTTTACCCACAGTATCATCTTCATCTACTAGTTAAGTAGAGAATCCTGTTTAAAAAAAATAACGATGTGAGTTTGGCATGTTTAGTAGCATCAATATCTATCAGGGACTCCACCTTCTATCATGTCATCTTAAGCCAATAAAACAGAACTTAATTGACAGGATGGGAAGGAAGCCATGATGTGTCTTTCTGATAATCTCTGCCTGTGAATATGAATTTCTGATCACCTTAGATATTGAACATACAGGGTAAGTGTCCTTCAGAGTTGGTGCATACCAAAGACCAAGTTACCCCACTTGCTCTTTTTTATCATTTTTTTCTTATAATTACCTCTTGGATCTTATTATTTTTATATGGAAAGACTATTGATTTTGTGGGTTTATTTTGGATCCTGCCACTTTGGTAAAACTATTTAAAATTTTTTTTTACTTATTTAAGGCAATAGGGTTAAGTGACTTACCCAAGGTCACACAGCTAAGCCATTACTAAATATCTGGGGTCTGATTTGAACTCAGGTCCTCCTGACTCCAGGGATGGTTCTCTATCTACTGAGCTACCTACCTGCTCCCTGCTAAAACTATTGATTGTATCTAATTGGTATCTTTGGTAGTTTTCTAAAATGTCATGTAGGAATAAATGTACAATCAAATAGGAATAGTTTTATTTCCTCTTTATTTTTTACATCTTTAGTTTTTTGTCCTTGCTAGTAGCATTTGTAGAATTATTTCAAATAATACTGGGGAAGACATTTTTACTACTATATTTATTGAGAAAGTTTCTGGGATATTTGTTTTTGGCTTTTGATGGATAGTTTTTATGATAATAAAAAAAGATCCTTCTTTAAGAAGTCTTTGGTTTGGAGAGTTTTTTCCTTAGCATAATTTTTATATTTATTGAGATAATCATGTGGTTTTAGGTATTTTTATTTTTAATAAGATTATGTTGATTGTTTTCCTAATATTAAATCATATATAAGTTCAGCTTGATCATAATGAACAATTTCCTGTACTATAGTCTGTATAATAGGATTTTGTTTAGTTTTTTAATACAGTGATATTGCTGATATAGCTTTGTTTTATCCTTCCCAGGAATTAGGACAGTATCTCATATAAGAATCTAGTGAGGGGCGGCTAGGTGACACAGTGGATAGAGCACTGGCCTTGGAGTCAGGAATACCTGAGTTCAAATCTGGCCTCAGACACTTAATAATTACCTAGCTGTGTGGCCTTGGGCAAGCCACTTAACCCCATTGCCTTGAAAAATCTAAAAAGAAAAAAAAAGAATCTGGTGAAATGCTTTTTTTCTTAAGAATGATTTTAAACCATTTGAGAGTATCTTACCATGTGGTTCTTTGAATTCTTGGAAATCTACAGTATCCTCCACCTTATCAGGTGTTAATATAGATTTCTTTGATTTGAAATATTTGGTTATATATTAATATTCTTTTACCTGATCTCCAGCTATTCTCTTCTGACAGCAATATCATCCCTTTTTTTTTGTTTTTTGTTTTGTTTTGCTGATGTTCAAGTTCTTTAATTGAATTTTCTTCCTCTTGAGATTTTTGGTAATTTTAGTCTTTTCCATTTTCCTATCGCACCAGTGGTATTTTACAATGTTTCTCGGTACTTCTTTTCTGTAATTGTGGTTTTACTTTGTTCATTTTTTGAGTTAATTTGATTTCCCTCTCACAAATTTTCCTAGTCTTTTCAAAAATAATTTTATTAGATTTTTTTAGATTCCATTTAATTGTATTTCTCCTAATTTCCAGTATTTCCACTCTCTTTTTTATGTTTATTTGTTTTCTGATTTAAAAATTTTCATATTCATTTCTATTAAATCTCTTTTTTTACTATATGTCTAATTTTCCCCTCTGAAGACTTTTTCTATGTCTCAGAAATTTTTATATGTTCTTATTATCATGATCTTTCACATAGTTGTTGTTTCTATGTTATTTCCTTTGACCCACCCATTCCTTATGATTTTGTTATTAAGTCTCTATTTAATTCTATGTCTTTTGCTTGTACTCTTGGTTCTGTGAAGAATGGGTTTAGTATTTCGGTTTTTAAATGTTTGTTATTCCTCTGTGTTTCAGCTTGTGATTTATTTTTATTAAGGTGAATGTAATACTCAGAAATATGTATATTCCTTAGTGGTCATGTTCATGAGATAGCATAAATCTTTCACCTCTATTTCTCTCTCTCTCTCTCTCTCTCTCCTCTTTTCTGCTCTTTTCCCCCATGAGTGTCCACAAAGACAGGAGTGGATTTTGTGGGACATAAGAATTTCTTCATGTTCTATACTGACCTTAGGCCTCTCCTTTGGGCCATATCCCCAGAAGTGAAAAGTTATTTTATATCAAACAAACAAAAAAGGTATCATTTATGATTAGCTCCTTTTTTGTAAAGTATTAAGGTACTCCTTTGATGAAGTAATCCTCTCTGACCTCATGTATTAAAACTAATTTAATTTTGGCAAAAACACAAAATATTTTGAGAAGTGTGAATGACTGAAAGTATTACTATCTGAGTTTTTGTAAATTTTTGACATTGAATTTTTACATAATAATTTCAGTTTCTGATCATTGCAGAAATGTTTGTGAAAGTTTTTTTGAGAAAACAAAATGGTTTTCATATATCCTTAGACTAAGAGAAAAAGTAGAAAATATCATTTTTCTACAAATATATTAGTATCAAGAAAGTTTTTATGAATTTTTAAAATTCAGTTTGATTTCATTTTTATTTCCACATTCTCTCCTTCCCCTCACCCTTTCCCACTCCCACCAAGAAAAACCTAATATAAATATTCAGTAATGAAATACAACTTTTCAAATTAACTATGCTCCATAATAAAAAATAACAAGAAAAATAAGAGAAAAAAATAGACTTCAAAATACACTTTGAGATCATTTATTTGTGTTCTTTATCTGGAAATAGATAGCATATTAAAATTGTAGTGGGTCATTGTGTTCATCAGAGTTACTGTCTTTTAAAGCTGATCATCTTTATTTTTTGTTGTGTTTGTAAATTATTCTCTTGCTTCTGTTCACTTCATTTTATTTCTGTTCATATAAGTCTTCCAAGGTTTTTTTGAAACCAACTCAATCATAATTTTTTTATGAAACAATATTATTCCATCACATTCATATACCATTGACTTGTTAACCATTCATTCCCCAATTGATAGGTATCTCTTCCATTCTTAATTCTTTACCACCTCAAACAAAAGCTGCTCTATTATTTTTGTACACATGGATGTTTTCCCTCTTTCTTCAATCTTTTTGGACTAGTTTATAGCTCCACCCACAATGCAGTAATGTATCTATTTTTCCATATCCTTATCAGCAGTTTTTAATGAATTTTTAATAAGAGAAATGTAAGCCATAAATACAGAATTGGTTTTAGGGTTATAAAGTTTTGGATTGAATTGTTTTCCTATTACTTGAACTTTGAAAAGGGAAGATAATTTAGAATAAAAATAGGAATGATATTTGTATAGCAGTTTATTCACAGTCTCTTATACAACTTATAGCCTTTATATCTACTTTCATAAACTGTGCTCTACCATTTCTCTAGAAGATTTCTATAATATATTGAAAACTATAGGAAATACTAATTAGGAAGGAAAGGAAAAATAACTAATGTTAAATTAAGGAAAATACTGAAAAAGTAAATGAATAAGTATATACATCAAATCATAAAAAGTAATTATTTTCTTATGCAAACAAGATAGTTGCACTACCTATATACCTCAGTTGAATCAACAGATTATTTTTTCTGCTGTTTCATTACTAAGTTTTCATTTCATTCTCATTTTTTTTCCTAGGCTTCCATCTTAGACTTACATTCTGGAGCACTTTCTTTTGGAAAGCATTTTGTAAATCTGTACAGGTAATAATAAAACATCTCTAGCCTACCAATGTTATATCATGGGAGTATATGAAATTAAAATAACTTTTGTGGTATTTCTTTCCAGTGTTTCTAGACATAGACCTCTTTATTAAGATTGAATCTTATTTTCATTAATTTGGAAAATTCATAGCCTATTAATTTCATTTATAAGCTTTCTTAAGGTTGATAGAGTACTAGATCTGGAGTAGTATAATAATCTGAGAATTTTTTAAACTGCTTTGAAGAATTGAAAAACAATTAAGAGTTGGGTTTTTTACCTCAAATAATTTATAATCTCCTTGAGGAGGCAGTATGTGTATGTGTAATATTAGGGAGCAATTAACAGTGGTAGTTATAATTCTAGTTCACAGACAGGAAGGCTTGATGTGGTTGGAATGGTTGAGAGTGGCTTCTTGGAAATATATCTTCATCTGGACCTTGAAGAATGGGTAGGATGGATGGGGAAAAAAAGGAAGGTATCCTAGATAAATTTGCACTGTTTAGTTTTCAGTTGAGTGAACTGTCAGTAGTAAAATTCAGGAATCCATAGAATCATGGATTTAGGTTTAGAAGGAACCTCAGTGAAGCCCTTGTCCAATCCCCTGTTTTACAAGTCTGGGGAGTTAAGTTCCTTGGACAAGGTCCTTTAGTCGAATAGGGAGGATCTGGATTCAGATCCTCCCAGTGTTCTTTTTATTCTGCCAAACTGATTCATTCCATCTCCTTTCATAAACTGAAATGCCTTTGCTTTTGTTGAGTGAGGGAACCTATATTTATTTTTCTCAATCCTGATGAGTGCTGTTTTGCCTAGTATAAATTTTATGTTCTTTTTGAAGGTCTTTTTTTTTTTTGGTCCCCACACTAAAAAACTTTAATTTCTTTTCAAAGGACAAATTAGTTTTTAGGAATTTTCTTTTGCCACATTAATTAGATAAATGATTGAGGAAAAGGTGATTTTAAAAGATAAAATTGTGTAACATATCTTTTTGTTAAGATATTTTTGTTTTTTACAGATACTTTGGGGCAAAAATACAAGATATCTTTTCAGAAGAGGATTTTCAGTTATACCGGTAAAATAATTTAAAGAAGTCAAAACAATCCATTCTTGAATTTATTAATATTAGACTACAGAAAAATCTTCTTTTTAAATGTTCAAACTATCTGCATTGGATTATTCAAGAAATACGGCATGTGCTTTTAAATACATATTTTTTGGTGGATGATTAACCATGATCAAGTATAAGATGATTTCTTTGTGATCTTGGGAAAAAAAAGTCCTGACTGCTAAATGTAGATTTGCAGTAGAGTACACTGAGGAGATTGGAAATTGATTCAGAGAAAATGGAATATAATAGTGACAACTCATACATTATCTAAATTTCTTGACTACCTCTAATGATCTACTTTATCCAGCAACTTAAGAAATAGAATTATATATTTTATTTTTGGAAATACATACTTATAAGACTCAGCTGTGAATGTGAATGATTTCTGTGAGATCAAACACACACACACAGACACACACACACACGTACACATGTACACACGTACACCCTAACTTTAAAATTTTAAGTTTGGCATTAATATTTTTAACACTGATAAAGTGAGATAGATGAATATGAATAATCATCTTAGATTTTAGATGTTTCTATTTTTGAATCTCAGAGTAGGTAATGTAATTCAGATTTCATATGTTTTTGACTTTTATTGTATTAGATATATAAGATCAGTCTTAAAATCTATTCAGTTAATGAATTGAATCCATTATTTCTGAAATATTGGTATCCCATGATTTCTTCAGTAATTCTACCATGTATTGTTCATGATCTAGTATAGCAGTTCCCACTAGGTTCCGTATAATGATAGTTGTGGTTGTAAGAGGAAATTCTGACATTTGTATTATTCCCCCTGTAAAATTTAGTGTATTTATCAAAAATGCTTCTTATGTGGGACAAAATGTGTAAAAGTAGATATGGGGGGGGGGGTGGCTAGGTGGCTCAGTGGATAGAGCACGGGCCCTGGAGTCAAGGAGTATCTAAGTTCAAATCAGGCCTCAGACACTTAATAATGACCTAGCTGTGTGACCTTGGGCAAGCCACTTAACCCCATTTGCCTTGCAAAAACCTAAAAAAAAAATGAAAAAGAAAGAAAGTAGTTATGGAGGCCCCACCCTGCATTAAGGACTTTACAGATATTATCTCATTTGATCTTCAAAACAGCCCTGTCATGTGAATGTTGTTATTATCCCCATTTTAAGTTAAGCAAATAGTTGAGACAAACAGACTTTTAAGTGACTTGCTCAGGATCACCAAGCTATTAATTGTCTGAGACTGGTTTTGAAACCTAGGTCTTCCTGACTGCAGGACCAGTCTATTCCTTCAAAATTTCTTCTGTCCTTAACTAAAGGGAATTACATATTCCTAGCTTCTTGAGATTTTGTAGTATACTTCATGCCCCTAAGATATAACCAAACATTAGTCTATTTTTTTTTATTTATTGGCCAGAGTTTTTGGTGTGAATATCCAAACTGTGACTATTTTGGGGTATTAAAGTATTAAAGTAGTCAAACTACTTTTTTTAATCTTAATTAAAGATTTAGTCTTTTAGTCTTACTTTTAGTCCATTTAGTTTAAATGGAAAATGAAAACAAACATTCCCCTTAAAATCTACATATTTTAAGTTTTTAAAATCATTGAAATTAAAATAATTGTAGAAAATAATATTCATACATACTCTACAGATTATGTACCATAAATAACACCTTTATAACAATAGTTATTGGGGTTTGGGGGAAAGGCAATCTGGGTTAAGTTACTTGCCCAGGATCAGTTAGTTAAGTGTCAGAGACCCTCCTCCAGGATTGTGTTCTATCTACTAATATCACCTAGGTGTCTCTAGGTTTAGCCATTTGGTGAACTTCTAATAATGTAATCTTGCTTATATTACTGGTTATCATCCTAAATAACTATATAATGTATGTTTTTAAAAAACATTTGTGTTGTATTGATATTGTGCTTCTAGTTTTGTATGTTACAGTAACAGCATTGCCAGGAACATCTTTTTTATAAATGGATTTTTTCCAGTTTTGGGAAGGTTATTTCCTTCAGATACAAACACTGAAATATAATTAATGGACCAGCATTAATTAGAGTGTATAATTAATGGATGCAAACAATTCTACAGTACTTCTTATATATTGCTATCCTAATTGATTTCCAGAAAAAATTCATCCAATTTCATAGTCACCAGCAGTATATATTCAAACTTCTTTCTTCTCATCCTTTTAATACTAGGTCTTATAATTTGTTTTTATTTATGCTAATTTACTAAGTACCTATAGGTACCTTAGACTTTACGAGCTACAGTTTCATATGTAAAATGGGTATAATAATACCTATAAGAGATACCTCTTTTATGTGAAATAACAACTCATTTTACCTTTCCTTTCCATTTCTGTCCATTGCAACTGTTCAAACTTTAAAGGATTTTATATCTATCTATCTATCTATCTATCTATAGGTGGGTTTTTTTTTGCAAGGCAATGGGGTTAAGTGACTTACCCAAGGCCTCACAGCTAGGTTATTAAGTGTCTGAGGCTGGATTTGAACTCAGGTACTCCTGAATCCAGGGCTGGTGCTCTATCCACTGTGTCACCTAGCCACCCCACTGCACCACCTAGCCACCCTTTAAAGGATTTTAAATCTAAATATTTTATTTGTTTTTCCAACTACATACAATGGTAATTCTTACCAATCATTTTTTGCAAGGTTTTGTATTTTATAATTTTTCTCTTTCCCTCCCCCCTCCCCCTGACAGAAAGCAATCTATTATAGACTTTACATTTTTATTTTTTGTGGGTTAAGCTTTTATATTGATGGGGAAACTCACAACAGAGGCATGGCTTTGGCACTTCGCATCCCAACCCAAAGTTTTCCATTGAGTCTTTAAAGGGGCAGATTGCTACATCCAGGCATCTTGCTAAAGTAGGAGTCAACTTAGGGGCAACCTGTTACCACTCAAAAATTCTTCTCACGTGCATAGCGAGGATTTGCATGTCAGCTTGAATTGTCATTTTCCTTACTCATAAGTTTAAAGCATAAGGTTTTACATTTGTAATCATGCTAAACATAGATCAATCTTGAATGTATTGTGAGAGACACCATCAGCTCTGTCTCTGGTCTGGATCACATTCTTTATCATATGTCCATCAGAGACATTTCTTTAGTATTCCCACAGTTGCTATTACTAGCTGTATTTCCCTCCATCTTATTCCCCCATCCCCATTTATTCTATTTTCTCTCTCCTTTCACCCTGTCCCTCCTCAAAAGTGAGTTGTATTTGACTACCATCTCCCACACTTTCCTCTCTCCATTCCCTTGTCGTCTTTCTCCCATCCCTTCTCAAATGAGTGTGTTTGTTATTTCCTTTATGAGCCATTTCTGATGAGATACTTCTATTATGTGAAATAACTTAACCCATTCTACCTCTCCTTTTCCTTTCTCCCAGGACATTCCTTTTTCATTTACTGACTACATCTTTATATTATGCCTTCATATTCAGCTCCCACCTGTGCCTATTAAATTCCTCATAATTTGCCCTTTCTGGTCTACTCTCTTTATGCTTCACCTGAGTCCTGTACTTGGAGATCAAACTTTCTGTTCAACTCTGGCTATTTCAATAGGAAAGTCTGAAAGTCCCTTGTTTTGTTGCAAGTTCATCTTTTCCCTTGAAAGATGTTCAGGTTAGCTGGGTAGTTGATTCTTGGCTGTAATCCAAGTTTTTTTGCCTTCTGGAATACCATATTCTAAGCAGTACAAGACCTTAATACATTAAGCTACTAAATCTTGTGTAATTCTGACTGTGGTTCCACGATATTTGTATTATTTCTTTTTTGGCTGCTTGTAGTATTTTTCTCCTTGACTTGGGAGTTCTGGAATTTGGCTTTGATATTCCTGGAAGTTTTTATTTTGGGATCTCTTTCAGGAGCTGATTAGTAAATTCCCTCAATTTCTATTTCACCCTCTGTTTCTAGGATATCTGGGCAAATTTCCTGGATTATTTCTTGAAATGAAGTCTAGGCTCTTTTGCTGATCATGATTTTCAGGTAGCCCAATAATTTTTAAATTATCTCTTCTGAATCTGTTTTCCAGATCAGTTGTTTTTCCACTAAGAAGTTTCACATTTTCTTCTGGTTTTTCATTCTTCTGGTTTTATTTTATTGTTTTCTTGATTTCTTACAAAATCATCAGCTTCCCTTTGAAGGAATTATATACATTTAAATGAATTATTTTCTTAAGAGAGCTTTTGTATCTCCTTTTCAATCTAACCAATTCTACTTTTTAAAGCATTTTTCTCCTCATTGACCTTTTGAACTGCTCTTTCCATTTGATCCAAACTGGCTTTTAAGTTGTTATTTTCTTCAGTATTTCTTTGTATCCTTCATTAAGCTGTTGAATTGGTTTTCATGATTTTTCCACATCACTCTCATTTCTCTTTCCAATTTTTTTCTCTACCTCCCCCATTTGATTTTCAAAATCTTATTTGAGCTTTTCCATAGCCTGAGACCAATTCCTATTTTTCTTGGAGGCTTTAGATACAGAAACTTTGACTTTGTTATCTTCTGAGTTTATATTTTGGTCCTCCGTGGGACCAAAGTAATTGTCTCTGCTTGAGTTTTTTTCCTTCTGTTGTTTGCTCATTTCCCTACTTATGATTTGATTTTAAGTCTTTGTTAAGTGGGGCTCTGCTCCCACGATGGAGGATGCATTGTCCCAAGTTTTTGAGGGTTTTTACAGATGTTTTCAGGGACACCCCTCTTGGGACCTTAATTCTTTCAAGGTTTTATGAGAGTCTCTGACTGCTCTCCTGGCCTGTGGTCTGGTCCTTGGATGACCACAAACACTCTGCTCTGCCTTGGAATCATGAGGACGGTCCCTGTTCTACTATGGCAGTAAAGCTCCTTTTCCTGAGATTGGGGGCCCCCAGACTGTGACCTGGATCTGAGTATGGACAAAGCAATAGAATCCTGCCTCAGAGATAGCAAAGAAACCTCATAATCTCCCTCAATCCCCTTATCATCCATGGACTGAGCACTCTGGAAGCAGCTGCCTGGTGGCTCATTGCCAGTTGGCTTGCCAGCCCTGCTCTTGGGCCCCTGGGGCCAGGGCTGCACTGAGGTCTGTGCTGACCTGGGCTCTGTGCTCACTCTGGTGAGTTTTTCCACAGTTTTTCCGCTAACTTTCCAGATTGTCCTTGGCAGTCCCTGGACTGAGAGGTAATTGCCACTGCTAGTATGGACCCAGGAGCCCCCAGGAACCCAGGCACCCAGCAGGCTGTTCCTGGATGACAGGAGCTGCTTTGTTCAGCTGAGGCCTGGGCTGCACTGTGACCCTTTCTAACTCCAATATAACAGACCCTTCCCACAGATCTTCCAAGTTGTCTTGGGCTAGAATATTGTTTCACTCAGTCTTTTTGTGAGTTTTGCCAATCTAGAATTTGACTAAAGTCATTATTTAAAGGTGTTTGGAGTGGTCTTGGGGAGTGCTTGTGGGAGTTCCTACCTTTACTCTGCCATCTTGGCTCTGCCCTACTTTAAATAATTAAATAAACAATGAATATAAAATATTTCACAAAATTTAAAGCATTATATGAATGTCAGTTTTTATCATATTCTAGATATTTAAAATCTAATTTCTTATACTACTAGAGGGATTTTATAGTCTTTCAATCTCTGCTTTTATTAGAAAATAATTTTATCAGTGCATTGTACTCCAAATGCCATGCATTATCAATGGTGGGTATATCACAAAGCATAACCTGTTATATTGCAGAAAAGCTAATGGTGGAAAGTATTTAGCGGATGAATTTAGGGATTAAAGTTTTATGCTGTTACTTCATCAGGTCATTTTCTTGTTGAAACTCTTGGGGTTGTGGTTCATAGAGACAGGTATAACTGCTTTTTCTCCGACATAGTTCCCCCTCTTTTAGGGGAGTTTTTGAGAGTCAGCAAGAACAGGACAAAATATCCAGCCTTCAATCTTATGAACCACATGATCCATCTATCCATCTCACATTTTTATAAATGTGATATTGATAATCAATGTATTGATAATGCACTATGACCCAGTGTTTGTCATATCTAAAATGCTTATTAAATGTTCATTGACTAAATACCAGGAAGTTACAAATGGTGATGATATATAAAACCAGAATGATTTTCTGACTTAAAGTCCCCAGAATAATCAATAGCTTGATCCATAATAAATATAATATAGTCCTTCAAGACTGCCTCCCCCTAGTACCTTGGACATAGTAGGTGTTTATTATGTTTGTTGAATTAACTAGTTAACTACTTTTTTGCTATAGAGGAATTTGCAATAAACCTTTCTCAGGCAATCAGATATCCCTAAGTCAATTTCTTCCCCAATAACAATTAAAAAACATTAAGTTTCCTAAATCTCTGAAAGGATGCTTCTCAAAAGTCTCAACTCATAAGAACTTAAGAATTCTATATATCTGATGACATTGTTGCTTCACCTTCTGAGTTGTTGCAATTAAAAAGCAGAAATTTCAGAATAAAATAAGAATTTTCTGAATTATACTTTACCAAATCCCTTAAATGGAGTCTCTTTGTAAATAAAAATAAATATGCAGTACTGAGAAGAAGGAATATGTAGGTATTGAAACTTAACCTTGATCATATGAACTGGATTTGTGAAGTTTGTTTTTTATTCAGACAAGTATGATTTTTTTTGTGATGTATTACCTTGTTTATTTGATGTATGGTAGAACACTTTCTAGTATATAAAGATATTATTTGCAGTGAATTCAATTGGAAAATAGCCCAACTAATTTTTATCTAAATTTAATAGAATATTATGCTGCCATAAGAAATGACAAAAATGAAGAAGTAAAAGAAACATGAATTCAAATAGGATCTGGGCATCAAAGATTTAAATCTGGAAAGAACTTAAAGGGCATTATTTGCTTTCATAGGGATAAAAACAGAGGTCCTAAGAAGTTAGTTGACTCTTCCAAAGTGAAATAGGTGTTAAGTGACAGGGTCAGAAAGATGAAGTGATACAGAGTAAAATTCATTTAGGAAAATAATATACAAAGTGGCTTTAGCAGTACAAGCTGGAAAAGACAATACTGTACACTATATAGTTACACTGACCACGCTTGACTCTGAAGAAGGAATGAGAAAATGCAGTTCTCTCCTTTCTTTGCAGTGGTGAGAATCTATGAATGTGAAATATTATATGCATTTTATATATTGGTTGGTTTTGTTGAACTATACTTCCCCCTCTTTTAAAATCCTCGTAAACAAAACTCTGACCCAATGAATATTGCAGGGTAAATACATATTTTTTGTAATGTATATGGTGCTACAACCAAAGGGATTAATTAAAAATAAATACTGACTTTAAAAACATGGTTACGTTATTATTAATAGCATAGGTACATTGTTATTAAAAGCACTTTTATGTACATTATTTAATTGTTTCTCACAGCAAGTTTCTATACTTTACTCATATGGAAATTGAGATTCAGAAATTGTCATCTACTTAAAATCAAATAGTTTATGTAGAAGAAGATCCCAGTCTGGAATCCTATTCTATTTACTCTGAGACTGGTATTCTTTATATTGTACCATACCACTTTGTTACATCGCTTTTTTCCTATGGGGGAAAATTAGATTCCATTCATATAATTTTGATTTCTAGCACAATTTCTTAAAGATTTTATTTATTTTGAGTTTTACAATTTCCCCCCATAATCTTACTTCCCTCCCCCCACCCCCCCACAGAAGGCAATTTGCCATTGTTTCCATGGTATACATTGATCCATATTGAATGTGATGAGAGAGAAATTATATCCTTAAGGAAGAAACAAAGTGTAAGAGATAGCAAGATCAGACAATAAGATATTTGTTTTTTTTTTTCTTCTAAATTACTTGGTCTTTGTTCAAACTCCAGTTCTTTCTCTGGATACAGATGATATTCTCCATTGCAGACAGCCCCAAATTGTCCCTGATGGAATGTTATAGCACATTTTCCAGGAATATAACATGATTTAAATCAGTGTTTAGTATACATTGTGTGCCTGTTAACATTATATTACATTATACAAAAGTAACATTATGAATAGAACACTAGCCACAGGATCATGAAAACTTGAAATACTGATTTTGAATTTTGGTAAATCATTTATTCTTTCAGTGTCCCAAGTGAATATCAAAGATCTACAGTGGTATAGGGACTTTCTTTACTAGGACTTCCTACGCTGATGAAATTATTTGTTGGGAGTCATGTTAAAGATAATAAATTTTTACTTTGAATGTGGAATTTGTTTTTAAATTGAGTGGGTTTTTTTTATAGTGATGTGAGGCAAAAAATTCAACACACAATTGGTCAAGCTTTTGATATCAACATTTCATCTATGTATCTGACAAAGCCTACTTTCTTCTCCCGGATAAATAGTACAGAGGCCAAGACAACTCATGATGAATATTGGCATCCTCATATTGATAAGGTGAGAGTGTGTGTGTATGTGTATGTGTGATATTTTCATGTATTCCCTTTGAAAAGTCATATTAAACATAGAACTTAATGTAGAAAGATACTTAGATATTTTATGAAATAGATTAAGACAGGATTTTATTGTCAGTGAACAAACTCCTTTAATGTGATTGTTAATTCGTTTTTTTATATGTCATTTCTTAATATTTCAGAATTTTATCTCCCACGATTTAGGAATTTATTCTAGTTTCTTGTATTAGCAAAAGGAGCAAATAGGGCTTAATCATTTATGAAATATGTGTTGAATATAGCAATATATACATACTGCTGAATTAGGTTGTTTGGTATATACAAAGAAGTACTGGTAAGAAATCATGCCTGACCTTGGAATTTTTGTTCCACTTTGGGCGATAAGACATATAAACTGGAAAGCAAATAATAATAAATTTAAGTAACAGTAAATGAGTAAATAAATGAATGTGTTCCTATAAGTCAATACTTAGATTCTGTAGAATTACAGAAATTCTAGAGTTGGAGTGGCCATGAGGGATGCTTTTAAAAGCATGTCTGCATGTTCATTCATCCAATATCTGAAGATCTTGTTATACCCAGTCTCTCAAATAAAAGGTGGAGGACCTGTTTGAAGACAGAGGAGTGACTAAGGATGACAATAGATGCAGAGCATTGTGGTCCATCAGCTCATTTGTATGTAAATTGTTCTCAGAATTTTGAAGGTTATAATTGGGAAACCATAAATCAAATAACATGAGTATGGGAAGTTTACACATGCTATATAAGGATTGCTGGGGTCATATTTATCAGAAAAGTGGAGCTTTTGAGTTTCCCTTTATAAATTGGGGATGAATCACTATTTATGAGGAGGTACTGATTTAAGGCATTAGAAAATATAAGCTATCAGCAGGAGAAACTAAAGGAGAAGAAGGAATGACCAAATAAATAATAGAAGCAGGGGAAAAACCTGAACATCAGTAAAAGAAAGCCCAGGAGGCAACAGGAGAAGCAGTTTATAGGAGAAAACATGCTGACAGAGCCTGAAGTAACTGAGAAAGCTGTAGCTGGAAGAGACTGAATACTGATGCTGTGGGGAGAGCTGCTTGCGTTTATTGATCCCTGATGCCATCTCTAGCCTGAGAGGAGATAAACTTTAGGGGTTCCATTGCTTTGTTATTCAGTCGTTTCTGTTGTATCAGAGTCTTTGTGGTCTATTTTAGGGTTTTCTTGGAAAATTTATTGGAATGCTTTGCCATTTCCTTCTCAAGTTCCTTGTGCTATCCACTTTGAGAAAGAGAAATGGAGAGGTGGCTTTGTGTTGGCCTTACTGTGAGAATAGATTTACCTTTTGGGGGAACTGATTGGATTAAACAGAATTTCAAGCACTTGAAGATCTGGAGAAGGAAAAGTTATATAGTTCTGTTGCCTTTACAACTTGAGAAGCACCCTAGAAGAGCTCACATCTCACCAAGGTGACCCTTACGATTTTTAGAGTCTTTGAGTTATAGCTTAATGTTTGTGGTCATGACTGTGGCTTCCTCCCTTCTGAGAAAAATCACTAGATCTGCTTCTAGTATGAGGGCAGGTTGAAATAACTATGTCTAGTGAGAGGGAAAGAGGGTGGGGGTACCACTGCTCAAGTGGATGGTCCAGTCTCATATCCTGACTAAATAACATCTTTACTTAGAGAAAGAGAATCCAACGACAGAAATCAGACCAACTTTTGAAAATTTCTTTGAGTCAAGCCATTCCCACTCAGAATTTTCAGTATTTCCAAACAAAGAAGCAAAATTCTACAGTAAGATAAAATATTATTCAGAGGTTCAAGTCACACATCTATTCTTCAAACAGAACTTTCAGTACTTTTTTTTTTAGGGTTTTTTACAAGGCAAATGGGGTTAAGTGCCAAGGCCACACAGCTAGGTAATTATTAAGTGTCTGAGGCTGGATTTTGAACTCAGGTATTCCTGACTTCAGGGCTGGTGCTCTATCCACTGAGCCACCTAACTGCCCCTCAGTATATTTTAAAGACACATTTTCTTAACACTAATCAAGCTTTAACTATATCCTCTAAGGACCTTCTTTTTAACTTATCAAAGGAAGATTCAAGATATGCTTCTTAGTTAAATTAATATAAGGAACTCTTAGTTTAATAAATTTTAGAGCAGATTACTTAAACTACTCAAGTGTCTCCCTTTAGAAACTGAGACTTTGATAAGAATGAAGAGTTTATACTTCCTTACTCTCTTCTCTGCATTGTCTTGTATTCATGCTGTATGATGTCAAGTTTGTCCTTTATCCTCAAAGAAGACCAAGACAACAGGGAAGTGATGCATGTGAATTAATTTTGAGTGAGGGGGTGCTGTGTTAAGTATTTTCCAGAGCCATCTAGTGGCCAGATATGAATCAGAATGACTGAGATGGTCCTGCAAATTTGTCTGCATGTTCATTCATCCAATTTCTGAAGATCTTGTTATACTCAGTCTCTCAAATAAAAGGTGGAGGACCTGTTTGAAGGCAGAGGAGTGACTAAGGATGACAATAGATGCAGAGCATTGTGGTCCATCAGCTCATTTGTGTGTAAATTGTTCTCAGAATTTTGAAGGTTATAATTGGGAAACCATAAATCAAATAACATGAGTATGGGACTTTACACATGGTATATAAGGACTGCTAGGGTCATATTTATCAGAAAAGTGGAGCTTTTGAGTTTCCCTTTATAAATTATGGATGAATGGAAACAAATAGCAATCAGAGTCAAGTTACTTAACCCAAAGTCACACAGCTAATAAGTATCAAATGCCTGAGGTCAAATTTGAACTCAGGTCCTCTTGACTCAAAGGCTGGTGCTCTTTCCACTGTATCACCATAGTATGTTCTATACCTACTATATATTTCTTTTGTACCTACTTTCCAAACACCCTCTTCAACTGTATTGGTTAGATCCCCAGAGGGTGGTGGGTACTCTGGGGTTATGTTTGATCTTGAGGAGCTTCATAAGCCCTCACTGGGAAATTTCTTTCCATGATTATCCTTTGATATTAATCAGATAGATTTAATTAACTTTTAGTTAGTGATATTTACTAATGTCATAAAAACAGTTAGCACAAAATATGTCCTTAGAACTCAGCACCCTCCTCTCTCACAAATATAAAAAAGAGTCCAGGAAAAAGTGACCTCAAGCTTACAGAGCCTTTGTATAGCTCATGGTGTTTTCATTGTACAAAGTCCTCTCCTCACTCAGACCCAGTGTCACGTCTCTTCTGGGCACCCTGTGGAGTCTTGGATCTTATTTCTTCAGCATTCCCTGGCTCTTGCTACTGTTCCAGAGATGCTATCAGAATGCCATTGTGAAGTCCAAAATCTTCTAAATCCCTCCAGGCTCATCAGGTCTTTCTTAAGTAAAAAGAAGGAGGTGAAGAATGAAGCCAAGATACATCCATTGTCTCTCTGTCCCAATAAATTATTGGTTAACCTAATTCCTTAAGGCCAAAACTTATGTTTGTGCCTAATTAGGAGAAAACTTGGAAGGTTTACATATAGTTATTACAAGTCAAAACTGCTAGTGAAGGACTCCTTTTGTTTTGGAGATATCTTTTGCAGTCAGGACCAATCAGAAATGAAAAATCTTACATATGACTTTTGAGATTTCATTTCCACTGATAAACTGCAAATGGTCTGATTCTATTTACTTTTCTTTGGTTTATAGATAACATATGGTTCCTTTGATTATACTTCATTGCTGTATCTCTCAGATTATATGGAAGACTTTGGTGGAGGACGGTTTGTGTTTATGGAAGAAGGTCTCAACAAGACTGTGGAACCCAGAGCTGGTTGGTTTTTTTTTTAAACTTATATGATATAAGACGAGTTTTGAATTTATATTGAACTTTTAAGAAGGAGACTAGATGGGTAATCTCTTCCCTTTCTTCCCCTTTTTAATATATAGAGAAGGATGCTTCATAAACTTGCATCATCACATTCTCATTTTTTTGATATTACACATTGTTGTAAATGTTTATGGTTGCCTGTATGAAAGTGAAATGAAGTTACTAATCAAATCACACAAATTCTTGAAATTGCAAGAATTAAATATCTAAATATTAAGTACTCACTATATTTTGCAGGTATAGAAATTGTTCTTTTAATATTACTGATTTTTGCATCTCCTTCCAGATTGACTGTTAATCTTTAATATTTGTATTCCCAATCAGTTGTTCCTCTTTGTTTCTTTGACTCTGAATTCAAGATTTTCTTTTCCTTTTGTATAATTATATCTGCTCTACAGGCCATAAATTCTGCTGTCACCGTTTTTATTCCTTTCTTGAATCTTCTGCTATAGTTCCATGCTCTCTTGGAAATATCTAGAATCCTCTTCCTCATGAGGTATTGATTTATTTTCCTTTTTTTATTCACAGGTATCTGCAGTTACTTTGATGATCTGAAGTCCATCTTTGTAATTAATATTTTCCCTGTTGTTTTGTCTGTTAGTGCTCAAGGGGAAGAGAAGATGATACACATTTATTACTAAGCACTTTAAAAATATTATTTCATTTGATCCTCACAGCAAATCTGGAAGATAAATATTATTATCTCCATTTTACAGTTGAAGAAACTGAGGCACACAAAGAATAAGTGCTTTGCCAAGGATTGTACAGCTAATAACACATTATAAAACTTAACAAAGAAAAATCAGAGAAGAGCAATTCCTTAATTATTTCATTATTGCTGTTATTGTGCACAGTGATTTCTTGGTTTTATCCAAGAATTTGCAACAATCCATATAAATCTTGCTGTGTTTTTCTTTTTTTTTCTTTTTCTTTTTCTTTAGTTTTTACAAGGTAATGGGGTTAAGTGGCTTGCCCAATGCTCACACAGCTAGGTAATTATTAAGTGTCTCAGGCCGGATTTGAACTCAGGTACTTCTGACTCCAGGGCCGGTGCTCTATCCACTGCACCACCTAGCTGCCCCCATTTTCTGCTTTAAAAGTTCTTTTCTTCATTGAACTTTCGTATTTCCTTTTCTATTTGGTCAAATCTACTTTTTAAGGAATTCTCTTCAGTGGATTTTTGTGCCTTTTTTACCAGTTCTATTTTTTTTAGGTATATATTCTTCAATAAGTTTTGTGCTTTTTTGTGCCTTAACCAGTCTCTTAATTTTCTTTTCATATTTTTCTTGCATCATTCTGATTTCTTTTCCTAATTTTTCCTCTGCCACACTTAACTATTGTAGAAATTCTTGTACAGTTTGGATTTAATTAACATTTTTTTTTGAAGCCTTGCAAATAACTATCTTCATGTTGTCTTCTGAGTTTATGTCTTGGTTTTCACTGCCACTATAATAACTTTTTAACAGATAACTTTTTTTTTGATTTTTATTTTTCCTAGTGTTTCTTGACTTTGAATTTTGTTTTGACTTCTTTTCTAAAACAATAAATGTTTCTTGTAATGTTTCCTGTTTTCTACCTCATCACTGATTTTCCTAGTATGTGTACCATCTCCCCTGTCCCCCCTCCCGAAAACTATCCTGTTTAGCAAGTAGTATGTTTTAAAGACAAAAAAGTAAAACAAAAAGAAGAAAAAAATCAACACTATTGCTTACATGTGCAACCCCAATAGCTCTCCCACCTTTATGAAGTTTGGTTGGGCTTACCCTCTAAATATCTCATCATTTGAGTTGTGCTTAATCTTGATAATTTTGGTTTATACCATTGATGATTTCGTTTGTAACTTTTTTAATGTAACATTGAAAGTGTAAATTAATTTTGATTATATTTTCATTTTTCTTTATTTGTTTGATCTAGCCATAAGACCCAATTTTTTTTGAGCTATGCATGCTGTTCTTTATTTCTTTAAAGAGAACTTTGCAATTGACTATAAGTATCTTGTGTATAATTTGGTAGCTCTAGCTCTAGATACTTTATGTATTTTGTAGTCATTTGGAATGGGATTTCCCTTTCTATTATTACTTTTTGGATTTTCTTATTATATAAAAAATTCAGAAAACTTTTAAGGCTTTATTTTGTAACCTGCAATGACTATCTCAATCAGTGTCATTGCTGATTTCCCAGTATTTTCCATATATACCTTCTTACTACTAGCAAATAAAGACAGTTTTATCTCTTCTTTCCCTTTCTTCATTAAGAAAATGCCTATAATTTTCTTTCTCTCTTGACTTTTTCTGGTTTAGGTATCAATATCATATTTGTATCTTAAAAAGAATTTGGTAGAACTTTGCATATTTTTTCAATTAGTTTATGTAGTATTAGAATTAGTTGTTCTTTAAATGTTTGGTAGAATTTACTCATGAATCCATCTAACCCTGAGAATTTTTTTCTTAGTGAGCTCATTGATGTCATGTTCAATTTCTTTTTCTAAGATAGAGTTACTTAAGTATTCTATTTCCTCTTCTCTTAATATGGAAAATTTATATTTTTATGTATCCATTTCACTTAGATTATCATATTTATGGCATAAAACTGGGCAGAATAACTCATTATTATTTGAATTATTTCTTCATTTGTGATGAATTTGCTTTTCATTTTTTGATACTGGTAATTTTAATTTTTTTTATCAGTTTAAGAAATGATTTACCTTTTTAATTTTTTTCATAAAACCAGCGCCTAGTTTTATTAGTTCAGTAGTTTGCTTACTTTCAGGGTTTTTTTTTGGCAAGGCAGTGGGGTCAAGTGACTTGCCTAAGGTCACACTGCTAGGCAATTATTAAGTATCAGAGGCTGGATTTGAACTCAGGTCCTCCTGACTCCAAGGCCAGTGTTCTATCCATTGTACCACCATTTGTCTCCCTACTTTCAATTTGATCAGTCTCTCCTTTGATTTTTTTTAAGATTTCCAATTTAGTGTTTAATTAGGGATTATAATTTGTTCTTTTTCTAGTTTTTTTAGTTGCATGCCCAATTCATTGATCTATTTTTTTCTCTTATGTGTTTAGAGATATAAATTTCTCCCTAAGTTCTACTTGTCTCATTCTTGTCATTCTCATTAATGAAATTATTATTTCTATGGTTTGTTCTTTGACCTATTCATTCTTTAGGATTAGATTATTTACTTCTTCAGAGGACAGCTTATATAGTCTTGACTATGACTCCTTAGTATTTATTTGAACTCTTTTTTTGACTGTTTATTTCATATATATGTATATATACATATATATGTACACACATATACATACATACAGATACACACATATATGTATATGTATAAAACTATAGACTTTTGCTATGACATGGGAAGCTACTGGTTTTTTTTATATTAAAAGGGGTTTCTTTCATAAAGTAACTCATAGTTTCTATATTCACTATGCCATCTCATTCTAAGTTCTTGGCTATTTTCATTCATAATTTCTTGAAATATGATACCTTTGTCATGATTTTTAGGTTTTTCTGATAATTTTTTAATTATCTCTCTTTGATCTGTTTTCCAGGTTATTTTTTTTTATATGACAGTCTTGTATTTTCTTTTTTTTCCCAATCTTTTCAGAGACATGACTTGTCGCACTTAGTTGTTTGACTTGTCACACTTAGTTGTTGGTTTCTTTGGCATAGTCTGATTTTCATTTGTTGATATTTTCCAGTGTTGTATGGTGTCATTCTTCTTTGCCATTTTTTTCTTCCCTATTTCATTTAATATTTCTTGTTTCAATTATTTTAGGCATCCTTTTAGTCCTAGGGTCAGGATTTAGTTTTTCCTCTGAGACTTTAGACTTGTGAGTCCAAATTTAGTTCCACACATTTCTTAGTACAAGGTGTTTTCTCAAAATGTTAGATGTTTTTCCTGATTCGCTCATCTCAGCATCTTCTCTGTCTAGATTGTTGGGGTGGGAGACTGAAAGTTTTGCTAATAGCCTCCCTTTAGTCACAGGATTCCATGGATGCTCCCCAGGCCTTTTCCATTGCTGTTGGCTTCTGGGGTTGTCCCTTGTGAAGCTCCTATCGTTGAGTTTTAGGCATTATTCCAAGCTGGTTTTTGCATAGGGACTTTTTTCCACTGGGACCACTCTATCCATTGTGCATCCCTGACTTCAGGCCAAGTTGGACTTCTCTGCCTTGGAGCTGTTTCTAGTCATGTTTTTACCCATGGATTCTGAGTACCCCCCCGAGCTGGGTGGTAAAGTCTACAGGTTATTTTCCTTAATTCTTTTTTTTTTAGGGTTTTTTTTTTGCAAGGCAGTGGGGGTTAATGGCTTGCCCAAGCTGAGGCCAAATTTGAACTCAGGTACTCTTGACTCCAGGGCCAATGCTCTATCCACCTAACTGCCCCTTCCTTAATTCTTTTTAACTAGCGTATTTTAAAATTTTAACCATGGTGGTGTTTTTTTGTTTGTTTGTTTGTTTTTAGTTTTTGTAAGATAATGAGGTTAAGTGGCTTGCTCAAGGCCACACAGCTAGATAATTATTAAGTGTCTGAGGCTAGATTTGAATTCAGGTACTCCTGACTCCAGGGCCAGTCCTCTATCCACTGCGCCACCTAGCTGCCCCTACCATGATGTTTTGCAGGAGATCCAATTTTATCTAGATTCTAGAAAACTGCCATCTTCTTACAATCCCCCCAAAGTCTGGATGTTATCAAAGTATGGATGGTATCATTTTAGCCTTGTACTTTTTTCTCAAAAAAACGTTTTGTTCCTACTTTTTTCTCTGGGTTTGTTTCCTAGTTTTAATTCCTTAATTTGATTTTCTCATATTTAAAATTAAAGTATTTTGCCCTTTGCACATTAGCCCAATTTTAGTAATCTCCATTTCATGAAAATGAGTTATTTTTATGGTAACCTGAGTTTAGGAACTCAGTGACACAAATGACAACATTTTTCAAAAAGCCAATCATGCCTCAAGTGTTATCTGCATTTTCTTTATTAATGATACTTATTTTTTGTTTCTTTCAGGCCGAGTCTCCTTCTTTACCTCAGGCTCTGAAAATCTCCATCGGGTAGAAAAGGTCCATTGGGGTACCCGGTATGCAATCACCATCTCTTTCACCTGCAATCCTGACCATGGCATTGGTGACCCAGTGTTCCTTTAAGATAAGGGCCCAATGGATTCAAGGAAATGTTAGCAACTTTGTGGGGAACAACATTGGAGAATTACCACCAAACACACAAATTGGAAGCAATAAAGTGATAAATTTGAATAATAAAATTCCAAGACCATACTTAAAAGTATCATTTATTTACAATGAATTTTATTCTATAAATATTTAAATTTTTTAAAAATCAGTCTTTGAATTAGAAGAATAAAGAACTTTTTGAAAAACTATTTTTATTCATTTAAGAAATAGAGAAAAAATTCTAGTCTGAAAATACCTACCTTTGAATAAAATAACTGACTTTATTCCATATTTTGGGGAATGTATATAATATGACCTATATTTAGAAACATTCCCATTTGTGCATAATCAGACTGGTTTTTTAAGATGTCATAGTAAGATTTGGAAAATCATTTTAGGGCTATTCAAGATCAATTAAAATGTCAACACCATTTAACACATCCCTCATTCATATAAAACTAGTATTTAACCTTCTTGCAGAAAAAAATCAGTACAACAATTAAACTTTAGGGACCTTGTTATTGTTCCCAGAGAACCAATGACATCAAAGAGGGCTTGCCATTTAATTGGTTTTAAGTGAATCAAGGCTATACAGAGTTATCAGCCTCATTTTCTCCTCCAGAGTCATCTGAGTATAAGACATAGGTCAGAATGACTGGAGATAATGCCAGAAACAGTGGGTAGACCTTGGCTTTTTTAAGCTAAGGTCTTCCTCGGGTCTCAAATTGTCTAGGGAGAAACTTAGACTAACACCTCACACGCTATTCCAAGATAAGATTCAAATGGATACAGGATTTAGACATAAAAAAAAATAGTATAAGCAAACTAGAAGATCAAGAACTAGTTTACTTGTCAGATCTATGGAAGAGGAAGCAGTTTATGACTAAGGAAGAGATGGAGGACATCACTAAAAACTAGATGATTTCAATTACATTAAATTAAAAAGCTTTTGCACAGACAAAACCATTGTAACCAGGATTAAAAGAAATGTACTAAACTGGGAAACAATCTTTATAACTAATGTTTCTGACAAAGGACTCATTTCTAAAATATACAGATAACTGAGTCAAATTTATTTTTAAAAAAAGCCATTCCCCAATTGACAAATGGTCAAAGGATATGTAAAGGCAATTTACAGATGAGGAGATCAAAGCAATCCATAGTCCTGAAAAATTGCTCTAAATCAAATTGTCTAGGGAATTCTTCAGATTGGTGGTTTTTTTCCTACCTAATTCAAATTTGAGATGAAGTTTTACTGACTTTGGATGACCCCACATTTGAACTTCTAAATAAACACATTTCTACATATGGGCTAAAACACAACTTGTACAAATTCATTCTGGTTACAGTAAGGTATTTTACTTAATCTTTGGATAGTACTTGACAGAAAAAAAGAGAGGGACCATATTCATTAGACAGCTATTTGTCTTTAGGAAAAGTATAAGGGAGTATGCCAAATTTGAGGAGAGCACAATAGTTGGGGAAACCCTCATTTATCAAGAACTTGTATCATTTTAAATATTTCAGTTTTAAAATCCATCCAATCAGAAGAGCTTTATTTAGGAAGTATATATTTTCTTCCTTTTCCTTTGATTTCTTCTAGTTCCTCAGTTTTTAAAGATTGTTGTTCACATATCAGCAATGTTTGACTCTTAATTCTTGCCTCCATTTGGATTTTTCTTGGCAAAGATACTAGAGTAGTTTACCTTTTCCTTCTCCAGCTCATTTTATAGATGAGGGACTAAGACAAACAAGGTAAAATGACTCGCCCAGGACCACAAGTATCTGAGGTTATTTTGAACTCAGAAAGATGAGTCTTCCTGACTTTAAGCCTGGTCTTACTTCCTTAGTATTGGGATACATTGTACCACCTAGCTGTCCTTTTAAAGATTTTCAGTATAGTAAATACTTTGCATCTTGCCTGTAATGTGAATTTACATTGAAGACACAATATTCTATGTTCATCTTGCACTGATTTTTGACCTCTTAAGTTATATGAAAGAGCTATGTTACCACAGATGACTGTTTGGCAAACTTTGCTGATTGTTTTATGGAGAACCTTACATACTTGCTATATCTGAGAAAAGTAATAAAATATTTTTAAGAAATCAAATGTTTTGCTGTTCTGAAATAAGAAAGTTATATTATTAAATATTTCATTCACCCCTTCTCCTGTGCTTCCCCTTCCCCCTACTGTTGTAGTTCACTGTAATTATGGTGCTTAAATAGAAAAGAGAAACTGAATAACATCATTTTCTCAAAATTAAACATTTTATTTTTTGAAAATCCACAACATATTTTGTGACTTGGATGTTTTACTGCCACCCAGAGTTCATTTTATCTGTTTTACTTTAGAATTTCTATCGAAAGAAGATTAAATCTGAATATCAAGTCATTTCCAATGAAAGTTACTTTCCTTCTCTTCTCCCCTTCCCCCCCCCAAAAAAAAAGTTGTTCACTTGGTATGAAATTGTCCAGTCTGCAGTCTACAGATTATGTTTCTAAAAGACAAATGATGAAGCCTGATGAAGCTGGAACAAAATGAGAGAAACAACGTATGGGTTTGTTTTGCTTGTTTTCTACTTATTTGCCACAAGAGAAGCTGGAACATTTTTGTCTCCTGCTAAATCCAGGCTACTACATATGCCTCTCATGGAGTAAGTTTGAGAGTTTGGGGTATCTCCATTGGATCAAGCCCCCACCAGTTACATTCCCCTTTACCTAGCACCCCAGTTCCATTTAACATGAAATAGCTTTTATAGAGGTAGATTTAATTCAAAGATATGGGAAAAACATATATACAAGCCTTTTCCTCTACCACTGGGTTATATGTTATATGCTTTCACATAGCACCTCAGAATTTGGGGACATAGGCTCAAACTTAGCTCAGTTCCATATAGAATTGTCTCCCCAAACTTATGTCCAAAAGTGGCCTGACTGTTGGATCATCTTTAGTTCAGATTTCTCTGGCATGGGCCCAAAGATCACTTCTATGAGAAGTTGATTCCAGACTGGTTGTGAAATGGGCTTAGAAGATCATCTTTATCAAGAAACATCATGGAGATTTCACTTCTTTGACCTTGAAAAGGACAGATGAAATTATTTTTAGCATCTAATGGGGAAGAACATCCCAAGATTTTTTTTCCTCACCAGAACATGAGCTGAAGAGTCATTCCCCAAGAGTGACTTGTTAATACATACAATTAATAAACATTTAAGTGTCTACAACATTCCATGAACTGAGCTAAACGTGGGAAATGCAAAGAAAGGCAAAAGACAACCCACTTTCAGGGAGCTCACAATCTAATTGGGGTAGACAAGAAACTGAACAAGTGAACAATACAGGATGATTAGGAAATAATTGAATTAGAGGGAAGGTGCTAGAATTAAGGGATAAGGAAAAAAATAAGATAATGTGTGAAGCACTTTACCAGTACCTCACTTGATCCTCCCAACAACACTGGGAGAAAGGTGTAAATATGATCTCCATTTTATACTTGGGGAAACTGAGGTAAACAGTTAAGTGATTTGCCCAGGACCACATGACTAGTCTGAGCTGGATTTGAACTCAGATCTTCTAGACTTCAGGCCTAGCTAGCATTGTGCCATCTAACTGCCACCTGATGATGGCTTCTTGTGAAGGGGGAGCGGTTTAAACAGAGATTGAAGCCAGGAGGAAGAAGGGAGAGGGCATTCCAGGTATGGGAGTTGTTCAGTTGTTCAGTCAGGTCTGACTCTTCATGACCCTGTGGTCCAAAGCACCCTGGACTTTTTTGTCTTCCACAATTTCTTGAACTTTTTCCAAGTTCATGTTCATTGTTTCCATGATTTTATCTCTCCATTTCTCCTCTGCCATCCCCTTTACATCAGTCTTTCCCAACATTAGAGTCTTTTCCAGTGAGTCTCATCTTATTAGGTGGCCAAAGTATTTATGCTTCAGCTTCAGTCTTTGACATGCCAGTGAATAGTCTGAATTTCTTTAAGTATTGACTAATTTGATCTCCTTTCTGTCCAGCTAGAGAAAATGCCTAGAATCAGGAGCTGGAGTATTTTGTTTAGGGAAAATCAAGGAAGTTAGGCGTGTCACTGGATCAGAGATTGATACAAATACAGTGAAGTGGGAGCTGATAAGATGTAAAAGGTAAGAAGATTGGAAAGGGGAGGAGCAACTTATTAAGGATTTTGAACACAAAACATGATTTTATGTTTGACCCTGAAGATGACAGAGAGCCTCTGGAATTTATTTAGTTAGACCATTCTTTAGAGAGATCACTGAGAGCTGTATGGAAAATGGACTAGAGTAGAGAGACTTACAGGAAGATTAATCAACTATTGCAATAGTCTAGGCAAGAGGTGATGAGGACCCGCAATAGGGTGGTGGCAGTGTCAATGGAGAAAAATGGGAATGTTATAATGGAAAAATGAGCAAATCTGCAATAGATTCGATATGGGAAATTGGAGTGAGAGAGAAACTTAGGAAGTAGGCTGACAAACCTTTTTAAATATTTCCAAAACCAATTGAAAAAATTCTCTTAAAAAAATAACAAAAGGAGTGATTTATAAGGAAAACAACAGATACAGAAGAGCACTATTGTTACAGCTGTGATTTAGTCTAGTCAATTTGTAAAGCAATTTAGAACAATGCCCAGAAAGTGATCAACTATGCATGCTCTTTGACCCAACTATATGCTACTATTAGGAACCCCCCCAAAAAAAAGTAAAGAAAGAAGAAAAAAAATCCCTATATACAGAAATATTTATACCAGTTCTTGATAGCAAAAATTTGGAAACTAAAGGGAATGGATAAAACAAATTGTCATATAAGACTATAATGGGATGTTAATGTACCCTTGGAATTGACAAAATAGTTTCAGAGAAACTGGAAGACAAGTATTGACACATAGTGACACGAGCAGAATTATGTACAGCTAATTAAGTACAATTTATGCAATAATAATATTATAGAGAAAAGCAACCTTGGAAAGCTTTAGCTCTCTGATAACAATGATAATGCAGAGAGATGAACACACCCCTATTTTCCCCTCATCTTTCTGCATTTTAAGTTCTCTCCTCTCTGGCAGGAGATGAGTGGCATATTTCATCTTCAATTCTCTGTACATTTTTTTTTGTCTTTTGGTTTTTGCAAGGCTTTGGGTTTAAGTGACTTGCCTAAGGTCACACAGCTAGGTAATTATTAAGTGTCTGAGGCTGAATTTGAACTCAGGTCCTCCAGACTCCAGGGCTGGTGCTCTATCCACTGCGACACTGAGCTACCACTCTGGACATTTTGGTACATGACTAATACAGGGGTTTGTTTTGCCAGAATATACAGATATGTATTGAAGGTTAATTTTTTTCAGTAAAAAAATACTTTTAAATAAAATTGAGGGTTAATATAAGAATAATTGAGGGATACATTTTAGTTTCAAAAACTCCACTTTTTAAATAGAATCTTGTCTTTGATGCAGAAAACAGGAGCCGTTATCAGATTGTCTTTGCATCCACCACAGGTTCTTCAAGGAACTTGTTTAATATATCTCCATTTCTTCAACTCCTTAGTGTCCTCCACAGGAAGAGAATACATTAAGCTAGGAAGGTCTGCTCATGTCCTATGTGCTCATTAAAGAACAGATAGATTTTATTGGGAAGGGGTTGGGGAATAGATAGGGGACATTGTAGTGGTGCAAAAAAGAAAGAAAAGAGCATTGGGAACATTTGAAAATATTCAGGAGAAAGAAGTTCAGAAAGTGACAAAGATCAACAGGATAACATTAGAGTTGTTTTATACCTCTAGATTTATAAATAATATAAGTACATGTATATCTTTCTAATTCTGTTGTCTTCATTTATCCATTTATCTGTCATCTATCTATTTTTGAATGTACCTTTGATTTCAATGATGTGGAGAGTTCCTAATGAAGAACTTCCTTATCAATAAATACCGTGCAATACAGAGACAGCATAAAGAATAAAGAGTTGGCATTGGCAAAAGGAAGATGGGTTAAAGTCTAACCATTGTTATTGATATTCTGAGACAGGGAAAGTCATTTAACCTCTCAGTGTCCAACGTTTAAAGACCACTGTATAAGTTGAAGAGAAGGTTTTGGTAGAGGAAAGGTAATGTGTATTTTAAAAAAATCATATATAAGATTTACATAAAGTTTCATTTGGTTCCATATACAATTTTTTCTGTTCTTATATATTGAAACATTAATGCTTGTTGATCTTTGTCACATTCATAATTTAAAAAAAAAGAAAATTTGAAATAAAAAAGACAGACTTGACCTAATTGTTGCATTGACTAGACTTAAGTCTGTGCTTGACTCAACAGAACTTAGAATCCTGAGGCTTTGAGTTGATTGAGAAAAGAATTGTAAGTATTCACTAGAAAAAAATTTCACCTTGCAGCTGCAATTTATCAAAGTAACATAAGATGGCAGTGGCAGCTTAGAGAAGAATCGGTTTAGTGAGGAGTCCACACAGAAGTAATGCCAGTAACAGTCTTGAAGATAGCATTACCTGTAAGCATCTGCTTTAAAGGTATTTCAGCTGGGTTGCAATCCCTTCTGAATGTTTCTCCCACTGCCTTACTCCAAAGAATCTTAAAAAAAAAATCCATATGGCATAGCTCTTATAGTCTCTTAAGGGCTAGGAAGAATCCCAGCAATCCATTAGGCACAGTTCTTAAATCAAGAGAAGGGACTCAGATCCACCAAAGCTAGTGGAACAGTCTAGGACCCAGAATTCAAGAGTCTAGGGAATAGTACCAAATCATCAGAACTGCTACCCCTGAAACTGTCATGGAAAGGAGAAATCATTGTGGAGAATGGGTCTATCTTCTTCATCACTACCAGCTCACCAATTACTTAAATTAACAAATAGTCACAAAAGCTCTGGAAGTAGCAGCAGCAACAGCCCTCCCCATTCCCCAAATGGTCCTGTTTCCTAATCTATCTCTCACAGCTATTATTTGAGGAAGCTAATCCTATGGAGAAAGGACCAATGATCCCCATCATCGGCCATCTAACTGCTAACTCACAAGGCCAGCAAGTAAATTTAGCTGAAGAACTAGCATACTTTGAGAGAGATATAGGAGGCAACATGTGTCAGGCATACCAGGTCATCACCACTATCTTGATTATCACCTTCTCTTGGACCCTGGTAGGTACAATTTTGGATCTTGTATCCAAGAGGCTTTGAAGTGATAATGCTTCTGGCAATGCAAACTATTCTGGATAAAATTCTTCCCATTGGGTGAAAAGATTCTCAATTTAAACATGTAAAATAAGGAAAATTTCCACATACATGGCATGACACAAAAAGAACTGATGAATATTTTGTTTTATAATATTTACTTTTAAAACAATATTTAGCATCATTAAATAGAAAATAGTTAATATGTAATGATATTTATAATGTATAAAATTATACTTTTATAATTTTTTTCTTTTAAATTTTAAAATGGATGTCATAAATTCCACATATTATTTTCCAAACTGATCTGTATGTCTAGTCTTCCTTCTGAGCTTCCTTCTATTCTCTTCTGTGCATTTTTAAAACTGTTTCAATGGTCCTCTTTTTTTGACGTCACTATTGCTACCCTCCTTTCCTTTTCACCCTTAATTAAAATTTAAATTTAAAGAAAAACCCCATGTAACAATAAAGATAGCCAAACAAAAATAAATCCACATAGTAACCTCTTCCAAAAATGCATGTCTCCTTCTGTAACTTGTGTTCCTTGAATTCACCATGTCTCTGTCAGGAGATAGGTAACTTTCTTTATCATAGGTCTTTTGTTTTTTGTTGTTGTTGTTGTTGTTGTTGTTTTTTACAAGGCAATGGTGTTAAGTGGCTTGCCCAAGGCCACACAGCTAGGTAATTATTAAGTGTCTGAGGCTGGATTTGAACTCAGGTACTCCTGACTCCAGGGCCAGTGGTGCCACCTAGCCACCCCCTCATATGTCCTTTGGAGAAGTGACTGGTCATCACTTTGATCAGAGTTCTCACATCTTCCAAAGTTATTTTTTTTTAACAATATGTAAATTATTCTCCTTGTTCTGTTCACTCTGCATTAGTTTTTACTCCTGGGCTTTTACTGAAATCATTTCCTTTATCATTTCTTATAGTGTAATAATATTCCTTTATGTTCATATGATACAATTTGTTCATCCATTCTCCAATTTGATGGGTGCCCCCTTAGATTACAGTTCTTTTACCTCTCCCTTACTTTTTTTTTCTTACTTTATTTTAACCAATCCCTTTCTTTTGCCTAATCTAGCCTACCATATCCTATTCTCCCTGCTGGATCAAGAAATTTGTTTTGCTGATGACAAGTCTTTTCCTTGGTATCATCTTCCCTTTTAAATATTCTTTATCTCCTCTTGCTTCTCTATCACATTTTATGTATTTTTACACCAATTTGTGTGTGTGCACAGTCTTTTGTCCAATCCCGATAAGAATGAGCTTCATCTGATGTCTACTCCTCCATGTTATTTCTTCCTTTCATGTTGAGTATACTTCTTGTGTACCACACTCTTTTTATACTATTTAATTTATTTTTTCTCTGTTCTCTGTTCACTTTTAAAACCATCAGAACAGAACCAGTCCACCTCCAAATCTTTTGTTTTTTCTTTTAATTTTCTTAATATCCCCTTTGAAGAAATTAAAATTCCAAAGAAACATTTGTTTCTTCTTCCCCTATTTGAATATTAGCACTGTATTAACATATAGCTTTGAATTGCTCAAATTTATCTCTTTGATTTTCCTTAACTCTGGTATTTCAAAGTTTCTACTGAGCTCTGATGTTTTTAATAGAAATTCTTGAAATCTTTTATCCCATTAAAGTTTCAATTTTGGATTAAATTAAAATATAGGGTAATTAATCTTGGTTATTAGCCTTTATTTTTTGCCCTTGGGAATATCATATTCAAAGTTTTCTTCTCATTTATAGTAGAAAGATCCAAACCTTGTGTGATCCTGAGTGATTCCTAAGTAATTGAATTTCTTTCTGACTGCTTGCAGAATTTTTTCTACCAGATCTCTGGTTTCCAATGAAGGTGGTAAGAGAAAAGATGATGTCATGCCCTCTGGGGGATGCTTTACCCATTGTACCATCTCCTTCCTGGTCTCCAAGAGTCACCTGCTGTTTTCTTAGAAGATAAGAATCATTCCAGACTTCTCATGAGAGAGGGTGACTTCTGACTGTTTCTTCTCAGGCACTCAATCTGCTCTTCAGCCTCCTGTGGGAAGACAAAAAAGATCATTCCGTTATAACCACTATGCTTTGCAGAGGTGAGGAGAAGGGTGCCACTCCATTCTGCTTCCAGAGTGAGCCGACTTGGGGGAAGGAGAGTATCACCACTCTTGCTTCAGGTTCTTGCTCCCTCACCCAAACTGCTCTGAAAGGACTCTGTAGTCCTTGTCCCTTACTCTTTCAATGGTTAAGGGAAGACATTTGGAATATTCCTTGCTCCCCATTGCCATATCCAGGTTCTTCAAGCATCACCATCACTTAGGAGCCTCTCCTCCTTTGAGGTTCATCCAATCCACATTCATCACCTAATCAAAATCCTGTTAACTATTGAATATTGATCTCTCAAACACTCACTCCTCTTTATTCCTCCCCTTCCTTCCATGGATCTCAATATCTATCTTTATAATAAGATAATTCTTTAGTAGTTTGGTTAATATAGCAATAAATAAGTAAATTAATACTGTCATTTTTATTACATATTGGCTGAATATGAACAATTAATATTTCTTCAACTATTTAGAGCTGTATTTGTGTGAAGAGTATTTGTAACTCTGTCCTTTGTTAGACAATTAGTCAAATTTATAGTGTTTACAGTTATTTTAAAAATTTCTCTATCTCTTCCTGTTAGAGTTTTTTGTGTTGTGTGTGTGTGTGTGTGTGTGTGTGTGTGTGTGTGTGTGTGTGTATGCTGATGACTTGTGTGGGCTTATTTTTTATGCTGCACTTCTTCTGAAGTTAATTCTTTTTTTTTTTTGCTTCTCAACTATCATTTTATTTCCCAGATTCTTTTCCGAAACATTTTCCTTTGATGAGTCTCAGTGTGCTCCCAATGGCTCTAATTTCTTTTTTTTTAGAAACAGATATTTTTTATTTAATATTCTCATTTTGTACAATTAATGTTATTTTTACATTAGTAAAATATTCTTGTTTAAGAGTAAACGAGATACCCCCTCCCCCCCCATAAATATAGACTTGCTTCAGCGATAAAGTAAAGGGGAGAGAAAAAAAATTAAAATTAAAAAAATAATAGTAATAATTGTAGGTATGGCCAGGTGGCGCAATGGATGGAGCACCAGCCCTGGAGCCATGAGCACCCGAGCCCACATCTGGCCCTGTACACCCAACAATCACCCAGCCATGTGATATGCAAGCCACCTGAACCCCACTGCCCTGCAGAAACCAAAAGAAAAAAGAAAAAAAAAGACCCAAAATAAAATAAAATAGTAATAATAGTCGGGGTGGCTGGATGGTGGACAGGAGCACCCAGGTCCCAATCCGGCCTCAGACACCCAAGGATCACCCTGCTATGCGGCCCCAGGCAGGCCACCCAGCCCCATTTGCCCTGCACCCCCCCTAAAAATAATAATAATAATAATAATAATAATAAATGTGCTTCAGTCTTTGTTCCAACACCAACAACTCTGTCATGGGTGGATCACTTTCTTTATGATAAGTCCTTCGCAAAAGTTACTTCCATATTTTTCCAACATTGCCATTGCTGATCTCAACTCCCTCCTTTGGTATTTCTCCACTACCATGTACTGTATTTTCTCTCTCTTTTCACTCTGACTCTGCTGTAGGCTGAGTGGCGCAGCATATAGATCCCTGGCCCTGGCCCTGGGGCCAAGAGGCCCCGAGTCCCCATACCACCCCTTAGGCCCAGAATCCACCTGGCCCTGTGGTCCTGGATAGGCCATCCAATCCCAGCCCCTTGCAATAAGTAAAAAAGAAAATGTGTTATATCTGACCACTCTCCCACCATGGTCCATCCTCTCCTCCATCACTCACATCCCCCCCTTCCCCCTGTTGCCCCCTCTCCTTCTTACTCCAAATGCCTATACCCCATTGAGTATACATGCTGTTTCCTCTCCTAGCCACCTCCTATGAGAGCGAAGTCTCCCTCATTCCCCCCTGCCTTTCCCTCTTCCACATCATTGCAACAGCTCATTATAATAAAGGAAAGTCTTATTATATCAAATATCCTGGCCTATTTCCCCCTCTCCTTTTTCTTTCTCCCATTACAGTTCCTTTTTTTTTCTATTAACTCTATTTTTACACCATATTTTATCTTCGAATTCAGCTTTCTCCTGTGCTTCAACTATAAAAGCTCCCTCTACCTGCTCTATTAACTGAGAAGGTTCATATTAGTATTATCAGTGTCATTTTTCTATACGGGAATACATGCAGTTCATCATCATTAAGTCCCTCATATTTTTCCCTTCTCCAATCTCTATGCTTCACCTGAGTCCTGTATCTGAAGATCAAACCTTCTGTCCAGCTCTGGCCATTCCAACAGGAACATTTGAAATTCCCCTGGTTCATTGAAAGTCTATCTTTTTCCCTGGAAGAGGACATTCAGCCTTGCTGGGTAGTTGATTCTCGGTTGCATTCCAAGCTCTTTTGCCTTCCAGTATATTATATTCCAAGCCCTACGAGCTTCCAATGTAGCTGCTGCTAAGTCCTGTGTGATCCTGACTGCAGCTCCATGGTATTTGAACTGTGTCCTTCTGGCTGCTTGTAATATTTTCTCTTTGACTTGGGAATTCTGGAACTTGGCTATGATATTCCTAGGGGTTGGTTTTTTGGGATCTCTTTCTGGGGGGATCGGTGGATTCTCTCCATTTCTATTTTGCCCTCTGCTTCTAGGATATCAGGGCAATTTTCTTGTAGTAATTCTTTGAAAATGATGTCAAGACTCTTTTCCTCATCATGATTTTCAGGTATTCCAATACTTTTTAAATTATCTTTCCTAAGTCTGTTTTCCATATCAGTTGTTTTTTCAGTGAGATATTTCATATTTTCTTCTAATTTTTCATTTTTTTGAAGTATTGATTCCTGATTTCTGGCAAATTCATCAATCTCCCTGAATTCTATTCTTTGTCTGAAGGATTTGTTCTCAGAGAGTTTTCTTATCTCTTTTTCCATCTGGCCAATTTTGCTTTTTAAAGCATTCTTCTCCTCCATAACTTTTTGAACTGTTTTATCCATTTGACCTAAACTGGTTTTTAGCATGCTATTTTCTTAAGCATTTTTTTGGATTTCCTTGACTAGGCTGCTGACTTCATTTTCATGTTTTTCCTGCATCTCTCTCCTTTTTTTTCCCAGTTTTTCTTCTAATTCCCTCATTTGATTTTCAAAGTCTTTTTAATCACTGTCATAGCCTGAGCCCAATTTCTGTTTTTCTTGGAATCTTTAGATGTAGGAGCTTGTGCTTCCTCATCTTCAGACTGAGTATTTTGATCCTTCTTGGGCTCATTTGCAAAATATTTCTCAATTGTATTCCTCTTTTTTCTCTGCTTGCTCATTTTTCCCAGCCTGCGCCTGTTTTGGGGTACTTCCTGCTCTTTTGGGACACTCCTACAAGGGTCTCAGTGTGTGAGGCTCTGTCCTCCCTCCTAGTCTGTAAATGACCATATGCATCCCCCTCTGCCACGGGGCTGAGGTGGGGGGAGGCCCTGCTGCTCTTGGGGGGCGGGGCTAGACTGCAATCAGGATCTGAATGTGGTCAGAGCCCCAGAGTCCTGTTCTTGGGGCTGAGGACAGAGCTCTGCAGTCTCTCTCTCTGTACTCCCTTCCCTAGGTTCAATGGGCTCATGCCCTGGGGGCTCCTGCTTATTGGCTCCGCCTGCTTCTGTTCCGGGATCAGTGCTGCCCTGAGGGCTGGGCTCCACATGCTCGCTCTGGCAGAGGTCCCCCGCTGTTCCCCCACTTTGTGCTCAGTGCTCCCCGGGGTGTAGCTCAGGAGATTCCCCTGCTGCTGTTAGCCACGGCTCCCAACACCCTGGGGCTGCCTCCTGGAGGCTGAAGTTCTTTCACTCCGGTGGGCCACCCCTCTGGCGGGCCGCCCCTCCGACCCCGGGAAGCAGAGCCTTTCTGCTCTTTTCCAGGTTACCTTGAGGAGAACTGCCTCATTGGGTCCCTCTGTGGGTTCTGTCTCTGGAAAGTTTAGTTAGAGTCCTTAGCTTAGGAGTTTTATCAGAGAGCGCCTAAGACTTGATCCTTTCTTGTCGCCATCTTGGCTCCGCCCCCTGAAGTTAATTCTTTCAATTATTTTGGTCATCTTTTTAGGATTTCCTTAAATAAACCATCATATCATCTGCAAAAAAAGATAGTTTTTTTTCCTCTTATTCTTTCAATTTATTTGTCTTCTCTTACTGCTATAATTAGTAATTCTAGAAGGAATTGCCACTCCACCACAGCTGGGGGTGGGGGGAGCCAGGATTCAGGAGGAGAGGAATTTGAATATGACCTCAGACACTTGACTCTTAGCTGTGTGAACTTGGACAAGTCACTTAATCCTTATTGTCTCACATCCTGGACCATTTTCAGCCATCCTGATTCATATCTGATTACAGGAACCAGATGACTCTGGAGGAGAAAGTGAGGCTGGTGATTTGCACAGCACCCTCCTCACTCAAATCCAATTCACATGCTTATCATGGCATCACCTCCTTGATATCATGGTCTTCTTTGAAGATGAAGGGGAAAGCGGCAGCAAGGTGGCACAGTGGATAGAGCACCATCCCTGGAGTTAGGACGACCTGAATTCAAATCCAGCCTCAGACACTTAATAATTACACAGCAAGTCACTTAACCCCACTGCCTTGCAAAAAAAAAAATGAAGGGAGGGAAAGAACTAATAACATTAGTAATTCTAGCACAATATTGGAAAGTAATGAAGATAAAAGAAAACCGTGCTTCAACACTGATTTTTTCAGAAGATTTCTATTTTACTTCATTATAAATAATACTTTGTTCTTGGGTTTAAGTAGATAACACCTCTCATTTTAAGAAAAGCTCTATTTATTTCCATGCTTTTTAGAGTTCTTTAATAGAATTTTAGTATTTTTCAAGTTTTTCCTACATTTGTTGAAATAATCATAATTTTTGCTGTTTGGTTATTGAAATGAATGATTCTTTTTCTAAAATAGGGTTATTTAAATATACTATGTCCTGTTATGATGATCTGAGTTTTTTATAATTTTTGTAAATATTCATCCACTTCATTTAAATGAAGTTTTTGTTGGCACATAGTTGGGCAAAATAGCTCCTAACATTTTAGTTTCTTCTTCATTAGTTTTGAATGAATATTTTTCATTTTTGATTTTGGTAATTTCCTTTCCTTTCTTCAAACCACATTAGTCAGTGATTTAATTTATTCCTGCTAGGTTTTTCCCCCTTCAAATAAATTCCCTCTTGGGGGCAGCTAGGTGGCGCAGTAGATAGAGCACTGGCCCTAGAGTCAGGAGGACCTGAGTTCAAATCCAGCCTCAGACATTTAATATTTGCCTAGCTGTGTGACCTTGGGCAAGTCACTTAAACCTATTGCCTTGCAAAAACCTAAAAAAAAATTAAATAAAATAAAAAAACCAGGTAGAAATAAAAAAAAACAACTCCCTCTCAGTTTTAATTCATTAGTTCAATGATATTTTTATTTTGTTTTGTTAATATTTTCCTTTTCAGAAATCCTTTACAGGATTTCTATTTTCACATTTAATTGAACGATTTTAATTAGTTGTTTAGAAAAACAACTAATGCAATTCTTACACTAGTCAATATAATCAAGGAAGCTGTTTTTAGTTTCATGCCCAATTAATTGATCTGCTCTTTCTTTCTTTTTACTGTTGCAAATATTTAGAGATATAAAATTTCCTCTAAATATTTCTTTGACTTCATCCCACAGATTTTGGAATGGTTATGGGAAATCTGGGACACTATTACATTGTTGATGGAGCTGTGAACTCAACCAACCTTTCTGGAGAGAAATTTGGATCTATGGCCAAAGGGCAACAAAAATATGCATACCCTTTGATCCAGCAATACCACTACAGGTCTACACCCTGAAGAGATGATGAAAAAGGGTAAAAACATCACTTGTACAAAAAATATTCATAGCACCCCTGTTTGTAGTGGCAAATAAAATTATTAATGATTTCTATGATTTTTTGATCCACATACTTTAGGATTAGATTATTTAGTTTCTAATTAATTTTAATTCATGTTGCAAAGAACCACTATTGAGTATAATTTTTTTAAATTGTCAGAAAAATAAATATTGTGTTTTTTTGAAATTTATGTATGAGATTTTATGGCCTTTTGTTGAAGGTACTATGCACAAGTGAGAATAGGTTCATTTCTTTCTATTCCAATTCAATATTCTTCAGAGGTCTATAATATCTAACTTTTTTCTAAATTCCCTTCTTTCTTTCTTTTTTATGGTTAAATTTATCCAGGAGAGAGGCAAATTGGTGTTCCCCCCCACCAATATAATTTTACTATTTATGCCATTAGGTATATCTATGTTCAGTACTGATATTAATTCATTGCCAATAGTATTTTTCACAAAAAATATATTTTTTCTTGTTTATCTTTTTAAATTAATTTTATTTTTGCTTTTGCTTTATCTGAAATTATGATTGCTATCTTGTTTTTAGTTCAGTTGAAACATAAGAGATTCTATCCCAGCCCATTATTTTAAGTCTGTGTGTCTCTTTCCATTTCAAGTGTGTTTCTTGTAAACTCCCTATTGTTGAATTCTGGATTCTAAACCATTCTGCTATTATCTTCCTTTTTTATGAGTTTGTTCACCCCATTTACATTCACATTGATAATTGTATTTTTCTTCATTCCATTTTCTTATTACTGTCCTTTTCTATTACCCTGTCCCCTCCTCAAAAGTCTATTTTAACTGTGACGTCTGCCTCCCTTAATATACCTTCTTTTTTTTTTAAATTCCCTCTGTTCTCTAAACTCCATTTTCTCATATTTCCCTGTTCGATAATATGTTGGGATTTTTTTTTTACCTATTTGCATGTGTTTGTTTTTTCTTCCCTCCCTGAACTGCTTCAGGGATTGAGGTACAAGTGTTGTCCACTCTCAGTGATAACCTTCACAATTCTTTGTATACCATTTTTGTGTGGGTGTAATTTTCCCCTATCTTATTTCTACCTGTCCTCTTCTTCACCTTTCCGATCTTCTTATGAGATCATCCCAATAAAATAAAATCATACCCAGACCCTGTCTCTAAGTGAACTCCCACTAAGATCAGTGATCAAAAGTTCTGATGAGTTACATGGATTTATATAAGATTTAAATATTATTTAAATTTAAATATTTAAATTCAAATTTAAGCAGTTTAATCTTGTTTTACCCCTTTTAATTTCTCCCTCATGCTGAACTTTTGATGCTTTTATTAAATCTTTTCTTTGTTAAAATTTCTTTTCAGTTCTGGTCTTTTCATTAGGAATTCTTGAAAAACTATTTTTTCATTACTATCCCTCCTCCCCCTGATTTATGGTTTTGTTGGACAGATTTTTCTTGGCTATAATCCTAGATCCTGCCCTCCAGAATATCATCTTCCAAGTCCTCCCTTCCTTTACAGTGATGAATGCTAAATCTTCTTTTTGCTTGATTCTGGCTCTTCAGAATTTGAATCCTTTCTTTCTCTATACTTTTGTATTTTTTCCTTGTTTTGGGAGTTCTGGATTTGGACTACAGTACTCCTGGCAGTTTTGATTTTGGTGTCTCAGGAAGTGACCAGTGAATTCTTTTGATTTCTACTTTGCCTTTGATGCTAAGATATCTGAGAAGCTTTCCTCTATAATTGCTTTTTTGGTGTCGATCAACATGCATTTATTAAATGCTTACTTGTGTCAGACTCTGTGTCAAACAGTGTTACAAAGATAGTCTCTGCTGTTGAGTTCACAGTCCAACCAAAAGAGACATCTATATACAAAATAGATACAAGATAATTTGGTATTGTTGGGGAGGACACTCATATATGTTAGGGATTAAGAAAGTCTTTCTATAACAGTGATGATTGAGCTGAGCCTTGAAGGAAAGCAGAGCCTCTATGAAATAGAGACAAGGAATGATTGAAGTGAAGAGAAGGTGATGGATGAAGAGTGGGGAAGAGAGATGGAGGGGCACATTTGAAAGAAAGTATTTCTAAATTTTGGGGAGGCTTTCAATTGTGATGGGATCTGGGAGATGTGCTGCTCCATGACCTCTTCCCTTAAGGTAAGACAAAATTGTGACTTGGGGCTTTGCTTTTTTCTGCCCTTTACCTTTACCCTTCTCCCCAGTCTCTGATCCAGGTTGGCAGTAGGCTATCCATACAGTCTACTTCTAACTTTGAAGGAGGTCTGGTGGGAATGAGAAAGGAGGGTTTGAAAGGAATCCATTAACATAATCATACTGCTAGGACTAGAATTTGACTCCCAAGATCAAAAAGGCTGAGATGCGACTTGAGCTTTCCCAGAACTATGCAGTTCTTGAAGGGAGAAGCCACAACAAAGACCCCAAACCCTCTTCCCACTTTCTTCATCCAATGACAATTCTATCTTGTGCATGCTTTATAACAATACTTTAAAGTGGGAGTCCTTCAGCTCATTTGTTACAAAAAATTCTCCTGGGTCTGAGTATGGTCTCCCCTACCTTCAATAACTGCGATCCTTTTTACTTCTGGTTTCTGTTCACACCATCTTACTCCTTCTTTGCTACCTTTGTTTGCTTCTCCTCCAACCCTCACTCCTTCCTCCTTTTTCCCCTTTACTTTTCTGTGATTAAAGCGAGACATTGAAGTCCAGTATTCAGAAATGTCAAAAAATGCCATTAGTTGCAACAGTGACTGAGAAACTTGTTGGCAGAAGAAATGAGACCTCTTCTGACCCAAATTATCTTGGGCTGGAAAAATGTTTCACACCAATCTTTAGTTGGTAATGCTATCCCTGAATTTGATTTGAGGCATTATTTTAAAAGTGTTTAGAAGGGATTGTTGGGAGAGTTTGACTAGTATGTTCCCTTTACTCTGCCATTTTGAAGAGATAGCTCTTTTTTTTTTAAATGATCATCAAAACAAAACAGAACCTCTCCCAGAACCTCTGTCTAATTATGTTCTCTCTCACTCCCTTGGCAATTATAAGGTTCTAAGGCAACATTGTCAGTTCTCCATATAAGAATATAAACATTATGCTTCTCAGCTATTATATTTGTATGTCAAGGTTTCTATACAGCTTTGGCATTTTCATCAGTGATGCTTAGAAGTGTCTGCTTCATTGAAGATACTTTTTTTTTTTTTTTTACCCTGGAGGATTATGCCCAGTTTTGCTGGTTTTTGATGACTGTAAGTTGAAATCTTTTACCTTCAGTGTTCCAAGTACTCCTTTAGAGTGGTTATTAATTTTTGTGTGAGCTTGATCCTTTCTGGCTATTTGCAGCATTTTTTCTTTTACCTGTGGGCTCTAGAATTTTGTTATAATATTCTGAGGAGTTTTCATTTGGGGATTCCTTTTAGTAGGTAACTGATCTAGTCTTTCTATTTCTATTTTCCCCTAAAGTTCTAAATAATCTGGGTGGGTTTCTTTTATGAGTTCTTGAAATATAAAGTCTATATTCTCCTTTTGGTTGTAGCTTTCATTGATTCTTGTTTTTTTGCAAGGCAAATGGGGTTAAGTGGCTTGCCCAAGGCCACACAGCTAGGTAATTATTAAGTGTCTGAGACCAGATTTGAACCCAGGTACTCCTGACTCCCAGGCCGGTGCTTTATCCACTATGCCACCTAGCTGCCCTCATTGATTCTTAAAATAATCTCACACTGTTTTCCAGGACAGTCTTTTGCTTGTTTATTTTTTATTTTTCTTTTTACCAAGAAGTATCTTACATTTTGTCTTATTTTTTAGGTTATTAATTTTGTTTTAATTTTTCTTGATATCTAATGGATTCTTTAGTTTTCTTTTGATCAATTCTAATGTTAAGAAATTATTTTCTTCAGTAGCATTTTTGTATATCTTTTAAACAAAGCTGTTAATTTTCTTTTCATAACGGTCTTGAATTGTTTTCATTTCTTTTCTCATTCCTCTACTGCTTTTGTTTATTTTTATAAGATATTTTTGCTGTTTTTTAAAAAACTATTTAAGCCGTTTAAGAATTATTTTATAGAGCACCAGCCCTGGAGTCAGGAGAACCTGTTCAAATATGATCTCAGACACTTAATACTTATTTAGTTGTGTGACTTAATGTGTAGCTTAATCCCATTGCTTTTTAAAAACAAAAAAATGAATTATTTTGAAATTTACAACCAATCTGCATTTTCATTTGAGACTTTGCTTGTAGAATTTTTTACTCTGAAATTGTTTCTTGAATTTTTCTGTCACATATTGGCTCATTTTGATGGTTTTCTTTTTATGTTTACTCATTTGTTTTGGCTACTTTTTAATTCTTGCTTCATGTTAGGGCTGGGCCCTGTGAACCTCTGGAAGGTTATCTGGACTGTGTTTTTGCCCTGATTGATCCTTCAGCTTATTTCCTGCAGTACTGAATGTTTCATTATTCTAGAACCTCAAGGACCTGTAAACTTTAGTATTTCCAAAGTGATGTGATATGGGGCAAAGCCTACTTATTATCATCCTGGTCTGTGCTCTAAAAGTTCCTGACTGCCATGTGGGAAAAAGAGCAGAATTGTTCAGTTTGACCACAGAGAAGTTCTAAGTGGGAGCTGCAAAGAGATCAATTTAGACTTGATATGAAGAAGAATTTCCTTATAATTAGGAATTCCTTCCTTATAAAACAAAAGAGGATTTAAGAAGTAGGGTGACAATGAAGGGGAAATAGGAAGAAGTATAGCTTAATTCTTCACCACCGCAATTTCCCACAAAGATTTAGAAAGCAAACCAGACCAAATTCTGAGCAGGGCACCTAAGAAAAAAAAAATCACATTCATTTTTTCAGTCAAAGTTAGTAGACAAAATCTTTGGACACTGTGTATGTGAGTCTGTGCACAGAAGTTATAGAACCCAGGACTGAGAGATCTAAGGTCAAGTACCTGGGCAGGAGGAGATTCCAGCGATTTCAGGTGTAGTAATGAAATTCATCTCACGGTCCTATTTTTCACTACTCAATTCCAAATCATAGATAGAAGGTGGCTTAAGGAGGAGACCTGTGGGAAGGATGTGGTCACATTGTGGGACTTTTCTGTGTACTAAGTTAGGAACAAATTTAGAAATAAATAATTAACTATGTATTTCTGATTCCAGAAGCAGAGGAGAGACTCAGTTCTAGCCTAAAACACAAGCTGAAACTTGCTAGGAAATAATCAGGTACTGATATCAAATCAATATTGGGCCAGCAGTTTGGTGCTTTGAACTTGTTGAACTTCCTAACAGATTGATAGTGACTGAATCCAGCAGAAACTTACTTAAACTTACAAATGGACAACCCCCCCCCCAAAAAAAAAACTGAGGAAGAGATAGAAATAAATTCCATTAAGATCATTACAGAAAGTATAAAATATTTAGGAGTCTAAAGGTCAACACACACACACATACAATAAGTGTAAGAACACAATTACAAAATACTCCAAACAAATAAAGGTAGATATACATAATTGGAGAAACATTAATTGCTCATGAGTAGTCTGAGCTAATATAGTAAAAATGACAATACTACCTAAATTAATTTGCTTATTTAGTGCTATATCAATCAAACTCTCAAAGGACTACTTTCTTGTGCAAGAAAAAATAATAATGAAATTGATTTAGAGGAACAAAAGGTCAAGAGTATCTAGAAGATTAGTTTTTTTTTATAAGTGGTAAAGAAATGGGCCTAGCAATACTCGATGTCAAACTATGCTACAAAGACATCATTGCAAAATAATTTGGTACTGGATAAGAGATAGAAAGGTTGATCAAATGGAACAGATGAGGTATATATTATATGGAAGAAAGTGAGCACAGTAGTTTTTGATAATCCATCAATCAATCCATTAATATTAATAACATATTGGTGTTCCAGGTACTGTCAAAGATCCCAGCTATAAGGAGCAGCTAGGTGGTTCAGTGGATAGAGCACTGGTCCTGAAATCAGGAGGACCTGAGTTCAAATATGAACTCAGACATTTAATAATTAGTTGACTATGTGACCTTGGACAAGTTACTTAATCCCATTGCCTTGCAAAAAAACCAAAAACAAACCAAAAACCAAAAAAAAAAAAAACCCAAGCAAAAAGATCGCAGTTGTTAAGGCAAGAGCTTACTATTTGATAAAAATTGATAGGATATCTGGAAAACAGTCTGGCAGTTTGTTAGATATAGACTAACATCTTACACCAAATACAAAAATAAGCTCCAAATGTGTGCATGATTTAGATGTAAAGGGTAACATCATAAGCAAATTAGCAACACATAAATTACCTGTCAGATCAGATCTATGGAAGGGGATGAGTTCATGATCAATAATAATAATAATAATAATAATATTATTATTAATAATAATAATAATAAAGAGAGAGGGTCATAGGAGTTAAAATGGACAATTTTGGTTATGTAAAATTGAAAAATATTTGCATAAACAAGAAAGACAGGAAATTGGGAAGAAATCAAGTCTGCCTGATAAGGTCTCATTTCTCAAATATAGAGAAAATTGAGTCAAATTTACAAGAATCAGAACCATTACTTATTTGATAAATTATAAAAGGATATGAATAGACATTTTCAATAGTAACTGAAAATACCAAAACAAATGCTCTCAATCATTATTAATTAGAGAAAGGCAAATTCGGGGCGGCTAGGTGGTGCAGTGGATAAAGCACCAGCCCTGGAGTACCTGGGTTCAAATCCGATCTCAGACACTTAGTAATTACCTAGCTGTGTGGCCTTGGGCAAGCCACTTAACCCCATTTGCCCTGCAAAAACCTAAAAAAAAAAAAAGAAAGGCAAATTAAAATGACTGAAGTACTTCATGCTCATCAGATAAAATTTTTAGTGTTTAATAAAGATTTCACATACTCTCAATTCTTCTCCAGGCTAAATTAATTGATTCAGCTCCTCCTCATTTGAAATAAAATTCTTTTCTCATCCTTGTCCCCTTTATATTCTCCAGCTTTAACTTCCTAAAATGTGATATTCATAATTACAACATATATGTCCATTTTTCCTAACTACATTTTTTTTGTTTTTTTGTTTCTTATCGTGAGGATGGGCACTTCCCCATAACTTTTTTCAGAGCTGCCACCACCTCTTTGTTCCTCAGACTGTAGATGACAGGGTTCAACATAGGAGTAAGGATGTTGCTAAAAACAGAGAGAGCCTGATCTTGCTCAGGACTATGGGAAGAACTGAGAGTCATATAGATAAAGATGTTTGGTGCAAAAAAGAGACTCACTACAGTTAGGTGGGAGGAGCAGGTGGCCAGGACTTTCCTCCTCCCCTTCACAGAGTTCATCTGGAAGACAGTGATGAAGATGGCAGTGTAAGAAGCTGTAATGAGACTAAAAGGCACAACAAGCAACACTATACTTGTCACCATCACCACCAATTCATAGATGGAAGTGTCTTCACAAGAGAGCTTCAGGATGACTGGTACCTCGCAAAAGAAATGGTGAATTTCCCGGGAACCACAGATAGAGAAATGCATAGGGTAGACTGTGTGGACTAGAGAGCTTAGAGATCCTCCAACCCAACATCCAATTGCCATCTGAAGACAAACTCTGAAGTTCATGATTATGTGATAATGGAGTGGGTTGCAGACAGCCACATAGCGATCATAAGCCATGAGAGTTAGAAGAAGACATTCTGACATCCCTAATGTCAAAAAGAAGAAGCTCTGGGTACCACAACCAATCCAAGAAATAGTTTTTGTTCCAGAATAAAAGTTAGCTGCCATCTTAGGTACTATGGTGGAAGTTAAGGTCAAATCAATTAGGGACAGCTGACTAAGTAGGATGTACATCGGAGTATGTAGCCGAGAATCTCCCCATATTAAGATAATAAGGAGTGCATTTCCTATAAAGGCAGTTATATAGATCAGGAGGAGAATCAAAATTAAAATGCCAGAATGACTAAACTCAGGGAAGAGTCCCAGGAGAATGAAATCTTCCATTGATGTCTCATTCCCTCTCCTCATTATTCCACCTGAAAAATAGTTGAGTATAACAAGGGAATAAATAGCTTGAGGATTTTATTTGTTGACAATTGATAAAATACTTGTTATTTCCTTTGGTTGTTCCAATCATTCCATTTATACATTAGCATTAGCATAACATCAAGACAATCTTATCACAAAGATTTCTCTGCTTGCTCACTAGGGATTCAAAACTGTAGTATTTTACAAGAATGTGCTATGTACTGCTGAAATTACTGGCCAATTCAGTTAACTTAGTATAAAAAAAACAACATTGCATTTATCTAAAGGATAAAGGTCTACTTTTTTTACACTCATCAGGTATCATGGAAATAAACCTCAATTCAAAAAAACATTTTTAAATACCTATAATTGTCAAGGGATTATACTCAGGCATTGGATATCATCTTAAATCTTTCTTAATTAATATTTACATTCATATGGAACTTTTAATACATTAACTCTTTTGATACTCAAAATATCCTTTGAGGTGTATAGTACTCAAATGTATTTGTCACTTCATAGATCCTTTCAAGGGTGGAAATTATAACTCATCCATGCCTGCCTATGCTATGCTGTTCTTTTCTCTGTCTTCTTAAGAGTTTATCACCAAGAATCCACTCAAAGTGTTAGGTACCAAGACAGTTAATATTGCTTCATTTTAGGAAAGGAAGTTGAAGCTTAGAAAGGTGAAAGGGCTATGCTATGCTCAAGGTCACAAAGTAATTCTAAGACTCAGGTTATGAGATTTCATATTTCAGTATTGTCTTATTATGCTGCTTCTATGTGCAATGATTCTTCTTTGCCTACTAAATTCAGAATCTTTCTCTTAGCATTAAATGTCTTAAATAATGTAGACCAACATAATTTCCTTTCTATATCCTTCATAACTTTACTATAAGAAACATATATTCCAACCAAATGGGATTGCTTGTTGTTTTTCATACATGTATGATTTCCTGACTCAGGCCTTTGTTTATAGCATCTATAAATGGTACAACAATCTTGCACCTGAACTGACTCCTCACTTTTGGGTCACCTAACCTTCTAGAATTGCCTAGGGTCAAAGACTCAATCAACCTCCATCCTTTCTTGCCCAGCAGAGATTGATAATCCAATCAACATCTTAACAAGGGTCTAGACCAGACTTCTAGACTGTCCAATAAACAAGAAGGACCCAAGCTTGTCAACATCTGGACACACTGACCATTTCTCACCACCAGGACCTCTGGCCTCCTAGATTAGTCTTGGGGAAGTCCACAAGGTAGGCAGGCATGAAAAGATCTATGAAATCACAAATTCAATTGAGTACCATTCACCTCAAAGGCTATTTTGAGTATTAAAAGAAATAATATATCTAAAGCTTCATATGAATGTAAATATTTATTAAGATTTATGATGACTATTCAATGCCTGAGTATAATCCCTTGACAATTATAGATAATTAAAAATATTTGTTGAATTGGGTTGTAATTATTTCCATGATACCTGACAAGGATAAAAAAAGAGAAGTCAGTTAATATCCATCTGTGTGACCTGGGGCAAGTCATTTAATTTCAGTTTGCCTCAGTTTTCTCAACTATAAAATGAAGATAATAATAACACTTACCTTATAGTGTTGTGAGGATCAAATTGCACAATATTTTTTAAAGTGTTTAATCAGAGAGCAGACATTATATAAATACTTATTCTCTTCTCTAATCAGATAGCTTTCATCTCCTTCTGTTTCATGCCCCCTTAGTAAAGGTGGCAAAAGGGGCATGACTTCAATTTTACCAGTCCCTGTTTTTTAATATTTTATTTGCTATCATTAGCTCCCATGGATTCAATTATCATCACTATGCTAATAATTCTCAAATTCATCTATCCTGCTCTAATTTTGCTGATCTTCAGTCTTCCATCTTATCATTCAAACATCTCAACTGGGTTGCCACGTAGACAGACACCTTAAATTCAATATGTCCAAAACAGAACTCATTATCTTTCCTACCAACTCTTCTCTAATACTATTGAGCACATCATCATCATCATCCTCTGAATCCCCTAGTCTCACAACCTGAGTATCATCTTCCATTTCTCACTATTATCTCACTCTCTGTATTCAATTTTTCAATTTTATTTCTGCAACATCATTGGAACACCTCTCCATTCCTTCCTCTGACATTGCCCTACTCTGGAACTGAACTTTATCATCTCATATCCGGAACTACTGCAATAGCCTACCTCAAGTCTCTCCACACTCCAAACCATCCTGTCAGCTATCAAAATGATTTTCTTAAATTTTCTTAAAGCACTCAATAAACTCCATTGGTTCTTAATGCATCCACAGAACCCAAACACAAATGTAAAATACAAAATTCTTTTGGGGAATTCCTAGTCTTTTATAGCCTATCCACCTTTTCAGTCTTATATTTTGCTCCCTATCATAGGCTATTTGATTCAGTGACACTGATCTTCTTGTTCCAAAACAAGATGCTCCATCTCTAGGCTCCAGGCATTGTGATGCTCCATCTCTAGGTTCCAGGCATTTCCCATGCCCAGGATGCTTTCCATCTTCATTTTTGTTTTGAGGCTTCCTTTAAGTTCCAACTAAAATCTCACTTTCTATAGGAAAACCTTCCCAACCCCTCACAATTCTAATGGTTTCTCCCTGGTATCATTTATATCTATGTCACCTATATAATCTCTTCTTGTTAATATATGTTTCCCCTATCAGACTGTGAGCTCTTTAAGGGGAGAGACTGCCTTTTGCTTCTTTTGGTAACCCCAGAGCCTGAGACATAGGCACAGTGCCTGAGATATAGAAATGGTTAATAAATACTTTATTGATTGATGTAATTAACTGATTAGCCAGATGATGATGATGATGTTTGTCTTTCATTATCAAAGAAGACCACGACATCATTTCCCTGATGGCATCATGGCATTACCCATGACAAGCACATGAATTGGATTAGAGTAAAGAGGTGCTGTGCAAGGTCACCAGCCTCACTTTCTCCTACAGAGTCATCTGGGTCCAATGACCAGATATGGATCAGGATGATTTGGAGATGCCCTGGAAGAGAGGCAATCAGGGTTTAGTGATTTGCCCAAGATCAAACAGCTAATAAGTGTCCAGTATCTGAGGCTGGATTTGAACTCCCATCCTCCTGACTCCAAGGTCAGTGCTCTATCCACTGCTCAGTGGGTCTTAATCAAATTAACGCCCTGGAGTGTTGTATCAAATTGGGAAGGGTTCTCCTCTCTGGTTAGCAAAATCTCTTGTCCCCTATTAATCTTTGAAAATTGAAGTAAAAAACCCTCCCATCAATACTGTACATTCCCTTACTCACATCCTCCTCATTTCTACCCCTTCAGTATTTGTTTCTCTTGGTCCTCCCCTTCTATTGTGCCCTATGGAATTCCATTTTATTCATCAACAAAATGATTTCCATCTTATATCTCTTCCTCTCACATTTCTTCTGTCATCTTGCAGTTATAGAAACCTGATATCCCCCAAAAGACATCATTGCCTATCCTCTCTGGTACTGAATGTTCCTTCTTCTGTCTCTGATGACTAGGAGGAAGAATAGACATCAGTGTATCTATTGGTAACTCCTAGGCTCTTCCCATTCTTTTCCCCAGGTCCATGCTCTGGTCTCACTTCCCTCCACTGGCAGTCTTGAAATTATACCTAACCAGCTTAATATTATAATCATCTGCCATTAATTCCCTTGCTCCTTTTTTCCTATTGCTATCCATTCCTCCCCACCCCCGCACAAAACTCAGATCTGGGTTACTCCCATCATCCTGCTCTTCTTGCTAATGCAGCTGGAGGAGAACGTATAATTGTGTCCACTATACACTTAGTTTATATAATCTCATCTAGGCCTTTATCCCTATATACTAACCAATTTACTCTTCTCAGTTTTACTCCTTATCCCACTTTCAAAAGAGAATCTTTCTTGAACTTTGTTCTCTCAAATCACCTGTACTATCCCTTCTTCCCCTTTACCAAAGAACCTTTGCCCATACTTAACTGAGAAAATTGAAGTCATCTCTCATGAATATGCCCTTCTCAGTTTTATATCTCAAAATCCTTCAACATTGTTTCCCAATCTCTCTTCTAGAGGCTCTTCTTGTCAAGACCAACCCCACTGCTTCTATCCTTGGTCCCCTCCCATCCCATTTTCTTTAGGAACTTGTCCCTTTAATTATCCTCTCTCCAATATTCAATTATATACTCAATCTATTGGTTCCTTTCCTGCTGCCTACAATTATACCTAGATCTTAAAATATTCTTAAAAATCTACCACTTTGTCCTCATTCCTTCAAGTATCCTATGTCTCTCTTCCCTTTCATGGTCAAACTGTTAGAAAAGACTTCCTAGAAAACCTTGCCTCCATCTCCTCACACTAGTTCTCATCCCTTATAACTCAGCTTTCTACCCCATCACTTGGCAGAAGTTCCTTTCTTGAAGATTACCAACAATGTTTAAATGGCTAAGTTCATTTTTTCCCATGCCATCCTTTTTTACTACCCTGAAGTGGTGACCTTCTCCTAAATACTTTTTCCTCCCTAGTCTCACAGAACACTTTGTACTTTTCTGTTTATTCCTTCACAGTCTCCTTGTTGAATTATTTCCCATATCCTACCATTTAACTATGGGTTCTAACCCAATTATCTTTTCTTGGGTACTCTTTTCTTTGATCTTTACTCTTTCTATTGGTTATCTAATAAGCTCTCTTTGTTTCAGTTATCATCTCCATGCAGATAATTCTCCCATCTACATACTTGGTCATCATCTCTCTCCTAGCTCCAATCTTATATGATAACTACCTGTTAGTTTTTTCTTACATGTCCCATAGGCATTTCAATCTTTCTTTTTACTTAAACTCAGCCTCTTTCTCAGCTTCAGTATTTCTGTCCCTTCCTCCTTTTACTTACTGTGTTTCCCTGAAAATAAGACCTAACCAGAAATAAGCCCTGTTATGATTTTTTCCAGAATGCTCATAATATAAACCCTATCCCCAAAATAAGATCCAGTTAAGATCATCGGCCAGATGGATGCATTTAGTAAGTCTATTGCAACACACAATGGACATATTGGATTATAAAATAATAACATTAATATATAATTAAATATAAATAAATAATATTTAACATTAATACTCAAAATAAATAGTATAAATTATACTTAAGTATTTTTAAGTATTCAAGTGGTAAATGTCTATGCAAATGGATGAACTCAAAACCTATTGCCAATGATCAATAGGAGTACAGACACAGAGAATGAATAATGTGTGTACTCGATAGCATCTGGATGAAAAGAAAGCTCCATCTCTAATCATCACTAAGGGCAAGAAAAATAAGATTGAATATGTTTCAGGAATTTATGTTCTTGAAACTGAAAAAAGCTTGGTGCACAAGCAATTAAAAGGAAGTGGGTCAATTTAATATTGCCACTTGTTTTGCAAGTTGATCAAAGATGTCTGTGAGTCTGGGATTCAGTCAGCACTCACTGACATGAAGAACTTCCTTGCAAAAAGAAGAATAGATCAGTAAACATTCCCAGAGGAATGATGGCTTATTTGCAGACATTCCCTGAAAATAAGCCCTAATGCATCTTTTGGAGCAAAAATTTATGATTCAGTCTTATTTTGAGGGAAATACGGTAAGTTTGCAAATATGAAGTTAGTCTCAAATGCTCACCTCATCCTCATATCCAATCATTTACTAGATTTTGTTCATTCTCCCTCTATACCCATCCATTTCTTTCACTCACATAGTCAACCAGACTAATTTGACTATTTTCATTTCAAAAGCCTCCTGACTTAATCTCTTTGTCTCAGGTCTCTTTTCTTTCCAATGCATCTTTTGCATAACTTGATTTTCACAGAACTCAGATCTGTGTCACTGCCCTGCTCAAAATACTGCATGGTTTCCTGTTGCTTCTAAGATAAACTACAAATAGAATTCTGGCAGTTAAAGCCCTTCATAGTTCAGTTCCAACCTATTTTTCCTGGCTGATTTCATAGTATTCCCCCTCAGTCACTTGAAATATTCTCCCTTCTCATCTGGCTGCTTGGAATATTTAATTCCTACCAAGGTTCAGCTGAAATGTTACATCCTTCACCTCCTTCATAGATCCCCTAAGTTGTTAGAACTTTTTCCCCATCCCAGAAATTCATTTATATTTATTTTGAATATATTTTGAATCTGTATAATTAATGTCCCCCTCCCAAAGAATTTAAGATTGATTAGGACAGAGTCTGTCTTAACTTTTGTCTTTGTATTACTAATACCTATTATTTAATATGTATTTAGGTGTGTGTTTAATTGAATTGTTTCAGCCCAGACTTCACTTATTTAAATCTACCTCATCTCTTGAGACCCAATTTAAAAATAACATCTTCTATGAAGTCTTCTCTCAGTACCTAATGAAAGTAGTTTGCTCCTTTTTAATATATATATATATATATATAAATAAAATCTATACAAATATATGTATATATAACAATATCATATATGCATATATTTTATTAGATTCATATATATATAGTATGTATAGAATATATGTAGTGTTATTTTGCATGCTTTATCTTTACTAGAATAATAAATTAGTATCTTTATTATGTCACTTTTTCTTTGTACTGTGGTTTCCTGCATATGTGTGTGTGTGTGTGTGTGTGTGTGTGTGTGTGTATTATTACTGAATCACAGAATGTCATCACTGGAAGAACTAATTTAGTTTAATTTCTACCTAAATAAGAATTGTTCATAAAATGCTTCCGGTAGTCAGTCATCTCTGCTTAAAAACCTACAGTGTTCCATATCTTCCTATTCCCTGAGTCACCTTTGAACATCTAGAAGTCCCTTCTTAGGTTGAGTTGAAATCTTTCTAGCTATAATTTCTAATTTACCCTCTGGGGCAAAAGTCTAATTAATCTTCTGTAAGACAACCTTTGAAATACTTGAATGCACTTAACAAAGACCAAAGACTATTACCTTAAATTTAGAAAAAAAAACCCTGATTATCTTATTATCTGATCTTTCTATCTCTTATAGTTTATGATTCCTTAAGAATATGATTTCTCTCTCATCATATTCAATTTGGATCAATTTGAAACAAAGAGAGCTTATTAGATCACCAATAGAAAGGGTAAAGATCAAAGACTCTATATCTTATCCAAACTACACATGTCTGGTTCCTTCAAATGTTCTTCATATAGCATTACCTTTAGTTGGTTAATCATGCTGGATATGTTTTATTTCACATTAATTGTTATCTAATCATATTTCTACCACCCTTTATCTTTATTTGAAATCAAGAGAAGCTAATATTTATTATTAAATCTCTTTATTTACTAAATCTACTTTAGTAAATCTACTTTATTAAATCTACTTTATTTACTAATCCACAAAATTCATCTCATTAGTTTTCCCCTATAATTTTAGCATATCCAGTTTTTTATTTTCTCTACTTTATTTCAAAATTTTATTTATATCCTCATGATTTAATATCACCTTTATCTTCCAATTTGTGTCTATTCTCTCATCTATCCAGAACCATACATTGTAAGAAAAAAAAAAGGATAGGGTGAAAATAACTCAAAAAAACTGGCTAGCACATCAACTAAAACTTTTTGTATTCTAATTCTTCCAATTCTTAGTCATCTGCAAATTTGATAAACATGTCATCTATTAAGTTATCGATAAAAATTTTGAGAAGAGCAAGACCAAGTATACAAGTCCTTTAAGCATGTCCTTAGATACTTTTCTTCATGAAATATAATTTAAAAACAAATTGCTGTCCAGCCTATTTTATAAATGAATAAAGTGAGGCCAGAGATATTAAGCGATCTATCCAAGATGACAATAGCTCAAGGAAGAGCCAGGATAGAAGCCAAATCTCCTGATTCCCTATTTATTTCTATTTCTGATATGTCATGTTATAATCCTGAATCTGGACTAGAGGCTGAGACTACCTGATATCAAAATTACACATGCAGATACAAAATTACACAAGTAATGTGAATGTGAAAAGAATGTAAAATATTCATTACTTGAATATCAAGCTAAAATAAAAAATTAAACATGATTTTGTTAGAAAATTTTTCTTGGGGTGGCTAGGTGGCACAGTGGATAAAAGCACCGGCCCTGGAGTCAAGAGTACCTGGGTTCAAATCCAGTCTCAGACACTTAATAATTACCTAGCTGTGTGGCCTTGGGCAAGGCTCTTAATCCCATTTGCCTTGCAAAAAAATTTTTTTCTTTTTTTAAAATGACTTGTGACTTCATTCCCATCAAGGAAAGTCCTAACCAATATAGATTATTCCTACTCTGAAATTTTTGACTTTTAAAGTTGCCAGACTTAGTTGCTAAGGCTCAGCCACTTGCTCAGGGTCACACAGTTATCATATCTCAAAGGTTTGAGTTGAACCTTACTTGTTTTGACTTCAAGACCCACTCTCTATCCATTATACCATACTGCTTCTTTAAGCATACAAAGTGGAAAATTTCCCATTGACTGGACAGATGACCAACGCAACCTATAGATTTAGTTTCCATTAGAAGGAATATCACAATTACTTGATGTAATTGTTCAATTATTGTTTTAAATTATTTAATTATTGATTATTATTATTATTATTATATCATATATTATGATGATTATTATAATATATACTGCTTAATTTAGATAATTTAAGTCAAAATGTTTAATCAATAAAAATTTCTTCAAATTCACATTTATAAATAAATATAAATGCATAAAAATATTGATTCTATATACATTCTTATATAAATTTATAAATAAACATATAAAAAAGCTTGATTCTATAATTTAACCTTTGAAGCTAATAACAATAATAAAAAGCATTTATATAATGCTTCAAGGTTTGGAAAGCACTTTACATATATTAATTTATTTGATCTTCACAAAAATCCTGTGAAGTAGGTGCTATTATTATCTCCATTTTTATGAATGGGAAAACCAAGGCACAGAAAGGTAAAGACTCTTACAGCTAGTAAGAGTCTGAGGCAAGATTTGAATTTGAACTTTCTGATCCAAGTTCTGGGCTCTACCTTTGAGACACTAAGCTGCCCCTGAGGTAATTTATTTTTGCTTGGTCTATCAGAGTGGTCATCTTGATAGTCTTCCAAACTCCATTCTCTATCCTCTCCCCTCAGTCCTGCTCATCTCTTCCAGTCATTTTCATGAACAAGTTTCAATCAGTCAATCAATCAATCCATCAATCAATCAACAGTATTTATTAAGTTTTTACCATGTGCCAGATCCCCTGCTAAATTCTAGGGTTTTAATCAAATAAAAACATAAACAGCAAGGTTTCTAACCTTCAGGAGTCACAATGTACCTACTGAGATAATATGTCAATAACTAATTATTTAATATATGTACTCCCCTCCCCATTGTCTCCATTGTTAACCAAATAACACCCAAAATCTAGTTTTCAATCCTGGTAATACTTTGGCTCCAACTTATCGTTTCCACCTTATCCCACATGTCTCCATGTGAAATACTCCAGAATATCTAATGACAAAATGAATGGAGATTTACCATGTTAATAATTGACATTTAAATAGTGCTTTACTTCAATTGGGGAATGGCTTAGCAAACTGTGGCATATGTATGTCATGGAACATTACTGTTCTATTAGAAACCAGGAGGGATGGGAATTCAGGGAAGCCTGGAGGGATTTGCATGAACTGATACTGAATGAGATGAGCAGAACCAGAAAAACACCCTAACAGCAACATGGGGGTGATGATCAACCTTGATGGACTTGCTCATTCCATCAGTGCAACAATCAGGGACAATTTGAGGCTATCTGCAATGGAGAATGCCATCTGTATCCAGAGAAACAACAATGGAGTTTGAACAAAGACCAAAGACTATTGCCTTAAATTTAGAAAAAAAAATTGATTATCTTATTGTCTGATATTGCCATCTCTTATACTTTATAGTTCTTCCTTAAGGATATGATTTCTCTCTCATCACATTCAATTTGGATCAGTGTATACCAAGGAAACAATATAAAGACTGACAAATTGCCTTCTGTGGCAGGGGGGAGGGAAGTAAGATTAGGGGAAAAATTGTAAAACTCAAAATAAATCAAATCTTTTAGAAACAAACAAACAAATAAATAAATATATAGTGCTTTAAACTTTGCAACATGTTTGGTCCTCACAATAACCCCATGAGGTAAGTTCTACAGATATAGTTATCTCTAGTTTTATTGATGAAAAAATGTAATCTCATAGAGGTTAAGTAATAATAAGATACAAACAGTTACATAACTAGTAAGTATTGGTGCCAGAAATGAAGTTTTTGACTCTAAATCCAGTACATCATCCAGTACTCCATGATGCCTTTCAACAATAATAGTAAAAAACTGCTTATATTTTTTCCTATAATGACTCTTTTTTATGTATTTTGTACTTTTCAGCATATATTTACAAATCAATTTTTTACCTTAAATTCTATTATTTTAGTCTACTATTTGACCTGTCAGTTTCAACTTGAATTGAAGTATTCATAAGTTAACTAATGTCTGTTAATCAAGGCAAGAAGATATGTTTAAATTCTCTTTTACAAAATATCAGATAGCCATCACTTATGTAATCACTTTTTTCTGTATCTATGGATATATGAGTTTATCTCTGTAAAAGTTTTCATTCTGAAAGTATAGATGGCAAAGGAGTGGTAAATACATGCAAATCAATCATATTTAATATAGTAAATCATGAAAAAAATATAGTGAATAAAAAATTGTACCATCCAATACCATAGATCTTATTTATAATGTTCTTCAGTGTCAAGGAGAATATCTAACAGCTCTATAACTGAGTTTCAAACTATCAAGAAAATTGAGTGAAATATGACATTTAAGTTTCAGACAGACTGAAACACTCTTATTGACTACACAGCTTACTGGAACAACCTATGGATTCTTTTCCATTAAACAATAGCCAGCTTCAACAGAATAAATCAAATTACAGGTACATTTGTTAAAACAGGAGCTCTGAGCTAGTAGAACTTTCCAGCTGATATGTTCAATGTGTTATCTAATTGGTATCCAATCCACAATTCAATTCCAATAATAAAGATTTGTTTATATTTGATTTTGAGGCCAATTCCACAATTTCTGAACCAGAGCAGTAGACATGGATCTGGTAGTGAAAAGAAAACTGAATCTAGAGTCAGAAGACCTTTGTTTGAATCTACCTAGCCTCTTTTATCTTGAGAAACTTTGAGCTAAGTTCCTTTCAATCAATTGTGCGATCTTTAGTATCTGTATTGAACCAGCCTAGGCCTAATAGTTCAATTCAGTACTAAAGTAGAAGGTCAAAGGGAGGAATGCATAGTGAGTGGAATAACTTGCATAGTATCTATTCATAGAAGATTATGACAACTAAGGATATTATCATGGAAATCCATACTTAATTTTGACAGTTTAGATTGAGAGTTTTTCTGAGTCTAAACATAGCAATCAATTGAAAATAGAAGACAAGATCCCATCAACTGGTTAGTAACTACACTTATAAGGTCACACATATAGTTAATCTTAACAACAAGAGAGCATCAAAACTTTTGCACTCTCCCCTGATTATGCTGAATTATAATAGTCAATCAATAAATATTTATTAAGCACCTACTAAATGCTGGGCATGGTGATAAGCATCGGGGGCAAAAAAGAGACAAAAGACAATTTCTGTCTTCAAAGAACTCTTAACCTCAACAAATGTTTACAACAAATATTACTTTGCTATCTTTGCCTTATTGAACATGAATTAGTGGTTAAAGATTATGCTTAATCTCATTTTTAAATTTCCTCACTTTCTGGCACTTTACGTTTTGCAGAGAGTATAAAATAAATATTTTCTGGTTGAAATATTTAAAAAATGAAAATAGAAGTATACAGTAGGGATGGGAAGTGGGAAGGGTGAGAACAAACAGTCTCAACTATGTGTGACTTAAGATAATTATATAAGAAATTAACAACCAACTGTAGTGTTATATCATAGACAGAAATTGATTTTCCAGGAAGAAATTATTATTCCCTCTATTGGATTTCCATTGTACTTTGCTTTTATTTCTCATATACTAACCATGTGCATAATGCTTTAATTATTTGTATCTCTGCTGTACCCATCTCCCTACCATCCTGCAAATTCCATCAGAGAAAAGTTTTTTATCAATCAGGGAGAAATTTTATTTATCTTTGTATCTCCTAGGCTAGTATTAAACACAAAATGAGTGTTTAAATCTTTGTTGAATGAATTAAAATAGAAAATTCCAGGATACTCTCTGGTTTATCAGATTAACGTAGGTAAGGTGGATAATTAAAATCCAAAATACTCTACTATGTCATTGAATTGAATTTCTATCTGCATCATACTAATAAGATAATGACCAAATTTTCATGTAAAGTCTTGCTTTGTGAGCACTGCTATAAATAATTATAATTGGCTAGTACTTTTCTACTATGTACTCTAAAAATCTATTTCCATGATTATATCTCCATACTAAATTACAACCATTCTATCACAGTAATTAACACTAATTATTAAGAATAAAATTACATGAAATAATTATAAAATTTCTATTATTTACTAAGGGGAGGGCAATTTCTATAAAAACATATACCTATAATCTCATTTATGCCTAGAATTCACCGTTTTGAAATTCTGACCTCTTTGGTATTTACCTCAGTTTATTGTAGTTTTCCATTCTGAGATGTCAGAGTTTTCCATTCAAATGACTGGCAAATTGGCAAAAATGAAAATAAGATGGCAACAGTATTGGAGAGGCTGTGGGTAGTTCCAACCTTTGGTGGAACTATGAAGTGGTCTAACTTCTGAATTTTAATTTAAAAATTATCAAGAAAACGACCATATTATTCATACCACTTGACCCAGTGATTTCACTATTAGTCATGTCCTTGATTACTTGTTTTGGTATCTATCCTGGCAACAAAATTGGGGATCTGAGGCCGGTGTTTCTATGATTCTATAATTTCTTTGAGGTTGAATACAGGTTAGTGGATCAAGGTTAAAATATGCCTGAAAACATTTATGCAATTTCTCACCAAGGGTTTGGAGGCCCTTATTGTGAATGTCTTGAGGGGAGACTTGTCCCTAGACTTTAATTAACTTGAGTCTCAGGCCTCAAAATTAAATATTTTAAATGAAGCAGAGAGTTATGAAGGTGCCCAGATACAGAAATATGGATGTTCTATACCTTAACTGATATCTAGATATAAGCAAGTTTGCCCTCATAGCTTCAGAGATACCCACCTCTCCTTATCTCATGGGATCATAACTTCAAGGGGATTAGAAAGTATTTTATAGATTATCTGTTTCAACCCTTTCTATTTCTAGGTAAGAAAACTGAGAACGAGAGAAAAAGTGACTTGTATACAGTCATATAGAAGATGTGAGTAGTAGGGGTGAGGGAGATCACCATGGATTTGCCTGGACAAAGCAGAATGGGACAATTTACCAGGATGTGGGAAGGCAAGGATAACAAGAACAATAATAAAAACACTCAACAAATGGAAAAAAGAAATTAGAAGAAAAGAAGTAGGGAGTAAAATTTCACATAAAATAATAAACTGTATAAAAGAAATATGGGAAATTGACACAAATATATAATACTAACAGTTATTTCCTCTCCTCCTCTCAAATAAATGATCAATGGAGGTGAATAAATAATTTTCAAAAGACGAAATGAAAGCTACAAATGACCTCAAGAAAACATATTCCACATGGGTAAGAGAAATGTAAATTAAAACAACTGAAATTTTACTTCACATCATGCAAATTGTCAAAAAAAATTTTAAATGGTAATAGTATTGCAAAGGTTGTGGGAAGACAATATTGATGTTGTCCTTCATTCTCAAAGAAGACCATGACATCAAGGAGATGATGCCATAACATGTATATGAATTATATTTGAGAGAGGAGTGCTATGCTACGTTGCCAGCCTCATTTTTTCCTCCATCTGGTTCCAGGGGCCAGATTTGGATCAAGTCAACTGGAGATGGCCCTGGATGTGAGATAATCAAGGTTAAGTGACTTCTCCAAAGTCACACAGCTAGTTGTGTCAAATGTCTGAGGCCAGGTTTGAATATAGGTCTTCCTGACTCCAGAGCTGGTTGGTGCTCTATTCACTGTACCACCATAACTGGCACATTAATTTGCTTTTGATAGAACTATGAAGAACTATGAATTTTAATTTAAAATTAGTTAAGAAAACTGACATTATTCATATCTTTTGATTCAGTGATCCCACTACTGGTCATATGCTTCAAACAAATCAAAGAGACAAAGAAACTAAAACCTTATTTTTAAAATCTAATATCTAAATATCCATAGTAACACTTTTTGAAATCACAAAAACTGAATACAAAGTGGGAACCCCTGAGTGGGGAATAACTAAGAAAAATATTATTTAAGAATGTAAATATTATTGTGCCATAAGAAATAACATGAGGAATTCAGAGAAATAAGGAAAAGTTTTAATAAAATAAATAGAATCAAGAGAATGATATATGAAATGAATCTAGCAATTTAAATGAAAAGATCACTAAAAGAAAATTTAATTATGAGTAATAAAAAAGTCAGTGAAGGTCTTGAGAAACATGAAATGTACTTCTCTTTTTACAGGTTGAGAGTCTACTAGCACTGAAGAAAGGGCATCATGATTACTATAGTATACATTTTCACTGTATCAGTATCTTTATTTTTCTTCCCTATGAAATAGAGAGTTATTTGGAGGGGGTTGAGAAATGACTCACATAAAGACAAAAGGCATCAGTGAAATATATTTTTAAAATAAAATAGTCTGAGAGGTGGTGAGAGATCAAAATAAAGTGGTAGTCATATATAAAGCAAGTCATTTGGCCTTGATGTGAATATAAATCTCCCTTAATTACAGTGATCCAGCTTTATTAGATAAAGTCCTTATTTGGAGATTCATTTAGTAAGGATTATATCATCAAGGTCAGACACACAGTCCTTGTTTAGGCTGAAAGTCTCTACCATTATCTAACTTGTTTATACTTGAGGATGCTTATGTAAGTCTTAGCTTTGGCATGATGCTGGCTTTGTTGTAGGACCCTATAACTGTCCAGGATAGGGGGCAGACCAAACAGAGCAATTAGAGGTTTGCTTGTGAACAGCTAGGAGGCAGAGAGGTCAGACCTAGCATTATAAGAGACAAGAGCAGACAGGAGCTAGCCTGCAGTGTGGAGGAGCAGGCAATGGCACATAGCGAGTGGACATCAGAAGGGGACTAGGAACTTGGGAAATTGATAAGCTAATGGGCTATACAGATAGATTTATGGGTGGACTTGACCCTGAAATCTTCAACTTCCAAGGTTGTTCAATAAAAGGTATATATCTCTACAGGTCTCTTAAGTATTCCTTTGGTCTTTCAGAATAAAGAACCTATTAAGCAACAAGGATGGGATTTATTTGAAATATCCTGCTCCCCTTGATTAGATAAGAACTTGTATTGGACTCATATTTGGCATAGTTATAGAAGTTTTGACAGGATTGATCTGACATATTTTTATCTGCAAACATTATATAAATGAAATTGAGGGAATTCACAAGGAATATTGTGGAGGTAGAATTACCAATATTGTTTGAACTGTTTGTTTTTTTTTAAAAAACTCTACTGTTATAATTTTGGGTGCCTAAGAAGATAGGGATGCCCTCAACAACCATAAAAAAAGCAAAATTTGAAGAAACATCAGAGTTTCCTAATGGTCATTTGAAAATTCAAACCCAGAATTCAGGAGAAATGAATATACAGATTGGAGAGTCATTTATTTAGGCATGATAATTGAACTCATGGGGCATATGAGATCACTAAAGTGAATAAAGAAAAGAGAAGAGATCCTAGAAGATTTTGTATTGTCTAAAACACCTTCAGAAGATTTTGATAGATCTTAATTAGTGTGTAATGACCAACTTAGATGGTATTCTTACCATCACCTGATGAAACAACAGCACATCACACAAGATGATAAAATGATCATCAAGCTCCTATCAAATGTTTTATTGTGAACCTAAGAAAAATATTTTCTACCATAGTCAAGAAAATTTTCCTGAAAGTTTTGCTGTGACCAAAAGGGTTGTGAAAAAAAAAAGATTAGGTTCTTGAAAAGGTGATTTCCCAAGGATGACAATAAACAGAACATCCTGACTCAAAACTTACCAGAGAGAAAGAAGTTTTAGAGTCCAAGTTAATATACCTTTCAGTCATGTATTAGTTTCATGACTGTGTAACCATAACAATCATACTCTCATGACTGACCTGAAAATATAACAGTATCAAATATTTCTAACAAGACAGCAGAGGGGGCAATTTCAGTCCAACCGTCATCCTCACTGCTCAGAACAGCAGGATATACACCATGTGAATACAATGTGAGTACAAAAGCATTTGTGATTTAGACAAAATAAGTCAAAACTCCTGGTGACAGAACTCCCTCCACCAAAGAGAAAGGCAACTTCTCTATGAAGTACTAGATGGATTCTAGGAAATTGTCTATGGCATATGAAATTTAAATGACTTACCAAAAGTCGCCATTTATTTAGTAAGCTTCAGAAGTAAGATGTGAACCCAGGCTTCCTGACTCAAAAGTATAACACTCTTTCCCATTTTTCTATTTATGGGAGAGAGGCAGAGGCAGAGGCATAGACAGAGAGACAGAAAGACAATGAGGCAGAGATAAAGACAGAGAGAAAGAGAGAGAGAGAGAGAGAGAGACAGAGACAGAGACAGAGACAGAGACACAGAGAGACAGAGTGAGAGCAAGAAAGAGAGACAGAGAGAAAGAGAGAGAGAGAGAAATGTATTAAAATAACAAATTAACAATTAATATATTGGGAACTTAAAAGGCCCAAGGGAAAAAGAAAAAAGAAAAAAAAGAAAAATTACATAATAATCCCAGAAATGATGGATGAACAAGGAACTCTAGAATGTCTCACATAAAAAATAAAATCATCAAAAGGCATGAAACAAATTAATAAGAGCTCTCAAAGCAAAAGTCAATAAACATTCACCCCATTTATAACATATAATAGAATCTCTCCTATATATTTGAGACCCTAAAAAAGAAAGTTGGAGATTTGGAAACTTAAGAAAATTTGACAGACATTGAGATAAAATAAAAGACATTGAATAATGTTAGATCTTTTCAAGTCAAATTAACTAAATTTTAATGATAGGACAAAGATGAAGGATAATGAATTAAAGTTTCTGAATACTGTTTTTAGAAATTAACACAAATTTTTCTAGAAGGATACAGAAAGCAAAGGACAGATTAAAGAATCCACAGATTGTCAACACAATGAAACTGCAAATTTAATTTACCAAATTTTTTTGTATTAAATCAAAACTTCTATAAAATAACAAATATTACAATGAAATCACAGATACAGATCAAAATAAAATGAAAACACAATACCATCATTGGAAGATGAAAGTTCACAATGACTTAGCAGAGAAAAGAAACAAATAGAATGAAGTAAAATCAACTCTCCTCAGAAAAGGGAAAAAACAAATGTTTCTCTCAACGGGCAGCATTTAACTTCCCTAAGACAAGTAGAGATACCTCTGGTCTAGGACAGTAAGAACTCCAAAGAAGATAAAACTTTATAAATGAATACTTAACTCTTGCACACCCAGTACTCACTTTCTGAAACAAACAGGGTTAAGGGATTTGCCCAGGATCACATAGCTAGTGAATATCTGAGACCAGATTTGAATTCAGGAAGATGAATTTTCTTGATTCCATCCCTAGTGCTCGATTCACTATCCTTTCTTCTAGGAGTTCTTGGGCTTGTGTCCAGTCTCTCTGTCTCTCTGTCTCTCTGTCTCTCTCTGTCTCTCTCTGTCTCTCTCTGTCTCTCTCTGTCTCTCTCTGTCTCTGTCTCTCTCTCTCTCTCTCTCTCTCTCTCTCTCTCTCTCTCTCTCATTTCTTTGAGGCTTTGTTTGCTGATGTTTTCAAGCCATTGTCTTCCTTTTGGTTTATTTTTAGCTTCTCTGTAACTAAGGTGGTTGTCAAATTTTGGGGGGTTTTGCTCATTTTATCATCCTACTTCTTGCTTTGCATATATTGATCTTGGTTCACCTCTCTGGGAAAGATTTGTTCAACTTGAACTATTCTTTTATATCCTTCTATTGCATTCACAGGTCAGTCTGGGACTTGTATTTATTTGGTGCTCCAAACAAGTGTTATTTGGGGAGAGCTGTGTTCACTTCCCTCTTGGTTTGTCCTCTATTTGGAACTGTTGGTTTATGTGATTGCATTTTCAAATTGCTTGTTGGACTCGATTGTAATTAGCCTGCTGAGTGATTTTACAGGTTCAGAACTTTTGTTTTTGGACTTCTGTTCTATTTTTTTCCATTGTAAGTTTATATATGGGATTAAAATTTAGAATTGAGTACCAATCTGTTCTTGAGCACTGCATACAGCTATGTTTTGGGGACTTGTTCCTTACTCTTTATACAGGTAGAGCCTCCACTGTCTTGGACTACAACTCCACTTTGTTTTAGGACCATGACCTATAACTTGGTGACTGAATTGCCAGATGGCACCCTATGTCTGCACCTTTGTATTCTTTTTTCTGCTCAACAGGTCAATAATTTTGCTATCCTTGGGTGTTGGACAGCTTGTGCCTGCTGTGGTGCTGCCCCTTTTGTACAGTGCTCCTAGTCTCGTACCAGTATCTGTAGATATCTCTTTCTGTTCTTTGAAACTAACCTGGAAAAATGACTCATTGTGACTTTTTTCTTGACTTTTCTTATCAGAATTTTGTTTGGTGAGTTTTCTTCATTGTTGTGAAGGGGTTGGATGGGGGGAAAGCTAGGTAAAATGCCAGCTCTCATTCTGTCTTCTTGATTTTGTCTGATCTCTGAGTCTTACAATTTCTAATTTCAAAATTCTTTTCCAGTGAGGCCTTCTGCAAGAGAACATTCATTGACTTTCTACCTACTAGTATTTCTACCCAGACCCACAGACACACCATCTCTTACATGGTTACCTGGTATCTACATTGCATATTATTTATGTTGCTTCCCCCACTGAAATGGGGAGTCTTCCTTTCCCTTCACGGAAGGAATTGTTTTGTTTTTGTATCCTTTTGTATCCTTGTTTTCTAGCCCAGGCCTGGCACATGCTTAATAATCTTAATAAATATTTATTGATTGATATCCAATAAAAGTCATATCCAAATCTCATAGGGAGCTACTATTCCTCAGTAGATAGGTGGTCAAAATACAAAAATATATTTCAAAATAAGAATAAAAAATAATATAATTATGATATTATAATATACTGTGTTAGAGTAATAAACTCTAACTAATATACTGTGTTAGAGCTATGAATGGGACCAGACCTCCTGGGAAATCATTTGAAACTGCATGAGAAAAATTATTTCACCATTGCTATGATATTCTTTGGTTCAGCAATAATACTATTCAACTTAGAGGTCAAGGAAAAAATGTAAATAAAAGATATATTACATGCCAACCTATTAATATGAGAACTTTTTATGGTAGTAAAAAACTGGAATATGGGAGGTGACTATCAATTGAATATTTAATAGATAAATCATTATATACATGTAATGAATATTATAGTTCAGCTGAAATTTTGACTATAAGGAATACAGTAGTATATTCACAATTTGACTCTATAATGTAAATTAAAAGAACAATTAAAGGAAACTGGTCTCAGTATTTATGATCAGTTTTGATGTTAGAAAAGAAATAATAAAATATTTTTTCCTTTTTTCAACAAAGAAATGGAAGACTGAGACAAAAGGTATCACTATCAGATACAAAGAATAGTTTGATTGCTTTTAGTTAATTTTTTTACTTATCTATATATTACCTATCACAAGGGAAAATTTAATGTTGTGGTGGGGTGGTCAGGAGTAGGACATTTAATTCAGAAAGTACTATTTTATAAAAACAAAAGTTATCAAAATAATGAGGGAGGGAGGGAAAGATAAAGAGCACTCTCCCCTATCTGTTTTCTAGAAAATCATGGAGTGTTGGACCTGAATTCTGCTCATTTTCAGGAAACAGGGTTCCACAAAAAAAGGCTTGCCATTTTTGAATGTTGAAACAAAATCTTGGGGTTACTTTGGTCAACCCCATCCCTCAAAAATAAAAGTTAGGGAAGTTACAGAAAGAAGCACTGGCTTGTGACTTAGGAGGCATAACTTTGTAAATCTCCAAAGAACTGACTCTCTCTTCTTCCCATTTGCCAATTGAGTCAGGACTTTTTGAGTCTCTGTCAGGAAGAAGTAATTATTTCTGTACATAGCTCATGTTTTAGTTGAAGGAGGTTGAAACTAAATCTCAAAGCCCAAATTACCTCTTCTGTTTTCTGTTTCTTTTCTGACTGAATTACAACCCTGAGATGGATATTTCTCTATATATTTTTAGGTTTTTGCAAGGCAAATGGGGCTAAGTGGCTTGCCCAAGGCCACACAGCTAGGTAATTATTAAATGTCCGAGACCGGATTTGAACCCAGGTACTCCTGACTCCAGGGCCGGTGCTTTATCCACTACGCCATCTAGCCGCCCCTGTTATCTTCTTTAAGAAGCCTTGTCATGGGATGGCTAGGTGGTGCAGTGGATACAGCACTGGCCCTGGAGTCAGGAGTACCTGGGTTCAATGTGGCCTCATACACTTAATAATTACCTAGCTGTGTGGCCTTGGGCAAGCCACTTAACTCCATTGCCTTGCAAAAAAATTTAAAAAAAAGAAGCCTTGTTGTGTTTTCTGGGAACTCCTCCCAAAGGGCAGTTTGTGCTGACCACTTGGGAGCTCTCAACGTTTTTTAATTCACAGATATCTCTAAAGATAGAAATATCAGGGCGGTTAGGTGGTACAGTGGATAGAGCACTGGGCCTGGAGTCAGTAGTACCTGGGTTCAAATCCAGTCTCAGTCTGTCTCAGACACTTAATAATTACCTAGCTGTGTGGCCTTGGGCAAGCCACTTAACTCCATTTGCCTTGCAAAAAAAAAAAAAAACCTAAGAAGATAACAACCAGCCAGAACATGAGTTCACTCAAATCTGATTTTTCAAATGATCTGGACCTGCAAAGAACTATTTGGACAGTGAAGAATCAAGGTAGAGGTGAAAGACTGATCCAACAATCCTGCAAAAAGGTTTCATATCTCTTGAAAAATATGAGAGTAATTATAAGTTACTGCTTCTTAGGATTTAAAAAAATCAATTCATACTTATAAATTGCTTTCTTATCTTGTTTGTAGAAACTAAATAGCTATTCTATGCTTGATCTTCATTGCACATATATCTGCAATAATAATAATAGCTATAAGTTATGTAGCATTTTAAGGTTTGCAAAGTCTTATTTAATCTTCAACCATGAAGGGGCAGCTAGGCAGCACAGTGGATAAAGCACCGGCCCTGGAGTCAGGAGTACCTGGGTTCAAATCCGGTCTCGGACACTTAATAATTACCTAGCTGTGTGGCCTTGGGCAAGCCACTTAACCCCATTTGCCTTGCAAAAACCTAAAAAAAAAAAACCAACCCAAAATCTTCAACCATGGGAAGTATGTGCTATAATTATCACTATTTATAGGTAACGAAACTGAGCCAAAGAGTTTAAGTAAATAGCCCAGGGACACAGAGTTGGCAAGTATCAAAGGTAGGATTTATACTCTCTCTCTCTCTTTCTCTCTTTTTTTTAAATCTAGAGTTTTATGCTTGGGTCTAGTACTATATGTATCGCACCATCTTGCTTCCTGTTTACTGAGTATATTTCTATTCCTTTCTCTTTGGAGATATCTTAAACAAGAGCCAAGCCTAGCTTTAAGTGATTTTTCTCAGGATTCTGGACTGAAGGAGGAAAAGTGAATAAAGATTCAACAGATTTTTTGCAAAAAAAAAATCTGACACCTCTCCTCAGGACCCAGGCTCTCCTAAGATTAAATTCAGTTGATTTGTGTCAATTAAAAGCTGAGCATAACCCTGAATAGTGATGCAGAGGGAGAGAATCTTAGACTCACCCTCTAAACCCTCTGCCTACTAGCATTTCTATATGTTATATCATAAATTTAGTTTAAGAAGAAAAAAAGAAAACCAAAATTGCTTAATCTTTGAAAAGAAATGAACAGGACAAAAGAAAATCAAGAAAGATAAAAATGTTTGAATAACTGAAAGGTTAGATCAGGTTATGCTGAACCAAGAAGCATCCCATGAATTTTCTACATCCCAAAAGGGAGAGAAAAATCCTTTTGGGATTCTACCACTTTCAGGAATGTACAAAACTATGGGCTTGGGAATTCAAAAGACAAAAGAAGTATTTTAAAAATATTCTAAGGAAAGCAAAGGAGGAAGAAGACCAGGAACATCCTATTTATTCTAATTGGGATATTACAGAATATCATTCACATGTGGAGTATTAAAGAATTTTATGAATTTCATTTTTAACTAGGTAGAGTATGGTTTATAAGAAAAAAATTAAATAAGTAGGAACATAAAGGCTGAAATACACTAAATAAGTATTGATCTGGTCTGGGACAAGAAAGGAGAGGACAAAAGAGTTTGAGATTCCATGGTTTCCAGTAACACAAACTACAGATTGAGTAAAAAAAAGGTGAAAGGGCAAAAACCAGTGATTGGGAATAGGAGGGAGAAGAGGGCCAAGGGAGAAGACTAGAATCAGAACTAAGTGATCCCAAAGAGGGGATCTTTAACTCTTTTAGTCTTTACCTCAAAACTAATCAATTAATAAGCACCTTCTGTGTGCTTAAATTACAGGACAGTGAGCTCTGGAACAACAAAGGAAATAGTCATTTCCCTTCAGGGAGCTCATATTAAGATAGGGGATATGGTATGTACAGAGATAGCAAGACAAATACATATAAAAGGATAACCTTGAAGAGAAAGTCTCTAGCTACTTGCAGAACCAGGAAAAGCTTCATTCAAAAGATAGTATTTGAGATGTCGAAGGAAATCAGGGCTCCCAGAAGGTAGAGCACCCTAGGCATGGGGGACAGTCAATGCAAATGATGGATATGAGAAATAGAGCATTTTGTTTGAGGAATATCATATGTCAATCTGTCTGGACCATTTAGAGGGTATGTGGTGGGGACTAAATGTGAGAAAAGCTGGAAAAGAAAGAACCAGCTGGGAATCACTTCAAATGCCAAAGAAAAAAATTTATATATGATCCTGAAGTTAATAGGGAACCATTGGAATTTATTGTGCAGGAGAATGACATGATCAGACCTTTGTTTTAGGTAAAGCACTTTGATAGTTATAGAGACTTGGGTCAAGGAAACTAAGCGGCAATCATCTTGGTTGAACTAAGGTAAGTGTACAAGCCAGAAGAGAATTCTTATCTTTACTTAATTCTTTAATAGTGCAAGGTTCAGAAAATTATCAATTCATTTCCCCATATTAAGAAATTAGATTGAAAGGTTAAGACATGTCAAATTAACTTCCTCATCATAAAAATTTACATTTAAAAAGCGCTTGTAGTTACAAAACTTTACAAATAGTATTTCTTTTGTGCCTCTGTCCTTTAAGTAGTGCAGGCATTATACCTTTTTTCCTTTCTAGATGAGAATACTGAAGCTTGTATAAGTTAACTGACTTGCCATGATGACCCTCATAACTGGACCATGACAAATTTAGGAAGAGAAGAAATCAATGTTAATTTTAAAGGCAGTCAGTGACACAGTAGTGCTAAGAGCTGAGAGTTGAGCCTGGTCTCAGGGAGACCTGAATTCAAATGTGGTCTCTTACTAGCTGTGTGAACCTGGCAGGTCCCTGTTTGCCTCAGTATCCTCATCTGGAGGAAATGGAGAACCACTCCAGTTAATCTTTGCCAAATAGAATCATGAAGATTTGGACCCAATTGAAACTATTGAACAGCAACAAAGCTAACAGAAAGGAAATCGTGTCTTAAAACAGAGTCACATTCTACTCCTCTAATGGTAATAAAAAGTGTCATCCCTACAAAAATGTAGTGGTTCAAGTTCAAAAGACATATGTCACATCCATTTCCAGTTAAATTTAGACAGATCAAATGAGAGTCAATACCTTTCACAGAGATGAAGTCAAATTTCACAGAGAAAAGGTGATCTCTAAGTTTTCTGATGCCCCAAATAGTTTTGCCATAAGCTATGTCATCTTATTTTATTTTGAGATGACATTTATTCTCATTGTCTTCCTTAGTGCCTCTAAAACATCCTTGTTCCTCAGACTGTAGATGAGAGGATTAAGTAGAGGTGTGAGTATGGTATAAAATACAGAGAGACCCTGATCTAACTCTGAAGTATGTGAGGAACCAGGTGTCATATAGACCACAATGCCTGGCCCCAAGAAGAGACTTACCACAGTCAAGTGGGAGGAGCAAGTGGCTAAGGCTTTGTTCCTCCCTTCAGGTGAATTCATGTGGAGGATAGTGAGGAAGATAAGAGTGTAAGAGGTCACAATGAAGCTAAAAGGAAGGATGATGAAAATAATGCTTGCCACAAAAACTCCCATTTCATAATCTAAGGTATCTTCACAGGAAAGCTTTAAGATAGCAGGCATTTCACAGAAAAAATGATGAATCTCTCTAGAGCCACAGACAGAGAATCGCATGGTACAGATTGTTTGAATTAGAGCATTTAAAGCACCTCCAGCCCAGGACATGACTGTCATACACCAACAAATCCTGGGACTCATAACCATAGGATAATGGAGGGGCTTACAGATAGCTACATAGCGGTCATAGGACATGAAGGTCAGAAGAAGGCATTCAGAACCTCCCAAGGTCAAACAAAAAAACAACTGAGTTCCACAACCAACTCGAGAAATATTTTGTTTCCCTAGGTAATAATTAATAGCCATCTTGGGAACAGAGCTTGAAATGTAAGCCACATCAATGATAGAGAGCTGACTGAGCAGAAAGTACATGGGTATATGGAGTCGGAAGTCTACCCAAATTAGGAGAATCAAGATAGAGTTTCCAGTGAAAGCAATGAGGTAGACAAATGTAAAAATGGAAACTAGGAGACCAGAATATCTGAACTCTGGGAAGAGTCCCAGAAGAATGAAATCTGTAGTTGTTGTTTCATTGCCTTTCTCCATGTTTTATTATTTCCTGCTTGAATGAAGGAGCCTTCAGATAGGAGGGAGAGGGAGAGGGAGACTGATAAATAAAACAGACTGTGATGTCTTAACAATAATTATTAGATATTTCATTTTAATATAAATTTATTTCAGCCCTTCCCCAAACTTTGATACTGCTTCACAAATTGTTTAGTGGTACTTCTGTATAGTTATTTTTGTAAAATAATTACTTAATTATGACTCCTGTATTTATAATTTTAATATTTTTATATGTAAAAATCCCCAAAGTCAGATTCAGTATAAAATAAACTAGTTAGTAAGTTTTGTATTGACTGATGTCTTTAATTTCTGCATCCTTTTCTACTTTATTATGATGAATATTCACTTGGAAATAGAATCATAAAATCTAGGTAAAAAAGGATCTCAGAGGTTAAACACATGGATTACAAGAGTAATCCAATATACAATATCAACGGGAAGTTGTCATCAATCTGTTTGAAGACCTCCAGTGATGGAGACCTTACTCCTTCCTGAATCTGCCAGGGCATTTTAGGAACTCTTCTTTCTACAAACTGGAGAAGTAAGAAGAAAGAATTTGTAAGAAGAAACTTACCGATTTAATTCACTTTCATATATTCAAATCCAATGCTGATTATTTTCAGAACTATATTTTCATTTTTGACCTCTCTCCTGAGCTACAATGCTATATTTCCAAGTTCCTGCTAGGCATTTATACTTTCAATTTTATTGATAGCTCCAAATCAACATGTGTAAAATCAAAGTCATACCTAGTTAAAATGTCACACTTCCTTTGAGTTCCTTATTTCTTTAAATACATTGTTTTATTTTTATTCAAAGAAATGGGGTTAAGTGACAAGGTCCCACAGTTAGGTAATTATTAAGTGACTGAAGTCAAATTTGAACTCAGGTTCTCCTGACCCTAGGGCCAGTGCTCTATCCACTGCATCACCTAGCTGCCCCCGACTTCCTTATTTCTTAGTCATACCATTATTCTCCCACTCACTCAGATCCCATACCTCAGTATCTTTGACCCCTCCTTCTATCTTGCCTTGTCATATTCAAGAAATGATGTTTCTATCCATTCTATCTCATATAATGGATATAATAATAGTCACTAATATTTATATACCTACTCTGTTTCAGGAACTATTGTAAGTGCTTCATAAATATCTGATCCTCACAACAACCTTGGGAGGTTGGTGCTATTAGTAACTGCATTTATCAATGAAAAACCTGAGAGCTTCATAGGAAATGAAATGTTGGTCAGAAGATGGCATTCAGAACCCCCCAGAAGTCAAACAATAACAACAAAATCTGACTTACACTAGTAAGTTTCTGAAGCCAGATTTCAATTTAGTGCTTACTAACTCCTCACCTAGTGCTCCATCTACTGCAATATCTATGTCTTGCTCTATTTCTCTTCCAACTGACACCAACCCAGTTCATTTTTCTCCTCTCCTTCAATACAATGTACATGATATTTCATGTCAATCTCTACTCAAGAACCTTCAAAGATTTTCTTTTACCTGAGGGATAAAATACAACTACTTTAGTATAGGATAGAAGGATCTAAAAGAAATCTACACTGCCATTCCAAATTTATCTCTATTTCCCCTTATCTTACCTAAATATAGTCAATATTCTACTCAATTTCTCATCTCATAATTGCTCAAATTGTTTCATATATCTTTTTTTCTTGCTGTTTCTTTGAATGCCCTTTCTTATCTCTAATCTACTAAGGAAGGATATGGGTTAACTATAATGAGTGAATGGAGTAGCATCAGGCAGCAGGGTTTAGTAAAAAGTATTTTGGAAGCAAAGATCTGGGCCTTACTCCTAGGTCTATACTAACAATGTGACCATAGATATGCCACATCCTCTCTAGGAGGCCATTGGATTTGATGAGGCTGAGTTCTAATACTCTGGCTGTTCTTTCATAATCATAGTACACAGGACAAAGATAACTGTGGTTTTGGAGGAAGCCAGGCATAATAATCAGACTGATAAATTATACTTTTAATCATTTGCATGATCTTATCCCTATGAAAATGAAACTCAAATACAAAAATCAAACGATTTTCCTGAATTATATGTCATCCCTATTATATAATCCCCTGAAGACAGACAAACTTTAGGCTTTTTATCTGGAAGACAATAAATAATTTTATAATCTTAATGATGTTCTGTCATCCTTGCCTTTTGGAAATGCTGAAATCCTCAAAATCCCTCTCCATACATTTCAGCTTCTTAGGAGATATTCTTAGGGAGGTACTGGATTCTTTCTCTAGGTAACAAATGTTGAAGTTGATGAAGATGGTGCAATGAATTGAGCACTAAGGACTTGAGCTACCACCACTGTGAGTTAGGCAACACAAACCCCATCTCTAGGTTTTTACTTCCTTATTGGTGAAGTAAAAAGGGATAGATTAGATGATCTATTAGATTCTTTCCAGCTCTAAGATAAAAGTTGTCCATCTCTGCTTAAACAAAAGAACTGAACTGGCCTTGGGGCCAGTGGATGTGCATGTTATTTCATAGGGAAATAGGATATAAATAGGGGCTGGTGCAGGAGACATTCTGCTGTATAACTCAAATCCTAGGAGTTTTGTGTGGAGTGTCCTGAGAGAACTTTGTCCCTAGACTTTAATTAATTTGAGCATCCAATATCAGTCCTGAAAACTCCCCAAAGGATCAAAAGAAAATCTATTCCTTCAGGACACTTCAACATGCAACTTAGGGGAATTTCCATTCCATTTTATCTTTTCACTGTTGCTTAGTTCCTCCATGCAAATGGGAACCAAAATTTAATTTTATATGTGTTGTGGTAAAATGAAAAGAATTATGGATTAGGAATTAAGAGACTAGTTCAGATCCAGGTTCAGACACTTTCTAGTTTTGTGGGGATAAGCAATTTATTTAACTTATCTGAGGTTCAGTGTTAGCATTATTTGCTGCCCTTTGACATTGAATTTAAAACAGATTAAAAGCTGAGAAAGTATGCAGGAAGAGTGACTTAATAGAAAACAAAGTTATATAGTAGAAATAACACTGAACTGGGAACAGGAGCAAATATATATATATATATATATATTTCATTTTAGGTTCAAATATTGTATGCCCTTGAGTAGGTCTAATAATATTAGAGTTAGAAGGGAGGTCATAAAAATCAGCAGCGATAGGAGAGGTTAGTAAGATTGTGAAACCTGTAGAGTCCATTTTTAGGCCAACATTTTAATTTTATGGAAAAACTAAACTGAGTTAAATGAGTTGCCCAAGGTTAGACAGCTAGTCAATGGAACGTCTTTAATGAGAACTTATGGACTAATTCAATGTATATTTTTTCCTTTTCATTTTCTTTCTATAAATACTATCTCTTATGGTCACCTTGGAGTTCTTTATTTAATTATCATATTTAGGTAAATGACATGCAGATTTCTATATCCAGCCTTAGTCTCTTTTTACTTTTTTTAGGTTTTTTTTTTTTTTGCAAGGGAAATGGGGTTAAGTGGTTTGCCCAAGGCCACACAGCTAGGTAATTATTAAGTGTCTGAGACTGAATTTGAACCCAGGTACTCCTGACTCCAGGGCCTGTGCTTTATCCACTGTGCCACCTAGCTGCCCCCAGCCTTAGTCTCTTAAGTAAGATTTAGTCCCACATTAGTAGTAGTCATTTGAGTATCTCAAATTCAAGATGACCAAAACCTTTTTCTCAAAACCCATCTCTACCAAACTTTCCATTTTCTATGATGATCATCCTCATTCAGTTGACTGTTTCAACATCGGCATTATTTCCAATTTCTCCTTCTTTCTTATGCTATTGATTCAATCTGCTACCAAGTTTTGCTGTTTTTATCTTGACATCTCTCATATACAATTCTTCTCATAAACAATTATATGGAAATAAGATTTAAATAGGGGCTGGTATATGAGATATTCTACTGTATAAGGTAGTATAGGTCTTGATCTCCTCTCACTTAATAATATCCTAATTGGTCTCTCTCTGCCTCAAGTCTCACCCCATTCGAATCTATCCTCCACATAGCTTTCCAAGTGACTTTCCTTGAATACACCCCCCCACACACACACACAACTCAGTAAACACTAGTGATTCCATATCATCCATAGAGTAAAACAATAACTTCTCTGATTAGCTTGTCAGAGTCTATATTTCCAATCTCATTATATTTTATTTTTCTTCATACTCTACAGTCAAATTAAATTTCTCTCCTTACCTATTCGTGACAAGATAATTTATCTCTTTGACATAAGACATTGTTTCATTTTTGGTTTTTGTTGAGCACCCACCACAATGACTGGTACATAGTAAACACCTTGGAGATGTTTTTGATTGATTAATCTCTACTAAATTTCATCTTATTATGTTCATATAAAATTTTTAACACTCTCAGGACTTTTCTGTATCTTGATTTTCCCATCTAATTGGTCAACAATCCTTTCCAGCATCATCCTATCAAAGACACTGATCAAATTATTATCTAACACAGATCAAGCAGAGATTCTGGACAATTCACTGAAAATTTCTTTCCAAATTAACATCAAAGCATTAAATGATTTCTTTTACTCTGGAATGCATCTCCTTTTCTAAAAGAGTAGTACAAGTGACATTCTCTTATAATGCTCCAGTTTGACCTTGTCAAAAAATAAAACAGGAAGAATTATGGGAGGATAGTGGCATGTTAGGAAGAACCCACAAAGACTTAAATAAAGCCCTGAAAAAAATTTTTAGAAGAAATACAGATTTTTAAAAACCCAAAGAAAAATAACTAATAATCTCTCAATACAGTTCAGTACACCAAGGGATTACCATTCTAATTATGAAAGCTTCAGATGGAGATAATTGACCATATCAATAACAAAACAACAAAAATCATATGATTATCTCAATAGATGCTGAAAAAACTTTTGACAAAATACAACACCTATTCTTATTCAAAATACTAGAGAGTATAGGAATAAATGGAGTTTTCCTTAAAATAATAAGCATTATCTATCTAAAACCATCAACAAGCATTATATGTAATCAGGATTAACTAGGAACATTTCCAATAAGATCAGAGGTGAAACAAGGATGCCCATTGTCCCCCTACTATTCAGTACAGTATAAGAAATATCATCTTTAGCAATAAGAGGAGAAAAAGAAATTGAAGGAATTAGAACTGACAATAAGGAAGAAAAACTTTTAATCTTTGCTGATGATATGATGGTATACTTAGAGAACACTAGAAAATGAACTAAAAAACCACTTGAAACACCTAACAATTTCAGCAAAGTAGCAGGATATAAAATAAACCCACATAAATCAAAAGCATTTCTATATATGAACAACAAAGTCCAAAGGCAAGAGATACAAAGAGAAATTCAATTTAAAATTATGTAGAAAACATAAAATACTTGGGAATCTACCTCCCAAGACAAATCCAGAAAATATATGAACACAATTATAAAATACTTTTCACAAACTAAAGTCAAATCTAAACAATTGGAAAAATGTCAACTGTTCATGGTTAGGTTGAGCTATTATAATAAGAATTACAATTCTATCCAAGTTAAATTATTTATTCAGTGCCATACCAATCAAACTACCAAAAAATTATCTTAGAGAGCTAGAAAAAGTAGTAAAAAAATTCATCTGGAGCAATAAAAGGTCAACAATATTAAGGGAATTGATGGGAAAAATGCAAAGGCTAGTGGCCTAACTGTACCAAATCTAAAACTATATTATAAAGTGGCAGTCATCAAAACTGTCTGATACTGGTTAACAAAAAGAGTAATGGATCCTTGAAATAGAGTAGGTACAAAAGAAACAGTAGTAAATGACTATAGTAATCTACTGTTTGACAAACTCAAAGACATTAGCTTCTGGAATAAGAACTCACTATTTGGGGTGGCTAGGTGGCACAGTGGATAGAGCACAGGCCCTGGAGTCAGGAGTACCTGAGTTCAAATCTGGCCTCAGGCACTTAATAATACTTAGCTATGTGGCCTTGGGCAAGCCACTTAACCCCATTGCCTTGAAAAAACTAAAAAAAAAACCTCACTATTTGACAAAAACTGCTGGGAAAACTGGAAAATAGAATGACAAAAACTAGGTATAGACTCACATCTCACACCCTATACCAAAATAAGGTTAAAATGGGTACAGGATTTATATATAAAGGGTGATACCATAACCAATTAAGAGAACAAGAAATACTCTATCTCTCAGATCTATGAGAAGAGAGCAATTTATGACCAAACAAAAAATAGAGAGCATTATAAATTGCAAAATTGATGATTAAATTAATTAAATTACTAAAACATAGCAGCCAAGATTTGAAGGAAAGTAGAATTCTGGGAAACATTTTCACAGCTGGTATTTCTGATAAAGAATTCATTTTTAAAATATATTGAAAACTGAATCAAATTTATAAAGATCACAAGTCATTCCCCAATTGATAAATGGTCAAAGTTTATGAACAGGCAGCTTTCAGATGAAGAAATCAAAGTTCTATATAGTCATATAAAAATACAACAGATCTTTCTTGATTAAATAAATGCAAATTAAAGCAATTACAAGGTACCACCTCACACCTATCAGATTGACTAATATGACAAAAAGAGGCAAATGGTTAATGTTAGAGAAGATGTGGGGAAAACTGGGACATTAAGGCATTGTTGGAGTTGTGAACCGATCAGTCATTCTGAAGGTCAATCTGATACTATGCTCGAAAAGCAAGAAAACTGATCATATTCTTTGATCTAATACCAGATCTATATCTCAAACAAATGGTCAAAAATAGTTATAGCAACTCTTTTTATAGTGGCAAAGAATTGGAAATTGAGGGGATGCCCATCAATTGGAGAATGACTGAACAAGTAATGGCATATAAAAGCTATAAAGTACTATTGTTCTATAAGAAATTAGGAGCATTCAGACTTTAGAGAGGCATGGAAAGAATTATATGAATTAATGCTAAGTGAAGTGATCAGAATCAAGAGAACATTGTGCAAATTAACAACAACATTATGAAATGATGAGTAAAGATGGATGCAGCTCTTCTCAGTAGTTCAGAGATCAAGGACATTCCTGAGAGACCTGCTGGTAAACAATACCATCCACATCCAGAGGGGGAAAATACTACCAAGTCTGAATGCATATTTTTTTTCACATTTTAAAAAACTTCTTTTATGTTTTTCCTTCCTTTCTCATAGCTTTTTCCTTTGACCTTAGTTCTAATTCCTCTTTCATAACATGACTGATATATAAATATGTTAAACATGAATGTGCATATACAATTTTTACTAGATTGTTCACCACTGTGGGGAGGAAGAAAGAGAGGAGGGTGGTAGATACATTTTCAAATTGATGAATATTGAAAAACAACCATTGCTTGTAACTGGAAAAATAAAGCAAAATTTCAATTAAAAAATGTAAAAAAGTAATTTACATATTAGTATCAGTTTAATGATTTCAGTTAAATTGTCTGCCTTATTAATGTACTTTTAAAGGCTAAATATTTTCTCATTACTCATTTTGGCAGAACTACAATATAAATGAACAAAGAGAAGAATATAAATGGAAATAAACTTAAAAACATTATTTTTAAAAGGACATATTGATAAATAAAAAGTCTCTCTCTCTCTCTCTCTCTCTCTCTCTCTCTCTCTCTCTCTCTCTCTCTCTCTCTCTCTCTCTCTCTCCTTTCCTCAAATTCTCCTTTTTTGACATCTAATTACAGAAGGGAGGAGGTGGAGACTTGTCTTCAAGGCTGCAACTGAAGTAATGCCCTCACCACTGCCCTTAGCATTCATTTAAAAAAAAAACTGAGTTTCAAACTTTCTCTCTCCCCCGCTCAAATCTCCATTTATTAAGATGGCAAGTCATTTGATAGATTATACATGTTTAATGATGCAAAACATATTATCATATTAGTCATGTTGTGATAGAAGACAGACCCAAATGAGGGGGGAAAAATCACACACAAAAATACAGAAAGTGAAAAGTAATACATTCCAATCTGCATTCATACTCTATCAGTTTTTTCTTTGGAAGCAGATGGCATTTTTTCATCAAGAAGTCTTGGGAATTGACTTGGGTCATTGTATTGCTGAGAATACGTAAATCATTTACAGTTAATCATCATACAGTATTGCAATGACTGTGTATAATGTTCTCCTGGTTCTGTTCAGATCACTTTGTATCAGTTTATATAAGCCTTTCCAGATTTTTCTGAAATAAGCTTGCTCATAATTTCATACAGCACATTAATATTTAATTATAATCATATACCATGACTCGTTCAGCCAATCACCAGTTGTTGGGCATGCCCACAATTTGCAATTCTTTTCCACTACACTACCCACACTCCTCTAATCTCTTTGGAATATAGACCCAGAAGTAGTATTCCTAAATAAAAAGATATTCCTTTAAGCTCTTTGAGCAAAGTTCCAAATTGCTCTCCACGATGGTTTCATCAGGACATAATCTCCAATTTTCCCATATCCTCTCCAATATTAATTATTTTCCTTTTCTTTCAATTCAGCCAATCTGAAAGGGGCAAAGTGATATCTCAGAGGTGTTTTAATTTGCAGTTTTTCCTAATCAGCAGTGATTTCGAGTTAAAATCGAAATGTAAAAAAATTGATTTCTTCATCTGAGACCTACCTGTTCATATCCTTTGACCGCTTATCTGTTGGGGAGTTACTTGTATTCTTTTAAAAGGACTCATTTCTCTATGTATTGACTTTTATCCAAAAGAGTTGCTATAAAATTTTTTTTCTCAGCTTTCTGTTTTCTGTCTAGTCTTGGTTATATTGTGTTTGTTTGTACAAAACCTTTTTAATTCAATATAATCAAAATTATCCATTTTTACTTAAGTAATATTCTCTCTCTCTCTCTCTCTCTCTCTCTCTCTCTCGTTAGTTTATAAATTCTTCCCTTCTCCATGAATCTAACAGGTAGATTATTCCATGCTCTCCTAATTTGCTTATGATTTCACCTTTTATTTCTAAACCATATACTCATTTTGATCTTATTTAGGCATATAGTATAAGATATTGTTCTATATCTAGTTTCTGCAAAACTATTTACCAGTTTTCCCAGCAGTTTTTGTCAAATAGTAAGATCTTATCCCAAGAGCTGGGATCTTTTGGTGTACTATATACAAGATTAATATGGCCATTTCCTGCTAAGTCTTTTATACCTAATCTATTCCACTGATCCACAACTCTGTTTCTTAGCAAATACTGAATGGTTTTGATAACCACTTTACAATGTAAGTTGCTATCTGATATGATTAGGCTACCTTTTGTTTTCATTAAGTCCCTTCATATTCTTGGTCTTTTGTTCTTCTACATTAATTTTGTTATTATTTTTTCCTAGGTCTATATGACAAGTTATTGGCAGTTTGACTGATATGGCACTAAATAAGCAAATTAAGGTAGGTAGAATTGTCACCTTTATTATATTGGCTCAGCTTACCCATGAGCAAATAATATATTTGCAATTGTCTTGATCTGACTTTGTGTGATATTTGTATTTGAGTTCATATAATTCTTGGATTTATCTTAGCAGGTAGACTCCTAAGTCTTTTATAATGTATATGATTATTTTATTTTTAATATTTTATTTTTTCCACAATTACAAATCATGACATTTTTAGTATTCATTTTTACAAGATAAAAATGAAATTAAAGCAATAATTCAGTTATTTTGCCAACTGCATAACAATATATCTGACAATATATGAAATGGATGAATATATACAAAAATATAAAATGCCCAGATTAACTAAAAAAAGGAATAAGCCTGTTTTAGAAAGATAAACAGAACAAGCCATCAATAAACTCCCCAAGAAGAAATTTATAGCACCAGATAAATTTACAAGTGAATTTAAAAAACAATTTCAATACTATATAAACTATTAGAAACCAAGATGACCAAAATATGGTGCTGATACCTAAATCAGGAAAAGCCAAAAAAAGAAAAAGAAAATGTTAGTCTAATTTCCTAAAGAATCTCAATGCAAAAAAAATTAAGTAAAGCATTAGCCAAGAGATTACATAAATTTAAGATAATATTCTATGACCAGGTGTGATTTATACCAGGAATGAAGGACTGGTTCTAAATTGGGAAAGCTATTGGTATAATTGACCATATCAATAACAAAACCAATTAAAATTGTGAGTAACTTAAAAATGCAGAGAAAGCCTCTGACAAAACACCAAAGAACATTGGAATGGATGGAGCTTTCCTTAAAATGACAAGTAGCATCTATTTAAAACCATCAGCAAGCATTATTTGTAATGGAGATGAGTTAGAATCCCAATAAGATCAGGGATGAAGCAAGAGTAGTATCCAAATAACCAATATTATTTAGTATTGTACAAGGAATGTAAGAAAAGAAAAAGAAATTGAAGAAATTAGAACAGGCAATGAGGAAACAAAACTCACTTTCTGCTCATAATATGATGGTGTATTTATCAAATTATTAGCATTTCTATATATTACTCATAAAGTCCAGCAGCAAGAGAAAGACACAGAAATTCTATGTAAAATAATTGTAGATAACATAAAATAACTTAGAATCTACCTGCAAAGACAAATCAAGAACTGCTTGAACACCATTACAAAACATTTTTCCCTCAAATAAAGTGAAATCTAAACAATTGGAAAAATATCAATTGCTCCTGGGTAGGTTGAACTAATATAATAAAAATGACAATTCTACCTAAATTAATTTACTTGTTCATTGACATACAAATTAAACTACCAAAGATTTATTTTACAAGGCTGGAAAAAATAACAACAAATTCATTTGGGAGAACAAAAATTCAAGAATATCAAGTAAAATTAATGAAAAAATATGAAGGAGATGGCCTAGCCAATCAGATCTTAAACAATATTATAGATCAACAATCATACAAACTATTTGATACTGGCTAAGAAATAGAGTAGTGCATCAGTGGAATAGATTTGATAAACAAGACAGAGTAATAAGTTACCATAAGAACTCAGTATTGACAAAAACTACTAGAAAAACTACAAAATAGTATGGCAGAAATTAGCTATAGATCAATATCCCCCACCATATACCAAATGGGTAGATGATTTAGATACAAATGCTAATATCATAAACATATTAGGAGAGCAAGGAATAATTAACCTGTCACATCTATAAAGAAGGGAATAATTTATGTTGAAACAAGAGATAGAAAGCATTATGAAATGAAAAATGAATAATTTCTTTTCACTATCATCTTATGAACTTTATTTTCTTATGTACATATTTCTAAATTGTGTTGGTTTTTATTAGAGAGCAGTCTTAATTCAGACCATTTCCCTGATAATTCAGTTTTTATATTGGAACAAGATAAAGCACCAGTAGATCATTCATTAACAAAAAGTTTTCCTAGATCTAGCATGAAAAGAGTATTCTTGGATATTTCAGCATTTTCCTGAGAAATGGCTTCCCTACTCTCCAAATGGAAATGCAGATATATCTGGAAGGAAGGATGTGGCACTTCCCAGATTTGGAAAATAAACTAAATTTGAAGGGTCCTACAAAATGGATAATTTTGATTACATTAAATTTAAAAAGTTTTTGCACAAGCAAAAGCAATGTAATTAAGATTAGAAGAAAATGAACAGGCAGCTTTCAGGTGAAGAACTTTTAACTATCTGTAGTTATATGAAAAAATGCTTTAAGTCACTGTTGATCAGAGAAATGCAAATTAAAACAACTCTTAGATGCCATCTCTCACACATCTAGATTGGCTAATATGGAAAATGGCAAATGCTGCTGAAGATGTGAGAAAGTTGGCACCCTAATGTACTGTTGGTAGAATGATTGGTAAACTAATCTAACAATTCTGGAGAGCAAATTTAGAATTTTGCCCAAAGGGCAAACTCTGCATACACTTTGATTGAGAGCTACTACTATTATATTTGTATTCCCCAAAAGATAATAAAAAGGGAAAAGAACCTACGTATAAAAAATATTTATAGCAGCTCTTTCCATATTGGAAAAGAATTGGAAATTGCCCTAAAGGAAAATAGAAGAGGAAAGGGATAAGAGAAAGGGATTAGAATGGGGGTGTGTAGGGGAAGATCATGGGAGAGCTTAGTCAGAGGCAGCACACTTTTGAGGAGGGACAGGGTAAAAGGAGAGAGAGAATAGAATAAATGGGTATGGAGGGGGGAAATAGCTAGCAATAGCAACTGTGGGGAAAAATGCTGAAACAAATTTCTCTGATAAAGACTTCATTTCTCAAATTTAGAGAACTGAGTCAAATTTATATAAAAAAGTCATTCCTCAATAAATGATCAAGAAATATAAACAGTTTTCAGATGAGTTTATCAATGCAATCTATTTAAATATTTGTTTTGAATGTCCTACTTCACTATTGATAGGAGAAATTTGGGTTGGAACAATCCTGAGGTACTACCTTATACCTATTGGAAAGAGAAAATGACAAATGTTGGAAGGAATGTAGGGAAATTGAGACATTGATGCACATTGGAAGAGTTGGGAAATGATTCAATAATTCTACAGAGCAATTTGGAACTCTCCCTGAAGGGCTATAAAGTCATGCCTACCCTTTGGCCTTAGTAGTGCCACTGCTAGGTCAATAATCCAGAAGAGATGAAATGTGGGAGGAAAATCTAATTGTATAGGGAAATTTTAGCAGCTCTCTTTTGGTGGCAGGAAGCTGGAGATGCTCAGTGGTTGTGGATTGGCTGTACAAATTATATGTGTTTGAGATGAAATGCTGTTCTGCAATGGGAAATGTACCTTATACAAAGTAGCAGCAATATTTCAGATTGATCAGCTGTGAATTTTCTCAGCAATTCTATGACCCAAGAGAACTCTGAAGGATTTATGATAAAGTATGCTATCCATCCCAAAGACAAAACTGATGGTGTCTGAATACAGACTGAAGCATACTTTTTTTCCCCACTTTATTTTTCTTGATATTTCTCTTTTTTTGTGGGGGAAGTGTTATGTTTACTTTTACAACATGACTATTGTAGTCATGTTTTTCATGACTACATATTTTTAACCTACATTAAGTAACTTGCTTTTTCAATGAAGGGGATTGGTATAGGAGGAAGGGAGAGCATTTGGAACTCAAGGTTTTGGAAGTAAATGTTGAAACTAGTATTAGCATGTAACTGGGGGTGGGGGGATTAAAAATAAATTAATTAATTCATTTCAAAAAATAATTGATGAGCAGGCAGATTTCAGAAAATCCTGGAAAGACTTACATGAACTGACAGTGAATAAAATGAGCAGTTCTAGGAGAATATTATACATAGTTAACAGCAGCATTGTGTGATGATTAAGTACTAGCTAATTAAGAGTTAACTTTCTTGTGTTTGTACTCCTAGTATTTAAGATGGTACATGACACATGGTAAATACATAATAAGTGATTGCTGAATAACTTCCAAAACAACTGTTTGATCTAATTTTATTATTTTCAACATTTCAAAAAGGTTTATGAATATAGATCTGGTCTACATTCTTTAAAACTAGGATCTTAAGGTAAGTGACTCAATTAGAATAAATTTTTTTGTTAGCCAGGCTTATGTATGCTTACATTTTTCCCCTTTGTGACATTGATTGTCATAGTTCCTTGAGTGGTTACTTGTGGTTACAGTTCATCTTCACCTCCCATTTTCCTTCTTTCTTACCTTCCTCCTTTCCTTAGTAAAGGGTAAGACAAAAAGAGAATAGTCTCCATGCATTGATCTCTCACTGATATTTCAGTATTTCAATGAATCCATTATCTCTTAGAAGCAATATACATAAAGCATCTACATTTTCTTCTCCTGTATAATTCTTGTACAAATCTACAATAGTTTCTGCAGAGTACATTTATCCAATCTTCCTTGAGGTCTCAGTGCAGCAAATATGATTTTGATTAATCTCACATTCCTTCTTGATAGAACAATTTAAATGCCACCATTGCTTCTGGATGATTAGAAACTTGTATCTGAAAAGAACAGGTAGTGTTGTTACCAAAAAAAGAATAATCAGCAAATGTACAAGTATCTTCTGCTATGCACTTCTATTTTCAATCATAGATATTTGTTTAAGAATTGCCTGAAGGACTCAGGAAAGTATTTGATTAGTCTAGCATACAGGCATGAAATAGAAAATTTGTACAATGGCATATATACATATATATATATATATATATATATACATACACAAAAAATAGTTTTCTTTTAAAGCTAAATCCTATATCCAAGGTAAAATCTTTTCTTGAAACCAGTATGCTAAAATAGAAAGCATTGAAAATACCAGAATCCATTACAATAACTTAAACATAACACAAGAGAATTGTGTCTTAGAGAATTAGAATTTTGTTGTTTCCATCCCCACCCTACTCCTTCATACCTTTAATAACTACATATTCTTGCACTTGTGGATTTACATATTAAGAGGCTTATTAAATTCTTTGATGCTTATCATATGAAAGTATCTTTGAACCTTGCCAAGACAGAAAACTCATCTTCCTGTCCTGTAGAAAAGAAAGAAAAGATTCTCAAACCTTATGTTTACCTACCATTGGCTTCTTTGTGAGTATTTAAATCATCCAAACTTCTGATCCATAGCTTGGACTAAAGGCATTTAAATTTCCTAATAGTGGACCAAAGGGTCATAAATTGCTATGTGTGCAGAGTTCATTAATTTTATTATGTAAGGAATTCAGATTCACTTATTAGTCCAACACAATTCAATTGAAAAAGTTTTCTAGGTGCAAGGGACTGACTTTGCTAGTCCTTGAAGATACAAAGATAAAATGAAAAACAGTGACTGTAGGATATCAAGTCCCTTGAATTCTACTGGAGATAGACAGCACATGAACACTCAGATACATGTATATATACATATATATGTGTATATATATATATGTATATATATACATGTATGTGTATATGTATATGTATATGTATATACATATATATATGTATATATATATATATATATATACAATCTTTTGAAGGGTGTAAAAACACTATCTAATCCCTCGTGATGGTGGGGGGGGGATAATTAAACTTTAAAGGAAACCAGAGATTGTTAAGAGATGGAGAAGAGGGAGAGAATTCCAGGTACAGGGCAAAAGTCTCTGAAAAAAGTTTACAAGTAGCAAATAAAATGTAAAATACAGAGAGCATCAAGAAGATCAGGCTGAAAGAAGCATAGGATGTATGAAGTGGCATAAGAAAAGAACACTGCCTCTGAAGTAGGAAGATCTGAGTTCAAATCCTGACTCTGATGTTTAATAGTCTATATGATGATGAGTAACATTTAATCTCCTTGGGTCGTGGTTTTATCAATTGTAAAAAAAATGACCTCTGAGGTCCTTTCCAGTTTTAGATGTCTAATTCTATAAATATGAAATAAGCCTGAGAGTTAAGTTGGAGCCAAATTGCAAAGGGCTTTAAATTTCAAGTTAAGAAGTGAGTATGTATTTTTTCACCTACTAATAAAAGAGATTTTCTGAAGGTCCTTGAAAAGTAAAGTGACTTTGGTAGCTACATGGAAGATGGATGGAAGAGGGAAGAGTGAAGAGTGCCCTTAGAAAAATGATGAAATAGTCCATATGAGTAATGATGAGAACTTAAACTATGGAAATACTTGTGTAAGTAGAGAGAATGAGGCAGATATGATTAGACTGAACAATTGACTGGGAATGCAGAATATGATAGAGAAAAGATAAGAATGATTTTACACACAGACTGAGTGACTAGAACAACAGTGATGCACTCTAGAGACATAAAGAAATTTAGAGGAGGCTGTATTTAGAAAGAATTTCATAAGTTTTATTTTTAGATATAAGTTTTAGATATTTACAAGAACCTATAGGCCTTTCGTGGTATAAGACTAGAGAGCAGGAGAAAAACTCAGACTGCATATGTGTACATATATATATATATATATATATATATATATATATATATATATATATATATATACATATATATATATACATACACACACACACACACACACACATATATATATATATATATGTGTGTGTGTGTATGTATGTTTATGTGACATGGAACTCATTGGAGCTGGTGAGACCATCAAAAGTGAAGAGGCAGAAAAAAAAAGAAGATAATTGAGTCTAGGAAAAAGAACTGGGAAACATCTATAGTTAGGGGAATAAGAATGAATTTTGTTCCAGTGAAGGAAACTGAAATTAGGAGTCATGCAAATGAAGGGAAAAACCCCTGGAAAGAGTAGACTCACAAAAATTCAGGAAGAAGAAAGCATACAAAATGAGGATAGTCAGCAATGCTAAACTGAATAGAGGTGAGTTTGGATGAGGGCTGAAAAAAGAGTCATTGGATTTTGCAATGAAGAAATTATTGGTAATTGGGAAAGAACAGTTTTATTTGAGGTTTAGGACCTGAAGCTAGACAAGTAAGGGATTAAGAAGTGAGTGAAAATGGAGAAATAAAGATAATGGATAAGAAAAAGGCATTTATTTCGTGAGAGACTAGAGCAAAAGAGAATAGACAATGATGTTGAGGGGTTTTGAGATATATCCCATTTGATCCATGCCTGCAAATATAACACTTGGTAATAGTCACTTACTATTAATAATGTGCAGGTAGGTGATTAGCCTCTTAGCTCAAATGTGCTAGCTAGCTAATTAGGTTTTAAAAATCCTAAAAGCATTATGGGATATATCTCTGGGTCCAATAATCAGCATGTAGCTTAATGCCATATGTAGATTGTCTTCTTGGGGTTCAGATAATATTTTTTTACCCTAATAAGCTTCACAATGGAGGGAAACAGAATTTAAACTTCTTAGAGAGGTGAGTTCTGTGACATGAGATTACATAGGGCAGAGAGATTGGTGAACACAATCACTAAAAAAACCTTCTGGATTTAACCTGCACTTGATCTTCAAAGGTGGTAAAATTCTAGAATGAAAATCCTGATCCTAAATCTATTCAATTTTAAAAATAAATTTAATTTAAATACATGGGATTACATGATTTTATGAATATATAAATAGATTCTAGAGTTAGCAGGAAAGTTAGAGATTATTAATACCATTTCTTAATATAGCATTAACATAAACAGACAAGATACTTAATAAACAGATAACCTTATGATATTTGTGCTAAATCATTCCTACTTGTTGGAAATATGGAAATCTTCTCCACTTACCTCAGCACATTATCACTTCTGACATGATGAAACATTTATCCCTTTCTCATTCTCTTTGTATAAAAGCAAAAAGCAAAGATCATAGATTGAGGACTTCTGGTCAAGATGAAAGAGAGAACACAGGCAAAATTCTAAAGTCTCCTGATTTTCCCCATATATGATATGAATCAAACCTCTTAACAGAAATCCCACCCACAAAACCCAGAAAGAAAAACCAGGAGAAAACATCTATCTCAGGATTTGTGTTCCGCAGTCATGGTCTAAGGGAGAAGGCCTCAATCAAGGTCACAGACATTCCAGAGGAAGCAACCAGCACCTACTACTGGCCAGCTGGAGAAATTACATTCAGTGAGCAAATCATTTAGCACCCCCTACTGGCCAGCTGGACATATTCCACTCAGTGAGTAAAGCCCCCAACACCAAACCTCTGTGAACCAGCCCCTCCCTAACTCAAGGTCTTAGCAAAATGAAGAAAGGTAAACAGAAAGGTGGATCCATAGAAAAAGTCTTGGAAGGAAAAGACCCTAACAGAGAGAGACCTAGAAGCTCTGAGGAGAATATGATCTGGTCTCCAGCACAGAAGGAATTCCTTCAAGAAATAAGGAAGGAGTTTAAAAATCAATTGGAAAATTTGGAAGAGTCAATTAACAGCTTGCAACAAGACAACAAATCATTGTAAAATACAATTGGACAAATACAAAATGAGAATAATTCTCTCAGATTCTCAATTGGGCAAATGCAAAAAGAAAATAATTCTCTCAAAACCTCAATTGGTCAAATGGAAAGCTCTGTCAAAAATAGAATTAACCAATTGGAAAAGGAGTTGCAAAAGGTAAATGAAGAAAACTCCTCTCTAAAAAAAGAATGGAGTCTGGAGAAACTAATGACTTCATGAGACAGCAAGAGCCTGTTAAACAAAACCAAAAAAATAGAAAAAATAAAAGAAAATGTAAAATACCTAATCAGCAAAACCACTGACCTTGATCAAGGAGGGGCAACCTGAGAATTATTGGACTTCCTGAATACACTGAAGAGAAAAAAAAATCCTGGACTTAATATTACAGGATCTAGTGATGGAAAAGTGCCCTGATATCATGGAACCAGAGGGCAGAAGTAGTTATTGAAAGAATACATCGATCCCCTTCAGAAAGAGATCCTAAAATGAAAACACCAAAGAATGTTGTGGCCAAATTCCAGAACTATCAAATAAAAGAAAAATCTTGCAAGCAGCCAGAAAGAAGCAATTTAAATATCAAGGAGCCAAAGTAAGGCTTACACAGGACCTGGCTGCATCAACATTAAGGGATCAAAGGTCCTGGAATGAGACATTCCAAAGAGCTTGGAATGCAGCCAAGAATCCACTATCCTGCAAAGCTGAGCCTTCTTTTTCAGGGAAAAAGATGGACATTTAACAAAATGGAAGAATTCCAAAAATTCCTGATGAAAAGACCAGAGCTAAATAGAAAATTTGGACATCAAATGGGAGATTCAAGAGACACAAGAAAAGGTAAAAAAAGGGGGGTGGCTAGGTGGTGTAGTGGATAAAGCATCGGCCCTGGAGTCAGGAGTACCTGGGTTCAAATCTGATCTCAGACACTTAATAGTTACCTAGCTGTGTGGCCTTGGGCAAGCCACTTAACCCTGTTTGCCTTGCAAAAACCTAAAAAAAAGGTAAAAAAAAGGAGTAAGGAAAAAAATTGCTATCCAATAAGTTGAAACTGGCTATATCCCAGCATGGGAAAAATATTCTTATAACTCTTGAGAACTGTAAATCTAACAGAGTGAATATACCTAGCCAGAAGGGATGGACACTCATGACTTACCCATGAGACTGCTATCCAATGGGATGAAACTGGCTATAACACTACTTGGGAGAAAGACTCTAATAACTCTCAAGAATTGTAATTCTATTAGATAGAATGTACTTAGCTAGAAGTGACAGATAGTCAAAATTTTCTGTGACTCAGATAGAATGATTTAAAAACACCTCTTTAAAAAGGGGGACAGGAAGGAGATGGGAGGAGGGAGGGGATTGAATGAGGTAAATCTCATTACATTAAGAGGTACAAAATACCTATAGTAATAGAGGGGAAGAAGGGAGGAGATGAGAAACACCTGAATCTTCTTCTCATCAGACTTGACTCAAAATTAACTTACACACATATACTCAGTTAAGTTAAAAACATGTATTTTCAAGTATTAAAAGGAAAAAGGGGAGGGGGTGGAGAAAGGGAGGGGGAGAAAAAAGGGGAACTAACAGAAGGAAGGGAAAAGAAAAGGGAAAAAGGGAAAGGGGAAAGAAAGGGGAGGGGTCAATATAGGATGGCAAACACACTGAAGGGGGTGGTACTCAGAAACAAAATATTGGGGAATACAGATAAAGGTGGGGGAAGGGAAAATACAAACAGAGGGAAGATAACATGGAAGTCAATAAAAAATTAGTAATTATAACTGTGAATGTGAATGGGATGAACTCTCCCTTAAAATGTAAGCAAATAGCAGAATAGATTAAAAACCAGAATTCTACGATATGCTGCTTACAAGAAACGCATCTGAAGCAGACAGATACTTATAGAGTAAAGGTAAGGTTGGAGCAAAATATATTTTGCTTCAGCTGAAGTGAAAAAAGCAGGGGTAGCAATCCTTATCTCAGACAAAGAAGATGCAAAAATAGATAGTGTTAAAAGAGATAAGGAAGGAAACTATATCCTCCTAAAAGGTACCATAGACAATAAAGTGATTTCAATCCTGAATATATATGTACCCAATGGGATAGCATCCAAATTCTTAGAGGAGAAGCTGAAAGAATTACAGGAAGACATAGATAGCAAAATTCTACTAGTGGGAGAACTCAACCTCCCACTCTCAGATCTAGATAAATAAAATCATAAAATAAACAAGAAAGAAGTTAAAGAGGTAAATAGATTGTTAGAAAAAATAGATATGAGAGACGTATGCAGGAAACTGAATGGGGATAGAAAGGAATATACCTTTTTCTCTGCAGTACATGGAACTTATACAAAAATTGACCATGTAGGGCATAAAAACCTAATGATCAATTGCAGAAAGGCAGAAATAGTAAATAAATCTTTCTCAGATCACAATACAATAAAAGTCATATGCAGTATTGGGCCAGGGAGATATAGACCCAGAACAAATTGGAAACTGAATAACTTCATTTTAAAGAATGGGGGGATCAAACAGCAAATTATAGAAATAATTAATTATTTTATCCTAGATAATGGCAATAATGAAACAACATACCAAAATCTATGGGATTCACTCAAAGTGGCTGTCAGGGGATATATTATATCTTTAAATGCTTACATGATGGGGCAGGGGATAGAGCACCGGCCCTGGAGTTAGGACTACCTGAGTTCAAATCTGGCCTCAGACACTTAATAATTACCTAGCTGTGCCTTGGGCAAGCCACTTAACCCCCTTTGCCTTACAAAAACGTAAAAAAAATTGCTTACATGAATAAACTAGAGAAGGAGGAAATCAATGAACTAAATATGCAACTAAAAAAATTAGAGAAAGAACAAACTAAAAATCCCCAATTAAATACCAAATTAGAAATTCTAAAAATTAAAGGAGAAATTAATAAAATCAAAGGCAAAAAACTATTGAATTAATAAATAAAACCAAAAGTTGGTTTTATGAAAAAAATAAAATTGATAAACCTCTGGTCAATTTGATTAAAAAAAAGAAAGAAGAAAACCAAATTGCTAGTATCATAAATTAAAAGGGCGAACTTACCACCAATGAGGAGGAAATTAAATTAATAATTCAAAATTTTATTTTGCCCAATTCTATGCCAATAAATTTGACAATCTAAGTTAAATGCCTAAATATTTACAAAAATATAAGTTGCCCAAGTTAAATGAAGAGGAGATTAAATACCTAAATAACTCTATCTCAGAAAAAGAAATTCAAAAAGTCATCATTGAACTCCCTAAGAAAAAATCTCCAGGGCCTGATGGATTCACAAATGAGTTATACCAAATATTTAAGGAACAATTGGTTCCAATTCTATATAAACTCTTTGGAAATATAGAGGAAGACGGAACTCTGCTTAACTCTTTCTATGAAAACAATGTGGTGCTGATACCTAAACCAGGAAGAGTTAAAACAGAGAAAGGAAATTATAGACCTATCTCCCTGATGAATATAGACACAAAAATCTTAAACAAAATCTTAGCAAAATGATTACAACAAGTTATCACTAGGATAATACATTTTGACCAAGTAGGATTCATCCCAAGAATGCAGGGTTGGTTCAATATTAGGAAAACTGTTAGTATAATCAATTATATCAACAACAAACATCAGAAATTATATGATCATGTCAATAGATGCAGAAAAAGCTTTTGACAAATACAGCACTCATTCCTACTAAAAACACTAGAGAGTATAGGAATAAATGGACTGTTCCTTAGAATAATTGGCAGTACCTATCTGAAACCATCAACAAGCATTATATTCAATGGGGAGAGGCTAGAGGCATTCCCAATAAGATCAGGGGTGAAACAAAGATTCCCATTATCACCACTACTATTCAACATTGTATTAGAAATGTTAGTTTCAGCAATTAGAGAAGGAAAAAAATTGAAGGAATTAGAATTGGGAAGGAAGAAACAAAACTCTCACTATTTGCAGATGACATGATGGTATACCTAGAGAATTCCAAGAAATCATCCAAAAAACTACTGGAAACAATGAGCAATTTTAGCAATGTTGCAGGATATAAAATAAACCCTCATAAATCCTCAACTTTTCTATATATGAGTAGCAAGATACAGCAGGAAGAGCTAGAAAGAGAAATCCCATTCAAAGTAACCTCAGACAATATAAAATACCTGGGAGTCTATTTGCCAAGGCAGACTCAGAAACTTTATGAAAACAATTATAAAACACTTCTCACACAAATTAAATCAGATTTAAATGACTGGGCAAACATCAACTGCTCATGGATAGGTAAAGCTGATATAATAAAAATGCCAATTCTACCAAAACTAAACTACCTGTTTAGTGCCCTACCAATCAAAATTCCAAAAAAATTACTTTAATGAGTTAGTAAAAGTTGTAAGTAAATTCATTTGTAGAAATAAAAAGACAAAGATTTCCAGGAATTTAATGAAAAAAGTGCAAAAGAAGGGGGTTTAGCCCTACCTTAGCATCAGTCATCAAAACTCTCTGGTATTGGCTAAGAAATAGAGTGGTGGACCAGTGGAATAGACTAGGTGCAATAGCAGGAAACGATTATAGTAATGTGCTGTTTCATAAACTCAAAGCGTCTAGCTATTGGGATAAAAACTCTCTTTTTGATAAAAACTGCTGGTGAAATGGGAAGTTAGTATGGAAGAAACTTAGATTAGACCAAAATGAATACAGGATTTAGACATAAAAAAACAATACTATAAGCGAATTTGAAGATCAAGGACTAGTTTACCTGTCAGATCTATGGAAAGGGAAGCAGTTTATGACTAAGGAAGAGATAGAGAACATCACAAAAAACATACTAGATGATTTTGATTACATTAAATTAAAAGGCTTTTGCACAAACAAAACCACTGTAATCAAGATATGCATTTCTGTTTCCTTATACTTACTGGATTGGTTCTGGACTCAAAGAGTCAGTGATTTCATAATGTTATGGGAAATAAATAAAACTTAGAGCTTCCTGAATAGAAAACCTAAAGAGAGGAATGAAATTGTTCCCTGAGGCATGCCCTCAAGGAATTTTATCCCTAGACTTTAATTAACTCAGATTTCTGACAGAAATCTTCAAATTTCAAAAAAAGTTAATAAAAAATTACTCACACTTTTCTGAAACATTTCTTTCCCCTTCCAGTCTTCTAAAATACCAATCATATATCCAGACCCACCTCAATTGAGTACTAATTGCCTTATGCTACCATCTTCCAAGTTTTTACATTTAGAGATAGCTAATTTAGATATTCTTGCTGGGTCATTCAGCATATCATTGGAATACATATGTATAGATTCATGAGATCATAGATTTAGAACTGAAAAGTACTTTATACTAACTAATTAGTTAGTCCAACCAACTCATCTTACAAATAAGGGAATCTGAGGTGCAGAGAAGTTACTTTCCCAAATCATAAAGTTAGAAAATAGTGCAGAGCCAGAAGTCAGTAGAAAGAAAAGAGAAAATGAACTTAGAGAAAAGTTAAAAATCAGGGTATGATTTTGTACCTCTTGGTATGCATATTAAAGTTGGTTTGTAAAATTATGATTGCATGAATTCACACCTTGAACCTTCTATCTTCTGTTGGGTTCAGCATATTCCCTAAGAAAAGGTTGCTTGGGACCAGGTGAGATGTCTTCCAGACTGAGTGGGTATAAGGTAATTTTGATTGGATCACACTACACACACACACACACACACACACACACACACACACACACACACACACACACAAAGTTAAGGGGTGAGAAAAAGGATTACTTTGAGAGTTGAAAGGAGAGTTAGAATGAAGTCAATTATTTCAAATAGAGAATTGGAAAGACTTATTACAATGGAGGGAAAGATGAAGGGGGATGGGAATTGCTTAAATCTTATAATCAGAGAATGCAAATCTTACTCTCAAAGAAGGAGTATCATTTGGGAAAAGAAATCTATCTTGCACTATAGGAAATAGAAGAAGAGGATATTGAAAAGGGGGGGGTGCACTGACAGAAGGGAGGAGAGTTCGGTGAGGAGAGAGGGTGACAGGAGAGAAGGTGACAGGAGAGAAAGAGACAAATACAAACAAGAAAAATAGGATGAAGGGAAATATACAATTAGCAATCATTACTGTGAATGTGAATGGGTTGAATTCTCCCATAAAATGGAAAGAGATAGCATAGGAGATTAAAAACCAAAATCCTACAATATATTGTTCTAAAGAAATATACTTGAAGAAGATTGACAGATACAGAGTAAAGGTAAAGATCTGGATCAAACTGTTACATTTCAGCTTAAGTAAAAAAAAAAAGCAAGGGTAGAGTAGAAATAATGATCTCAGAAAAAAAAGCAGAAATAGTTCTAATTTAAAAAGATAAGGAGAGAAATTACAATTTGTTGAAAGGAATCATAGACAATGAAGTAACATCAATAATAACCATACAAGAAACATAAAATTTTATAACATCAAGATTCTTAAAAGAGAAATTAAATGAGTTACGCGAAGAAAGAGTAAAAATTATAGAAGGAAGGGACCTCACCTTTCCCCTTATAAACTAGATAATTCTAACCACAAAATAAACAAGAAAGAAGTTAAGGAAGTGAATGGAATTTTAGAAAAACTAGATATGATAGACCTCTGAAAAAATTGAGTGGAGATAGAAAGGACTATTCTTTTTTCTTATTGATATATGTACCTACAAACTTTCCAGGCAAATGTAGAAAGACAGAAATATAAACCACATTTTTTTCAGATCATAATGCAACTAAACTACATTCAATAATGATAGATTAAAATTAATTAGAGGGGCTACTAAGTGACACAGTGGATAGAACACTCACTGGTTCTTAAGTCAGGAGGACCTAAGTTCAAATGCAACTTCAGACACTTAATACTTACTTAGCTGTGTGACCTTGGGCAAGTCATTTAACCCCATTGCCTTGCCAAAATACCTAATAAAATTAATTAGAAACTAAATAATCTGATCCTAAAGAATGAGTGGGTTAAAGATCAAATCAAAGAAATAATAACTATTTTTATTAAAGAGAATGACAATGATGACAACATATCAAATTTAATTGGATGCAGCCAAAGCATTTATATCTCTAAACTCTTACACCAGTATAATAAAGAGCAGAACAATGAATTGTGCTTTCAACTGAAAAAAAAACTAGAAAAAAGAACAAATTTAAAATCCCAAACTAAACATCCAATTGAAAATTCTGAAATCCAAAGAAGAGATTAAAAAAATTTAAAGCAGGGGTGGCTAGGTGGCACAGTGGATAGAGCACCAGCCCTGGAGTCAGGAGTACCTGAGTTTAAATCTGGTCTCAAACACTTAATACTTACCTAGCTATGCGGCCTTGGGCAAGCCACTTAACACCATTTCTTTGAAAAAACCTAAAAATAAAATAAAATTGAAAGCAAGAAAACTATTGAACCAATTAATACGACTAGGGACTGGTTTTATGAAAAAAAAAACTAGAAAATAAATAAACCATTGATTGATTTGATTTAAAAAGAAAACCATGTCACCAGCATAAGAAATGGAAATGTTAGATTCACCACCAATGAAGAAGAAAACTAAAGCAATCATTAGGAAATATTTTGCCCAATTATATGGAAAAAATATGATAATCTAAGTCAAATTGACAAATATTTTTAAAATATAAATTGCCCAGATAAGCAGGAAATAAATAAAGGAAATAGAATACTTTAATATATCCATCTTAGAAAAAGAAACTGAACAAGGCTAATTGGACCATTAATTGAACTCCCTATGATTAAATTCCCAAGGTTAGATGGGTTCACAAGTGAATTCTACCAAAGATTTAAAGAACAATTAATCTCAATACTAAATAATTTTGGAGTTTGGAATACTATATAAGTTGAAAAAATAAGCAAAGAAGGAGTACTACCAAATTCATTCTAAGATTCTATATCTATATCTATATATCTGTATCTGTATAGGTATATGTATCTTTATCTATCTATCTATCTATCTATCTATCTATCTATCTATCTATCTATCTAGATAAATGATGCTGATACCTACACAAGAAAAACATGAAAACAGAGAAAGCTATAGATCAATTTCACTAACAAATATTGAAGCAAAAAGATTAAAGAAGATATTATGGGGCGGCTAGGTGGCGTAGTGGATAAAGCACCAGCCTTGGAGTCAGGGGTACCTGGGTTCAAATCCGGTCTCAGACATTTAATAATTACCTAGCTGTGTGGCCTTGGGCAAGCCACTTAACCCCATTTGCCTTGCAAAAACCTAAAAAAAAAACCAAACCAAAAAAGAAGATATTAGTAAGGAGGTTAAAGCAATATATCACAAATTACCTAGCTGTGTGGCCTTGGGCAAGCCACTTAACCCCATTTGCCTTGCAAATAAAGCAATATATCACGAATATACTAAGGTCAGATGTGATTTATACTAGAATTTCAGGGCTAGTTTAATATTAGGAAAACTATTAGCATAATTGACCATATCAATGACCAAAAACAAGAGAAATCATACAATTACCTCAATAGATGTAGAAAAAAGTTTTTGACAAAATTTCATTCATTCCTGCTAAAAACACTAGAACACAAGAATAATTGGAGCTTTCCTTCAAGTGATGAGTAATAACACCATCAGCAAGCATTTTCTGTAATGGGGATAAGCTAGAAGCCTTCTCAATAAAATAGGTGGTGAAACAAGGACACCCACTATCATTAAATAATATACTCAAAATTCTATTGATAACAATAAGAGAAGAAAAAGAAATGGAAGGAATTAGAATAGCAAAACTATCTCTCTTGCAGATGATGTAATAGCATATTTGGAGAATCCTAGAGAATCCCTTGAAAATCAGGATGAAATAATTAACTTAAGCAAAGCTGCTGGCTATTAAATAAATTTACATAAATCATCAGCATTTCTATATATCATTTCTATATATCATCAAAGTACAGAAGAAAAAGAAAACTGATTTCATTTAAAATAACTAAGACAATATAAAATACATTTCCAAGGCAAACCAGAACTATGTGAATAAAATTACAAAACACTTCACACAAATAAAGACAGATCTAAAACAAATATAAATTGCTTATAGGTATGTCAAACCAATTTAATAAAAATGATAATTCTAATTAAATTAACTTAGTGCCATACCAATCAAGCTACCAATGAATTATTTTATAGACCTAAAGAATAATAGTAAAATTCATCTAGAAGAACAAAAGATCAAAGTCATCAATAAAAAAATGTGAAGGAAGAAGACTTCATAGCATTACATCTCAAACTGTGTTACAAAATGGGAATTATCAAAACCATCTGATACTGGTAATGATGGTTATTGGCTAAGATGGCTAAGTTGGATCAGTGGTATAGATTAGGTAATGATGTTTATCCTTCTTTCTCAAAGAAGGCCATGGCATCAGGGAGGTGACTATGAATTGAATTTGAGGGAATTTGAATTTGTGCTAAGTCACCAGTCTCACGTTCTCCTCCAGGGTCATCTAGGTTCAATGGACAGGTATGAATCAGGACAATGGGATCCTGGATGTAAGACAATAAGGGTTAAGTTACTTGCCCAAGGTCACACAGCTATTAAGTATCAAGTGTCTGAATACAAATTTGAACTCTGGTCCTCCTGATTCCAGGGTTGATGCTCTATCCACAGTATGGCCTAGCTATCCCCAAAAGATTAGGAACATAATAGTAAATGACTAAAATGATCTAGTGTTTGATAAACCCTCAAATTCAAGGTTTTGGTGGGGATTTTGACAAGAACTGCTGGGAAATCTGTTTGGAAGAAACTAGGTATAGACCAATACTTTACAACATATGTCAAGATAAAATCAAAATTAGTGCATGATTTAGACATAAATGGTGATAGCATTAGCAAATTAGGAGAACAAGCAATAGTGAAGCTATCACATCAATGGAGAAAGAAAGAATTTCTGACCAAATGGGAGATAGAGAGTAAGAGATAAGATGTAAGATGAATAATTTTGCATAGATGACATTAATAAAGTTTTGAACAAACCAAACAAATGCAACCAGAATTAGAAAAAAAGCAGGAAACTGGGGAAAATAATTTTTTACTATAAATTTCTCTGATAAATGCCCTATTTCTCAAATTTTATATATACATATACATATATATATATATATATATATATATATATATGGAACTGAGCTAAATTAATAAAAAAATAAGAGCAATTGAATAATTGATAAATGGTCAAAGGATGTGAACAGGAAGTTTTCAGAAGAATCAAAGCCATCAACAGACACATGAAAACAATGCTCTGAATCAATATTGATTAAGAAATGCTAAGAAATTCTTGAGTTACCACCTCCCACCTATCAGATTAGCTAACATTGTGGAAAAGAAAACAATAACTGCTAGAGTGGATTTGGAAAAATATGCCCAGCTCTTCAGGAGAATAATTAAAAACCATGTCCAAATCTTTGATCAGCAATATCATATTTGATCTGTATCTCAAAAAGATCAAAGAAAAAGGAAAAAAGATGTATATGTGCAACAATATTTATAGCAGTTCTTTTTTAAATGCAAAACTTCCAAAATTGAATGATGCTCATCATTTGGGGAATGTGTGAACGAATTTTGGAATATGATTGTGATGGAATTGTTATTGTTACATGAAATTGTTACATTTGTTACATTGTTACATGAAATGATGAGATTGGTGGTTTCAGAAAACTTGTGAAAACTTAATATGAACTGATACAAAAGAAAGTGAACAGAACCAGTAGCAGCATATTATAACATGTTCAACTGTGAAAGACTTAGCTATTCCAAACAATACAAAACTACAGCAATTCTAAAGGACTCATGGTGAAAAATTCAATTAATCTCCAGAGACTGAACTGATAAACTCTGAGTGCAGATTGAAGCATATTTTTTCCCTTTCTTGCCACATAATTAATATATTTTTATAGCTTTACATGTATAATGGATTCTCAGTGGGTGGGGTAGGGAGAGAATTTGAAATGAAAAGTTTAAAAATGTTAAAAATCAACAAACAAAAAAAGAAATTAAGATTGGAGAAAAGGGGAGAGATGGAAATCAAATCAAAGTAAGGGTATTCTAGACAGCTCTCAAGAGCCAGTTGCTAAAATTGCAGTATGACTGTATACTTTGGATGTTAGTAAATTGTAAATTTCCAAATCATTAAGTTCATAGATACATTTGAGAGGAATTGAGAAAATAATATATAAGCCCCTAACTCCTATAGATTAAAAAGTATGAAAAAAGTTTTTAGAAGTATAAATAATCAACAGTCATAAGAAAAAATGTAGCAATGACTAATGATGATCTAATTAATAAAAACTGAAACAACTTTGATGTTTTATTAGAAAACATCAAAATTATTCCAATTTATCATAATTAATTCTTGAAAATGAATTTAAGAAATAATAGAAATGATAATATGTGGTTATGGAGAGTAAGACAGTGCTAATAAACTGTTGGTAAAAATCTGGTGGTCCAACTGTTCTTTAGAATAATTTGAATTATTCAAGAAAAGTCATTAAACTGTTCTTGACTTTTGACTTCAATTTTACATTATTGAGCTTGTATCTCAAGAATTAAAATTAAGTATTAATAATCAATAAACATTAAGTGCCTATTATGTTCCAGATAGTGTTGCTAAGTGCTGGTGATACAAAAAGGAAGCAAGGACAATTCCTGCTCATGTGAAGTTTACAATCTCATGGGGAAGACAACTTATAAACATATACACACATATACATATATATATATATATATATATATATATATATACATACATACATACATACACAAAACAAGCTTTTTACAGAATAAATAGGAAATAATTTATAGAGGGAAGATCCTAGAATTAAGAAAGGTTAGGAAAGACTTCTTATAGAAAATGAGATTTTAGATGAAACCCAAAGAGCCATGGAAATCAGTAGTTGAGTAGCAGAGTTGAGGAAGGGACATTTATGGATAACACCCAGAGAAAATACCCAGAACTGAGAGATAGAGTGTCTTGTTTGGAGAATGCACAGGAGGCCACTGTCATTGAATTGAGAGTGAGTGACAGGGAGTAGATATAAGAAAATTGTAAAGTTAGAAGTTCTTTGCCAAACAGAGCAATTTGTATTTGATATTGTATTTGAGCATTTGTCTATGTGTATTTGTGTGAGATATGGTCATTGATGAGCTATAGGAAAATCACATAGGTGGTTAAATAGAGGATGGATTGGAGTAGGGAAAGACTTGAGGCAGGCAGATCCACCAACATGCTATTGCAATAATCTAAATGAGAACTGAAGAGGACCTGCATCAGAATAGTAGCTGTGTTAGAAGAGAAAAAGAGAGATGTTGCAAAGGTGAAACAGACAGAGCTTGACACCAGATTAGACACTGGGGGAGGAGAGGGTGAGAAACATGAGTGAGGAGTGGCAGATTGTAAGCCCTCTACAATAATGAGAAAAAAAATTTCAAAGTGAAATAAATGATTTTAATTTATCTGTTTCTACTGTATATGTAAAATAACTCAAAGAATTGGAGTATAGGGGGCAGAACCAAGATGGTGACAAGAGCTGATCACGTCTTAGGCTCTCTCTCATAAATCTTCCAAACCAAGGACTCTAACTAAATTTTCAAGAGACAGAACCCACAGAGGGACCCAGGGAGGCAGTTCTCCTACTCAAGGTAACCTGGAAAAGAGCACAAAGACTCTGCTCCTCGGGGTCAGAGGGGTGGCCCGCCAGAGCAAAAGAACTTCAGCCTCCCGGAGGCAGCCCCAGGGCGCTGGGAGCTGCAGCTGGGGGGGGGGGGGGTGTTCCTGAGCTATGCCCTAGGGAGCACCAGGCACAAATTGAGGGAACAGTGAGGGACCCCTGCCAGAGAGAGCACATGAAGCCCAGCTGTCAAGGCACACAGTGAGCACCATGGCCACCGCAGCCCAGATTCAGGAAACAGAAGCAGGCAGAGCTGGTAAGCAGGAGCCCCCAGGGCATGAGCCCATTGAACCTAGGGAGGGGAGTGAAGAGAGAGAGACTGCAGAGCTCCACCCCTGGAACAGGACTCTGGGGCTCTGAACACATTCAGGTCCTGATGGCAGTCTAGGCCCTCCCCATAGAACAGCAGCCCCCCCCCCCCCACCTCAGCCCCGTGGCAGAGGGGGGTGCATATGGTCATTCACAGACCAGGAGAAAGATCAGAACCTCACACACTGAGATGCTTGTGGGAGTGTCCCAAATGCTCAGGAAGCACCCCCAAAACAGGCATAGGCTGGGAAAATGAGCAAGCAGAGAAAAAAGAGGAACACCATTGAGAAATACATTATCTATGATCCCAAGAAGGATCAAAATACTCACTCTGAAGATGAGAAAGCACAAGCTCCTGCATCTGAAGACTCCAAGAAAAACAGAAATTGGGCTCAGGCTATGACAAAGCTTAAAAAAAGACTTTGAAAATCAAATGAGGGCGCCGGGGCTCCTCAGGCCTGGGCCAGCCGCCACTCCTGCCTCCCTCGGGCGGCCCGCCAAGCCGGGCTGCCTCCTTGGGCGGCCAGAGGGCCCCCGGCGGGCCGGCATGGACAGCCCCGAAGTGACCTTCACCCTGGCCTACATCGTGTTCTCCGTCTGCTTCGTCTTCACGCCCAACGAGTTCCACTCGGCAGGGCTGACGGTGCAGAACCTGCTGTCTGTCTGTCTGGGCATTGAGGACGTGGCCTTCGCTGCTTCCGCTGGGCTATTACCTTGGTATGTGCTTTGCGGCATCTGAAAAGCAACTGTATTATTTCAACCAGGCTCCAGAAGGCTGGAAGCTATTCCTTCTCCTGTCAGTCTCCTTTCCCAGCATCACCTGCACTGTTGCTTACTACTGGTCCTGGAACAGGTGGGAACACCACCCATTAGCCAGGACACTGGTGCTCCATGCCCTTCCACAGTCAGGGTGGCGAGCGGTGGCATACTCCATCAACACTGAGTTCCGATGCATCGACAAGTTTGCCACGGGGGCTCCGGGTACCCGGGTGATTGTGACTGACACATGGGTCATGAAGGTGACCATCTACCACATCCATGTGGCTCAGAAGCAGGACATCCACCTGACGGTGACTGAGTCACGCCAGCACGAGCTCTCACCAGACTCTAATCTGCCTGTGCAGTTCCTTACCATCCAAATGGCCAGTATCAATCCTCTTGTCAAAACCTTTGACATCCCGTTGAATTCTACAGAATATGGTGAGCTAAGGGAGAAACTCCATGCCCCCATTCGCAATGCTGCCAACGTGGTCATCCACCAGAGTCTTAGTGACTTGTTTCTGGAAACATTTACATCCTTGGTGAAGACCAACCCACCTTATTCCATCCCCAGCAGCCAGGAGCTAGAGCCCTGTATTGGCTGCATGCAGACGAGGGCCAACATTAAGTTGGTGAAGAACTGCCAGGAATCAGATGCCGGCAAGTGCCAGCAGTGTTACTGCCGCCCCATGTGGTGTCTGACCTGCATGGGCAAATGGTTTGCCAGCCACCAGGACCAGCAGCACCCAGAAACCTGGCTCTCCAACCATGTGCCTTGCCCCACCTGCAGGTCCAAGTTCTGCATCCTGGATGTTTGTATCATCCATTGATCTTCCCTGAGCAAGGACGTGCTTCTTGGATCAGCTGTGGGGAGGGACTCCATTGGAGGAACTATTCTCAGGCTCTTTGGATCCAAGGCACCCCCTTCTGTTTGGGTAACTCTGCAAGCCTCCTCAGCATTTCCCCCTCTTAAGCCCCATGGGGCCTGTCCTTTTGCTACTGACACCAGCCCTTCTCCAGAGGCTGCTCATTTCCTCCTTGTTCCCAGATAAGAGGAAGGAGAGGCAGGGCAAGGTTTTAAGTTCCAGACTTTCAAAGGAAGATATGATGCCTCAACCCCTCCCTGCCCTCCTCCTCTCTCCACAGTTCATACATAGTGAAGGATTCTAGGGCAATTGCCCCTCATCCTCTGTGAATAGACTAGCAAAGGGCTATTTTTTTTTTTTAGGTAACAAGTCAGACACTGTTCCTGACCAGGACTGAGCTTTCTTTTACTGCAGCTGTTTTTTAAAGTTTATTCTTTATGATTTTTACACAAATATATGCAGTTTTCCAGGACTTTCTTAACTACATTTTGGACTTGTACCTACCCACACAGATATCTTGGATAGTCATGGCTTCCAGACTTGTACTTATAATTAGTATCATTTCAGTGGGAAGTTTAAGTCTAGTTTCTGTTTTATTTCATCTCTTTCTGCCCTACCCCACCCCTGCACCTCCCTTCTTCTCACCTCTCCCTATCTCTCCCACTCATATTTCCTCCCAACCATGGATTATCTAATCCACTATGGGTCACAGGAAAGAGGGCTGCAGTAGTAAAATACACTTTCCACAGCTTCAGTAACTGTCATTTTTAACACAGCCATTTCTTATACACACCTATCTATCCCTTTCCCCGCCAAACTACAAACCTGTAGTTCAGTCCTTTGGGGTGACCCCAGTGTTTCTAGTTGCTTTTCAGTACAACTGTTAGGGACAAGAGCAAACACCTTAATTCTCTATAATACACAAGTCTATATACCATAAAGGTATTTAATTTCTTTTTTCCTTTAAAATATTTTAAAGGACAAGACAAGAATCATCTAAGTAAGATACAAATGCCTACAACTTTGGGACAAAAGCAATCCATTTCATTCTCTTCCTTTCTTTGCTGAGGATGCAGTATTTCTAGCCATGTTGAATACCTTTGATTCTTAGGTCTGTTTCATAGCATTTACCATGTTGGGCAATTTAAAGAGAATCCCTTAGTATAAAGGGTATGACCTTCTCATTCCAATAAAGGATCAGAATCATGAAAAAAAATCAAATGAGGAAGTTAGAAGAAAAACTGGGAAAAGAAATGAGAGAGATGCAGGAAAAACATGAAAATGAAGTCAGCAGCTTAGTCAAGGAAATCCAAAAAAAAAAAATGCTGAAGAAAATAGCATGCTAAAAACCAGATTAGGTCAAATGGATAAAACAGTTCAAAAAGTTATTGAGGAGAAGAATGCTTTAAAAAGCAAAATTGGCCAGATGGAAAAAGAGATAAGAAAACTCTCTGAGGAAAACAAATCCTTCAGACAAAGAATAGAACTCAGGGAGACTTATGAATTTACCAGAAATCAGGATTCAATACTTCAAAACCAAAAGAATGAAAAATTAGAAGAAAATGTGAAACATCTCATTGAAAAAAACAACTGATATGGAAAACAGATTTAGAAAAGATAATTTAAAAATTATTGGAATACCTGAAAATCATGATCAGGAAAAGAGTTTTGACATCATTTTCAAAGAATTACTACAGGAAAATTGCCCTGATATCCTAGAAGCAGAGGGCAAAATAGAAATGGAGAGAATCTACAGATCCCCCTGAGAAAGATAAAAAAAAAAAAAACAACCCCTAGGAATATTATAGCCAAGTTCCAGAACTCCCAAGTCAAAGAGAAAATATTACAAGCAGACAGAAGGACACAATTCAAATATCGTGGAGCTGCAGTCAGGTTCATACAGGACTTAGCAGCAACTACAATAAAAGCTCGTAGGGCTTGGAACATAATATACTGGAAGGCAAAAAGAGCTTAGAATGCAACCGAGAATCAACCTCCCAGCAAAACTGAATGTCCTCTTTCAGGGAAAAAGATGGATTTTCAATGAACCAGGGGAATTTCAAATGTTCCTATTGGAATGGCCAGAGCTGAACAGAAGGTTTGATCTTCAGATACAGGACTCGGGTGAAGCATAGAAATTGGAGGAGAAGGGGAAAATATGAGGGACTTAATGATGATGAACTGCATGTATTCCTGCATAGAAAAATGACACTGATTATACTCATATGAACCTTCTCAGTTAATAGAGCAGGTAGAAGGAGCTTTTATAGTTGAAGCACAGGAGAAAGCTGAATCTGAAGATAAAATATGGTGGAAAATGGAGTCAATAGAAAAAAAGGGAAATGTAATGGGAGAAAGAAAAAAGGAGAGGGGGAATAGGCCAAGATATTTCATATAATAAGATTTTTCTTTATTACAATGAGCTATTGCAATGATATGGAAGGGGGGAAGGCAAGGGGAATGAGGGAATCTTTGCTTTCATCAGAGGTGGCTAGGAGAGGAAACAACCTATATACTCAATGGGATATAGGCATCTGGAGTAAGAAGAAGGGGGGGACAGGGGGAAGGGGGGGATGTGAGTGATGGGGGAGAGGATGGACCATGGGGGGAGAGTGGTCATATATAACACATTTTCTTTTTTACTTCTTGCAAGGGGCTAGGATTGGATGGCCTTTCCGGGACCACAGGGCCAGGTGGATGCTGGGCCTAAGGGGTGGTAGGGGGGCTCAGGGCCTCTTGGCCCCTGGGCCAGGGATTTCTCTGCTGCACCACTCCGCTACCCTACAGCAGAGTCAGAGTGAAAGGAGAGATAAAATATAGTACATGGTAGCAGAGAAATACAAAGGGAGGGAGTTGTGATCAGCAATGGCAACGGTAGAAAAATATGGAAGTAACTTTTGTGATGGACTTATCACAAAGAATGTGATCCACTCATGACAGAATTGGTGGTGTTGGAACAAAGACTGAAGCACATTTATTATTATTATTATTATTTTTTTTGGGGGGTGCAGGGCAAATGGGGCTGGGTGGCCTGTCTGGGGCCACATAGCAGGGTGATCGTTGGGTATCTGAGGCCAGATTAGGACCTGGGTGCTCCTAGCTCAAGGGCCAATGCTCTGTCTGCCACCCAGCCACCCCTACTATTATTACTATTTTATTTTATTTTGGGTCTTTTTTTTTCTTTTTTTTGGTTTGTGCAGGGCAGTGGGGTTGGGGTGGCTTGCATGTCACACAGCTGGGTGATTGTTGGGTGTATGGGGCCAGAGATGGCCTGGGGTACTCCTGGCTCCAGGGCTGGTGCTCTGTTCATTGCGCAACTGGGCCATACCTACAATTATTACTATTTTTTTATTTTAATTTTTTCTCTCCCCTTTACTTTATCGCTTAAGCGAGTCTATATTTTTGGGGGAGAGGGGGTATTTTGTTTACTCTTAACCAAGAATATTTTATTAATGTATAAAAAAATTATTTGTACAAAATGAGAATAAATAAATATTAAATATAAAAAAGAATTAGAGTATATATTAGAGGTACAAAGAACTAGATTACCTAGTCCAATTTTTACAAAAATGAGATCTAGAAAGGCTATAAAGCCACATAGTTGGTGAATGGTAAGTAAGGGTTTAGAGGACAAGACAAAGGATTTCATTTTTCGACAAACTGAGTTTGAGATATTTACTGAACATCTGATTTTAGATGTCAGAAAGGCAGTTAGAAATGTGAGATTGGGGTCAGCAGAGAGCTTGGGGAAGGAAAGAGAGATTTGAGAACCATCAGCATGGTAATGGTAATGAAATCCATTTCATCAGCTCTGAGTGAAGGGAGAAGAGAAGTGGATCCATGACAAATGCATGAAGGATACTTAGTTAGAGAGTATTTTTCTCCAGGGAAGGAGACTGAGGAGAGGTCAGATAGGTAGGATGAGAATCAGGAGAGGGTGGTGTCTCAGGACCCTAGAAAGAAGAGATTATCAAAGAAGTGACAGTGGTCAACAGCATCAAACAGCATCAACAGCATCACAAAAGAGATCAGGGAAAAAGGTTTTTGCTCAGAAACCAGATTATAAGGTTTTAAGAAGAGAGTGAGAAAGTCTAGACACTCAATACAGATGATTTATTTTTGAGGAATTTAGTTACAAAGGGCAGGAGAGTTATAGGACAATGGTGAGCAGGTATGGGAAGGATCAACAGAGGTTTTTTTAGGGTGGAACCATGAAAATGTGTGTGTAGATGGTAGGGAATGAGTCATGGGGAGACTGAAAATAAGTGATAAAGTGGGGGTGACAGTGGTCAGTCTGTTGGAGAAGATGGGATGGAATGGGATCAGTTGAATGGATGGAGAGAGAAACCAATGGCAGAAAGTTCCATATATATAGAAATATATTCTTTGTAATAGCAAAAAGCTAGAAATAAAATGGGTACACCTAAATTTTGGAATAGCTGAACAAATTGCAACATAGTAATATAATGGAATACTCTTTCAGTGTAAGGCACTGAAATCATATAAGAATTCAGGGAATCACAGGAAGACTAATACAGAGTAAAGAAAGTAAAACAAGAAAGCAAAATACACAACTGCAATAATATAAACTAATGCAATACAATAAGTGAAAACACAAATAGAACCTGAATTCTGAGTAATTTTGAATGAAATTTCATTTTCATCCCTCCTCTCTATGAGTGTAGAGTATTTCATAATTCATGATGGTTATCATTAGTTTTTTAACAAGTTTATATTAATTATTTCTTAGTCATAAGGAAGAGCACAGAATGTATATCAATATAATAAAGTATAGAAAGTATAAGAAAAACCATTATATTGGGGAAAAAACAGATAAAAGGTTTCCATAAAAATATTTTAAAAAAATGAAGACGGGGCAACCAGATGGCACAGTGGATAGAGCACTGGCCCAGGAGTCTGGAGTTCCTGAGTTAAAATCCAGCCTCAAACGCTTGGGCAAGTCAGTTAACCCCATTGCCTTGCAAAAACCGAACAACAACAACAACAACAACAACAACAACAATGAAGAGAGGCTCATGTAAGAAAGAATTAAAGTACATTTGTCTTTCTTCCATTTCTTAAATTTATATTCATGAACTGAAAAGATTTTTTTACCCATTCATCATCTATACAAACTTGTGAGACTTCCCAGATACTTTCAGATATAACAGGGATTTTTTGAAATTTTTTTCAGGTTCTGTCAAAATAAGGGCAAGGCTAATAAGATAATTTTTCTATTTTGAACCAAAAAAGGCATCAAAAGATAACCCTGAGTGCTAGAATGGGAATATGATTTTGCATTTATCATCAAGGCTGGTGGAGGGGAAAGGAAACAGGATGTATGTTCCCATACTTATAATTGCATTACTATTAACAAGAAAGTTTGTTTTTGTGAGCCTCAGTTTCCTTATATATCAAATGGATATAATACTGGCTACATAACTTCAGACGAAATACTTGATCTCTCAGTGCCCCCAGGCAACTGTATAAAACTTTAAATTCTAGATCTGTTTTGGTCAAGTAGGTTTTCTCATTAGGAATTCCCTAGATGAATGAAATCACATTACCTGACCAAAAAGCTAATTAGTATTGGCTCCATTTTAGTGTTACTTAAAGAATCTTAAATTTAACACCATAAGGAATGAAAGAAACCATCTTTTTAGTTGCATATGAGAGGGTGAGTCTTCAATCCTGATCTTTTTACTTAAATTGTAGTATGAGAACTAAATGATAATTCCAGTAAAAGGGCTTTTAAAAGCATTATGTAAATTCATGTAGTATTAGTCTTAAAAGTAAATATTCCTATTCAGCATAATTTGACTCTGTAGACATAGGCTTATTCTGTATTATAAAGCTTGAAAGGAAAATCATTTTCCTAGACCTATTAATAGGAAGGGAAAGAAAATAACAAAACAAATCATATTTCTCTTTCAAATCTAATTTATTAAATGTACATTAATTAAAGACCAGATCTGGACTTTCCTATGGACATGCCCCAAGAGAATTTGGGCCTCAAATTAAATCTTGGCATAGGCTTAAAAGGTTTCATTTTATTCACAACCCTACATGGAGTCCCCTTGATATTTTAGGCATCTGGATAGGCTGAGGAACAAGGCAAGTGCAATTATATCCAGTTCCACTATACTCAATTAAATAGTTACATATATTCTAAAGAAGACCAACTTTATATTTCTATGCAGGGAGTATGAGAGTAGGAAGAATTCAAATGCTTAAGCTATTTCTGAGAGTCAGCAATAAATGAATGATGTTTGAAGATGTACATTGAGTCCTCCCTGATTAATGGAGGCATAAGGAGGAAGCATGATTTGAGGGAAAAAGTCCTCAGATCATGAGCTATGTTATAATTTTGTTGCTTTGTATTAACCATGTATATTCCACTGTTTTCAGTTTCCTTATCTCTTAAATGAGAATACCAAAACCTTCCCTTTCCTAAAGAACTATTATTAGAAAAAAATGAGACTAAAAATATTCTTCATATTTATGGACCAAAAAATACAGGATGTCCTGAAAATCTTAGTGTGTATATAAGTTTTAATAGCTTAAACTTTTAAGTGCTAAAAATTGCTCTAAGATTTTATGGACACTGCCCTTGTGTAATAATGTATTTGCTCCATTAATTTCAGTACAAAATTGCGTTTTATATTTTAATCTAATTTATAAAATCTATCATATGTTAAGTTCAATATTAATATCTTCAACAACTATAAAATGGAAGGACTTTCCCATACTGATTAAATCACAAATCCAAACCATTTCTCACCACCACTGCTAAATATTGTTCTTTTATATAGAACATGGTAGATTTTTTTTTTGTTAAGGCCACAGTTGCATTTTCACTGATGAGGAAACTCTATCAATGCACCTTACATCTTACTTAGAAAGGAGACTGGAAAACTGAAATTCTGCTATATTGACTTTCAGGTAGAATTGTTTATTATATTAACCTAGTTCTCTGATTAGCTGTTTAAAAACTAAGTAAACTCTTATAATTCAGAATTGGAGAAATTTACTTCTCTGACAGAATATACAGAGTGGAGTTTGCTCTTCTGTTTGGGTTTGGAGCAGTAATAGTTGATTCTATTAGACTGGAAAGGGGAAATGGAACTATCTTGTAAAAAAAAAGCATGATTTATATTAATAGAAATCAGTTCTGTACTTCTTCAGGCCACAATGGAAAGTCTTCCAAAGTTGAGAAGAGGAGAAAATATTTCATAGTAAAGAGAGACAAAAATATCTCATACCTACAACCAAGCAATTCGTTATGCAACTTCCAGATATTAGTTTTTGATACTCTGCACTGTGATCTGTGGAGTCGACAATTTACTACATAATTATGAATGAAAGCTGTCTTAAGTGATGGTTGTTCTACAGCCTTTTTTGTTGAAATAGTATTTTCCTTTATACATACTAGTTCAGAAGTTGTCAGACTTTCTGAGTCATCATTCACATATTAGCATTCCACTTTAAAAAGAGCATGAGCCTTATTTATATTTGGTAAATAAGATACTGGAGGTGAGGAATCTGGAGAAGGTAATAAACATAAATGTGATCATTTTCTTTTGCAGAGCATTTTGGGAGATAATAACTTTTCTGTGTTTTAGCATTAGAGATACTATCACTCTTATAACGCTCACACATCCACCCTCTCAGACTATAGCTGCCTTCACTCTATCTCCTACAAGTTACTCTTCAGGATGAGAAATGTGGTTGTCGAATGTGGGTGATGATTATGTGAAGGTAAAGTGATGTGAGGAGTTAAAATAATTGCTTATATATGAGTACAGATAGTGATGCTTGATTAATATGACAAAGTAATTTCATAGATCTTTATGAAAATTGCCATGAGAGAATTTATGGCTATAATTACTCAAACTCTCCAAATATTTCAGTCAAATCTTTTCTATCCCAGTGCAAAGAAAACCTGTCACTTCTCTCCTTCCAACTAGGCATATTATCACAAAATGCCCTCTTGGAGGATGCCACCAATGTGAAAGGTAAGAAAAGTTATAGAAATAGAAAGGAATGAACTGGCATGGTACTTCACGCAAACCTAGAGATCAGAGATTAGTGAAGTAAAATCAAGGGAAGCATAAGATATTTTTTTTTGCTTCTTCACTGATCCATGCTTCAATTATATGAATTGAATGTATTTCAAGTAAAAGAAAAGAATATAGTTGGATTAGAAATCTGTAAACCTGGATTGTACTCCAGATATAGTCATTAGTAAACATTCTCACTTTGGGTAATTCAAATAACCTTTCTGAACCTCATCTAAAAATGAGGGCATTGGACTATTGCGATCCCTAAGATCTAGCTCAAAAATTCTTTTCTCTTATGACTTAATTTTAACGTTTTTTCAAAATATAAACATAATTATCTTTCCATTATATAATAGAATTAGAGATTCATGAACTCCCTGAAAAAATGATTCTGACTAAACAATTTGGTGTGGAAATATTCACCACTCTATTGTTGGTAGGAAAGAAAGAAAACTAGAAACTTTGATTCTCCTATAAACCTGTCACTAAGTAGCTATGCGTCATTGTGCAACATAGCTTCCTTGAGGCTTAGATGAAGTGATAGCTAAGGTTTCGGGCTAAAAATTTTGAGTGATAAATAGTGCCTTTTCTGCTTATGTGAATTTGACTGACTAAATTTTTTAGTCAGCACAATTCAACAGTAATTTTTAAAATTTTTCATAATTCTACCCTAAATAATTCCTGGGAAATAGATTCTATATGTTGACTCTTTCATTTCATCTGATGTTTTACATTCACTGTGTCTGGATTTTGGTGGCAGAATTGTCTTAGAAAGTTTACAACTGTTAACTTTTGGTTGTATCCATCAATAAGCCACATCTCATCTAAATGATGACAAGAGGAACTATCATTTCTGATTAATTCAAGCCAAGGTTACAACTAGAACCATTATAATTCAACTTTTCTGACAAATAGTTTTAATCACAGAATCTCAAAATTGGAAGGAATCTCAGTGGTCATCTAGTCAACTAACACCTGTATAAGGCTCTTCTCAACAAGATACATATCAGCTCCTGACTTAAAGATCACTAATGATGGAGAACTCCAATGTCCTAAAGCAATTCATTCCACTTTTCAGTAGTGCTACCTGTTAGAAAGATTTTTATTTTAACTATTGCTGCCTTCTGGAATTGTAGGTCTTCTAGTACTTTAAAATTGCTCTCATTTCCCTACCCTTAAGTGAAGAAATTTAAATGTCTTTAAGATCCATCAACTGATCATCTTCTGACATAATCTTTATGCAATCCACTACCTTTCTGCCCTTTTTTTTTTGGGGGGGGGCTATTTAGTTAATTTATGTCATTCCTAATATCTGATGTCTAGAATTGAATATAATACTCAAATTGGATTGAGCAAGTTTGTTATCTCCTTATTTCTGGACACTATGCTTTTCTTAGTAAAACCTAGGATTATCTTAGCATAGATATGTCTTTGATAAAGCACTGCCAATTCATATTGAATTGAATATAGAATTGAAGTCCACTAAAACACCCACATGTCTGAGAAGAATATCAGAATAGTATCAGTGAATGGGACCCTAATGTACAGCATCTGGTACATGTGGTGCCCATTAACTGGAATTTTCCATTCTCAATTATTTACATTGAGATAGGCTCACATGGAAAAGGACAATTGTAGAGCTTGTTGTAGGAATAATGGCCCTTAACATGGTCTTATGAGAAAACTGAAATTTAGCTCTATGAGAAGAATATTCTAAATTAATTTTTTAAGATTAAATTTCATTGGATTTTCTAGAACTGATTGAATCACAGTGTTGTAATTTTTTTTTATTCCTGGCAAGTCATAGATTGGGGATGTGAGCAAGGAAAGATCACAGACAATCCTCAGAACATACAAGGTATGTAAGAGGTAAGTGCATAAAAACAAAGCCCTTAAATTGTGCTCTGTGCCTGGGAAGTTTTTCTTCAATTCAACAAATATTTACCAATTGTCACACACACATACACACACACACATACACACACACACACAAACATATATGTATGTATATATACATATATATATATATATATATATACACATATTCAAAGCATTGTCTTGAATCTAGAAACACAAAGACATTAAATAAGCCAGTATTTTCTCCAAAAATACATTCTACTTGGTGGGAAATGGGGGGGGGTACACTGTGTACACAGATAAGTAAATGCAAAATATTTAGGAAGAAATTTTGAGGACAACTCTATTATAGTTTAACTATATTAGGCAATGCATGAAAGGAAGTTAAAATGAAATAAGAGTAGGAAGGAGGTTAATATAAAGAAAATGAAGAGTTTCATACTATTTTTTAAAGTTATTTTTAAATTTGGTTTTAAATTCTGCGTCTCTTCTTCATTCCTCCACCCATTAAGAAGGCAAGAAAATGCCATCCACATCCACTAAATCTGTGAAGTCTAAATATAGACCAAAGTTTTTTCATTTTTTAAAATGTTAGTTTTTCTTTTTCATGTTTTTCCTTTAGTTCTGAATCTTCTTTCATAAGAAAAGATAAAATAACATTAAAAAAGAAAGCAAGAAAAACAAAAACATTACATATATGAATAGACATGAAAAACAAATCTCTGATTAGTTATATTCCCCCCAAAACCCCAAGAAATAGAAGAAAAGATGTTTCAGTCTCTACTTTGAATTTCATTAGTTCTCTTTCTGAAGGTAGAGTACAAGCTATCATGACAGATTAGATATGGGATGGGGTGATGATAATAAAATGACACATATGTTACAAGTCAGAGGGACTGAGAGGATGGTGTTGCCCTATGCAGAAATAAGGAATTAAAGAGTTATGAGGGGTTAGAGGAAAAAAATGAGTTCTGTTTTGCTCAATCTCCGCTATTCTCTCTCTCTCTCCCTCTCCCTCTCTCTCTCTCTCTCTCTCTCTCTCTCTCTCTCTCTCTCTCTCTCTCTCTCTCTCTCTCTGTCTCTTTCTCTGATTCACACAGGTCTCTTAAATTCTCAGAACTTATTGCATTATCTGTAAAATGGAAATATTTTCATTGTCTAACACAGGCATGTATAACAAGATTGTTGTGTATGAATCAAACTGTATATATGAAATATTTTATAATGGAAAAGCATAGATACATGTGAAATATTTTTATTTCTTTCCATAATTGAAGAGAAGTCTGAAGATACAAGGTCCATGGGTAGGAAAATGCAGAGACAAAAAGTTTATAATGATGTTGAAAATGAGAAATTTCCTGAGTATAGATTATCTGATGCATTGGAGGAAAAAGGCATGAGGATCCTGGATGCTTGACAGGGTTGAATGAGGAAACAACTTGTGGTAAAAAGGGAAGTCTGGAGGCAAAAGACAAATTCCACCTACTTCAGAGTTTTGGCTCAGAATGGTCATCATTGCAGGATGCAATGACAACATCCAAACTTCACAGAGAAGAAATATATCCTTTTATTGCTTTTTGGGAGGGAGGTTGAGAAACAGAATTCAACATCCTGGTGAAATCTAGATATAGCTTCTGTATTACTAATATTGCTATTATTATTTGTCTGGACCTAAGATTTATTTAAGTAATACAGAGAATTTCTGGAGAGGGAACATCTCCTGCCAAGACAGACTAGTAGCTGTCCTGCAACTTAAAAATCTTAGAAAATTTCCTTAGGGGCACCAAGAGGATAAATGAATTGCCCAGGATCTTATAGCTAGTATCAGAGATATAGCTATATCAGAGATGAGACTTTTATTATATTTATTAAAATTAGTATTTACAATCATGCATCTTAGGATCACAAAACAATTTTTCATACATTATCACAACTGTGGAACTACATAAGGTTTTTTTGATGATGTACGTAAAAATGTCTCTTTCTTGGGTTGGCTAGGTGGTGCAGTGTATAGAGCACCTGCCCTGGAGTCAGGAGTACCTAGGTTCAAATTCGGTCTCAGACACTTAATAATTACCTAGCTGTGTGGCCTTGGGCAAGCCGCTTAACCTCATTGCCTTGCAAAAAAAAAATACCCTAAAAAATGTCTCCTTCTTGTGTTTGGGATTATGTTGTCTGATTCATGGGTTAAAAATTGGGCATATAAATGTCTACCAAGATAAAATGACACTTTTCTAATTTTTTTAATGTGTTATGGAAAATTGTTGATTCTTTTTTTTTAGGTTTTTGCAAGGCAAATGGGGTTAAGCGGCTTGCCCAAGGCCACACAGCTAGGTAATTATTAAGTGTCTGAGACCAGATTTGAACCCAGGTACTCCTGGCTCCAGGGCCAGTGCTTTATCCACTATGCCACCTAGCCGCCCTGAAAATTGTTGATTCTTGATTTCCTTTCATTTTTTATTTGAGGATGTCAGGACCACTTCTCCTAGTTAGGAGCTTAATTGAGTTTATTAAAACCTGTCCCCATGGAATGTGAAATAAAGTCTTAAATATGTTTCCAATAAAAAAGCAGAGGAATAATCTCAACTGTCTCCAACTCCTTGACAATATAGATAACTCTTTTAAACAACACTTTCTCTAAATTCTCTAAATACTTTAAATATTGTTTCATCTATAACCAGATTTATTTACCTATATAATATTTTTAACTTGATTATTTTCTTGGGGGGAAACATTAGATTAAAATGGTTTAAGTTTTTTCAACTTTTATGACATAGAAAGAAGCAAGAGATTAAGAATCTTTTTTTCAATTTTTATGGCCTAAGAGAAATGTACATGATTGTAATATGATAAAAAAATTTTCCTGTGTTAATCTTATGCAATTTTTTATACAAGAGATTTTGTTAGAATTCTAATCATGGCTCAGGGTTTGTTTTTTTGTTTTCCCCTAACATCTAAAGTTTGAGCTCTGATATTTGAGCAAAATAAAACCTAAGGAGTTTTTAATCCCATAATGTCTACATTGTGATGGATTTTTTTACCTGCCATATCAACTCAAACTCTTGCTTTTCTATTATGCATATATTCTAGCACAGATGTTACTACAGATCAGTACATAGTTTGCATAAGTAATACATATTTAAGAGGAGAGTGCTATTGCATGCTTTTAAAAGAATTTCCACATATTGTATCTTACTTTATTCAGGCAAGATCCCTCTGAAATAGACAAAGCAAGTGCTTCTAACCCATTTCACAGATAAAACTTGTTAAAACATTATGTTATATGCCAACAGTCACAACAAAGAATTAGAACCAGGGTGAGAATTCAGTTTTCCCTCCAAATCTAAGGCATTCCTCATGCCCCCAAAAAATCTAGAGGGGAAACACAAAACTTGATAAACTGAATTTTTCACAGAGAAGTTTATAGTTGATAAAAGAATTAATAGAGGGATATTGAAGTTTATTGAATAAAGACAAGGCATGATCAGACCTAGACTTTAGGAAGACCATATATTTGCCTTATAGTTGCAGTAGAAAATGTTTCCAAAGATTATGGCCAATGTAGTTCAGAGTTGGAAGGGACTTCAGTGGCTCTCCTACCCATATCTGAAATAGAATCCTTTCACTATATGCATAACAAAAGGTCCTGAAGCCAAGGGAAAGAAATCAATGTCCTAAAGAGATCATCTTTTCCACTTTTGGACTGTTTTCCTTGTAATGAATTTTACTCTTAATATCTCAGTTAAATTCATTTTATTTTTGCAACTTGCACCTATATCTCTCTTTGTTCTTCCTTTCTCTTTTTAAAAAAAGTTTCATTGATGTATTTTCTTTTTACATTATGAACATTTAGAAATTATTCCCACATCATGAGAGATTATTTTTAATAAAACAAGGCAAATGAAAACTAATAAGATACTGGTCTCATTTCAAAGTATATGTAATATTTTACATTTGTAGCAACCCCAGTTCAGATTTTCAATAACAAAAATGTATTTTCTCTCTCAGGTACTATCCACTTATTTAAAAAAAGAAAAAACAATTTCTTGCAACTAATATGCATAGTCAGTAAAATCAAATTCCCTCTATGACTCTGTGTGCTGTGTGTTGTGTGTATGTGCACATGTATTTGTATAATTCTTTGCCCTAACTCTATCACATCTCTGTAAGGGATTGAATGTTTTATCACTGATTCTCTGAAATAATTATTGGTCGTTGTACTGAGCATAATTTCTTACAGCTTTTAGAGATGTTTATACAGTGTTATTATTATTATTATTATTATTATTATTATTATATTACATATAATATATAATATATTATGATTCTATAAAGTTACTGAATCTGCTCATTTTATTCATTATAAAGTTATAATTATTTCAAATTATAATACTGATGTTAAATTATTAATCAGATCTACACTCTTTACTTTAGTCTGGCTCAGTTCATGTCTTTCCATGTCTTTTAAAAATACTTTATTTCCTCGTTTCCTATAGTACAGCAGGTACTTGTGTTCCCTTGTGTTTCCTAAGATTAACTCTCCCAATTCTTGAAGAAAGTTACTGGGTTTTGTCAGATAGACTTTCAATACATGGCAATACAGTACCATGCTTAAAGCCTTTACTGCATGGTAGAAACTGGCCAGAATTTGAGCTGTAATGGAATCACTTCTGACAAAATGTCACCTCCACAACAGGATTCAAAGAGGATAGTTAGACATACAACCTAGATTTCAGGTAAGCATGTTTCAAAGAGTTCAAAACAGATATTGGTGTGGAGCTAGTGAATTTAAATTCTACTGGAGGAAGTCAGTCCAAGACAACTGGGAATCATTTAGTAAGGAAATTCTAAGTTAAAAAGACTAACAATTTCAATAAGAAAGGAAAAGGAAGTTGTCTAAAGAGACCAATGTGCATGTGCAGGCAGCTTACCAAACAACTTATATTATTGGAAGATATTTGGGGAGCATGGGAAAAATTAAGGGAACAGAAAATGAATGCTGAAGTATAACAGAAACCTGTAAAAATTTGGGCTAAAGTTGGCATCAAATTCTGAGGAAAAAATATATTATTTAAAACTGTATTGATTAAAATAAGAGAACTAAAAGAGAATTTTCTTTTTTTGACATTTCTCTAATCAATGGTAATCTAGAGCATTTTTCATATGACTACAGATAGCTTTGATTTCTTTATCTGAAAACTTCCTGTAATATTCTTTGATCATTTATCAATTGGGGAGTGACTTATATTCTTATAAATTTGATTCAGTTCTCTATATATTTGCTAAATGAGACCTTCACAGAGATACTTGCTATAAAAATTGTTTCCCAACTTTCTGCTTTTTTCTAATCTTGGATGGTTTTGCTTGTGCAAAAGCTTTTTAGTTTAATATAATCAAAATTATCCATTTTGCATTTTGTGATATTTTCTAATTCTTGTTGGTCATTAATTTTTCCCTTATCCATATGTCTGAATGACAAATAATTGCTTTCTCTCCTGCTTTGCTTATGGTATCAACCTTTGTTTAATAATGTACCTGTTTTGACCTTATCTTGGTATATGGGTATGAGATATTGGTCTATACTATCCATTTTGCATTCTGTAACACTCTCTAACTCTTGTTTGGCTATAAATTCTTCCCCTAAACATAGGTCTGAGAGGTAAGCAATTTCTCACTCTCTTAATTTGCTTATGATATCAACCTTTTTAAAAATTATGTACCTATTTTGAACGTATCTTGGCATCTGGTATGAGATGTTGATTTATACTTACATTCTTTTTTTTTTTTAATTTATTTACTTAAGGCAGTGGGGTTAAGTGACTTGCCCAATCTCACACAGCTAGGCAATTATTAAATGTCTGAGGCCGAATTTGAACTAAGCTCCTCCTGACTCCAGGGTCAGTACTCTATCCATTGTGCCATTTAGCTGCCCTTTAAACTTACTTTCAATCATACTATTTTCCAGTTTTTCCAGCATTTTTTGTCAAATAACTAGTTCTTTATCCAAGAAGCTGGAATCTTTGGGTTTATCAAACAGCAGATCACTATAGTCATTTACTACCATGTCTTATATACATAATGTCTTCTGCTGATCCACCACTCTATTTCTTAGCTACTATCAAATATTTATTGACTTCTACACATATTAGTTCTAAATGTGAAGTTTTAGATCTGGTATTGTTAAGCCACCTTCCTTCACATTTTTTCCCCCATGAATTCCCTTGATATCCTTGACCTTTTGCTCTTACAAATGAATTTTATTATTTTTTTCTAATTCTATAAAATAATTTTGATAGTTTGATTGTTATGGCACCAAATAAGTAAATTGAATTGGGTAGAATTGTCATTTGTATTATATAAGCTCAGCCTACCCATGAGCAACTAATATTTTCCCAATTGTTTAGAATATGTGTAAAAAGTGCTTTGTAATTTTGTTTATATAATTCCTGTATTTGTTTTGGCAGGTAGATGCTCAAATATTTTATAATGTCTACAGTTATTTTAGATGGAATTTCTCTATCTCTTGATCCTGAGTTTTGTTGGTAATATGTAGAAGTACTGATGATTTATGTGGGTTTATTTTAAATCTTGTGACTTTGCCAAAGTTTTTCATTAGTTATTTAATTATTTCAAGTAGTTTTTAGTTGATTCTCTACAATTCTCTAAGTATAACATGATAACATCATCAGTGATCATTTCATTTCCTCATTGACTATTCTAATTCCTTCAATTTTTCTTCAACTTTCTTCAATTCTGCAATTTCTTATTGTTAAAGCTTACACTTCCAGTACAATACTGAATAATAGTAGTGATAATGGGTATCTGTTTCATTCCTGAACTTACTGGAAAGGTTTCTACCTTATCCCATTATAGATAATGTTTGCTAATGATTTTATAGTGATATCATTTATCATTTTTAAGGAAAACTATATTCATTCCTATGTTCTTTATTGTCTTTCAGAGAAATGGAGGTTTTATTTTGTCAAAAGATTTTCTGCATTCATTGAGATAATAATATGCTATTTGTTGCTTTTAGTATTGATATGGCCAATTATGCTGATATTAAACCAGCCCTGAACCTTTGGTATAGATCCTCATTTTTCAGTGTTCTATCCTGGTGATAAATCACTGTAATTTCTTTGCTAATATTTTATTTACAATTTTTGCATCCATAAACATTATGGAAGTTGAAATACAACTTTCTCTGTTTTGGCTATATCTGGTTTAGCTATCAGCATCATAGGAATACTTCATCATATATTTTTCCCAAAAAGTTTAGGCTGTGTTTGGAGTTGTTCTTTAAATGTTTGCTAAAATTCACTTGTAAATTGGTCTGGCACTGGGTGTTTTTTCTTAGGTAATTCATTAGTAGCTTGTTCAATTACTTTTTCTAAAGTGGGTTTTTTTTCAGTATTTTATTTCACCATCTATTAATCTGAGCAATTTATATTTTTGCAAATATTCGTTCATTTTAACTAGATAGTCAGATTTATTGGCATACAATTGGTGGGCATCACATTTTTAAAAGACAGTAAATATCCAGAGAGCATATATATAAAAGAGAAGCTATTGATAAAGAGGGACCTTGAAAATGTCTTATGATCCTGGAAAAAAAGAAGATTTAGAGAAAAATTTTATTTTTCAAGTATTTAAAGGGTTGTAAAATGGAAGAGGAATTCAACTTTTTATATTTCATTCCAGAAGACAAAACTGCGATGAGAAAAAACTACAGAAAGATAGCTTTAAAACAGATGATCAAACCTGGTAGTGGCAAAATTGAGTTTAAGATGCCAATGAGACAACTTACTGGAGATGTTCAACAGACAGTTGGTGATGTGAGATGAAGATTTAGGGTAATAGATTTTGTAGTTATCCCAATCAAGATGAAAACTGAATCTACCAGAGTGTAGGGAGAGTAGAGAAACTTAATTTCTTCAAGTTATTTAATTTGAAATGTTTCTTTATAGGAGAGATGCTGTTGATAGAAAGGGGGAATTTTACAATGAGATAAATTGGGGGCGGCTAGGTGGTGCAGTGGATAAAGCACCAGCCCTGGAGTCAGGAGTACCTGGGTTCAAATCCTGTCTCAAAAACTTAATAATTACCTAGCTGTGTGGCCTTGGGCAAGCCACTTAACCTCATTTGCCTTGCAAAAACCTAAAAAAAAAAAATGAGATAAATCGGGAGAATTTAAGGAATAAGCTCCCCCCACCAAAAAAAGATGAGAGAGGTTAAGATCAAATGCATAAAGAGTCAGGTTGGTCTTCACAAGGAAACTGAAGTAAATAAGGCAAGGGCTGGTAATGATTTATAGGAGTACTCATGTATAAATTAGGAAAGATGAGAGAGCTCACAACGGTTGACCACAATATCCTCAGAAAACTAAAAACAGAAGGTTTCTGCTCAGAGTCTAGATTCCAATTGCTGCTATGTTTCTGACTAAGAAGTCTCCTGGTGGGTCTCAGTGCAGTTCCTGGAAAAAATGAACACATAAGTTGACTTCATTTTCTCAACCTAAAAACTGGAAGCTCTAAGTTAGTGCCTCAAGAATTTGTGGAAAGAAGTGAACAAGTTTTGGAAATAGGAGAGAAAGCAGAATTACATAAAGAAAGTGAATGAAGTCACAAAATGACACCTTTAGGTTTCTTTCTGACCTAAGATCTCATCATGTCATCCTCAAGTGATACCAATAGAAACTATATGAATATAGTTCTGATGAAGAATTCATTGACCTTTCCCTCCCAGTCCAGATTACTCAAGGACAGTTTGAAAAATTGCAAGAGTCCTTTGTTCCACATTCTCACCTGCATTTCAGGTTGCTGAAGATGATAAAAATAAAGATGAGAGCAGTCATGATAATAGAAGTGAAATCAGTGGTGAAATCACCTCTAACAATGATAATGATGACAATGAGGACAATGGGAACAATTGTTATGTATAGGAATGAGGATTATGGAGATAGGAACAGATATTATGATAATTATGATGATAGTGATGGCATATTGATAACACCAAAGAGACCAGTGATGGTTATGACCAAGATAATAAGGTCATAATACTGATAGTGGTAGCCATAATGATTATGGCAGCAAGGGTACTGACAACAGGATGATGATGATGCCAAAAGTTCCAGTGATCATGAAAGCAATATTGATGAGAATCATGATATTACCCATAAAATTGTTGACAATGGTGAAAGCAAAAATGAGAATAGTGATAACTTTTTGATAAAAGTAATGATATAGAAATAGCAATGAAATAAAGACACTAATTCAATTAATTGTGGCAGCTATGATGAAGATATATAAATAGATTAGGAAGAGTGATATCCATTATAATGCTGACATAATTGATAGTTATGGCAGTGATGATGATGATGATGATAGCAAATCACATTGAAAATATAGTAATATCAAAGCCAGTGATAGTGACACTACTGATAGAGAAGTTAGTGCTGCTGCTGCTGTTGATTGTAAAAAGCCACACTGAAAATATAGTAATACCAAAGCCAATAATAGTGATAGTGATAGCACATGTAAAGATTCTATAATACTGCTGAAAATAGTGATATCTATGATCAGGACACTGCCAATAAATGACAACGATGATACAGGCATTAAGTAGACACAAACTGAAGAGCATGAATAAAAATGGTGACAGACAAAACAGCATTGGGATGTCACTCTTTAGCTAATCTGTAACAGTCATTTTTTTTCTTCAGTATTTGGATATGCTTTAAGAAAGGCTATTATAGACATTCCCTCTATCTTCAACTTCTTTGGGAACATTTGCCTAGTTAGGGTGATTGTTCCAACGTTTTTGACAAGAACATACAAATAGGAAAAACATCCATAAAACTATCAAAGTAAATGTCACAATGATAAAGAACAAGGACATTCTGGAGGAGAGAGAGGAGAGCTCCCAACTCCATTCCTTTGCAAAGGTGGGAGTTTTGTGAATGTGATACATTGCATATTTTGCAGTTGTTTACAATGAACTGATGAGTTTTGCTGATTTATCAAATCTTTCCATTTTTATGTTCTAATAAACATTATGTTTTCTCTGGCATGACTTTTGTAAAACATGGGGAGGAATATTGAAAAAAATGATTAAAAATATTAATAAAAATGTAATGTATAAAAAGATAAGAGTCAAAGTCACCACCTGAGAAAGAAAGGTCTGGGTACAATGTAGGAGGCATGAAAAGAGAGAAAAGGGAAAGAATCAACCAGTGAAAGAAGTAATGTGCAGAGGAGAGAGGCCTATATGTTTATAAATCAGTAAGGGTCTGGAAACTAAGAAAACTAGAACAGTCTAATAACATTCCAGGAGACTTCATGCTCTTTCTGGTTTTCTTCTATAGTCCTTTATCTAAAAGTGATGAAGCTGAGCCATGGGCAGAGTGAACCAGACAACAGGTTTCATTCTCCTGGGACTTTTTCCTGAGATCAAGCATCTTGTTATTCTTATCTCCATCATCTTCTTGATCTATATGGTTGCTGTCACTGGAAATGCTCTGCTGATCCTCCTCATCTTGGGAGATTCCCGGCTCCACACTCCCATGTATTTCTTACTCAGCCAGCTCTCCCTCATTGACTTGGCTTTGATCTCCACAGTTGTCCCCAACATGGTCATCAGCTATTTCTCAGGAAGGAAAAATATTTCACAAACTGGATGTGGGACCCAAATTTTCTTCACTTTAACTCTGGGGATTTCGGAGTGTCTTCTGCTGACCTTTATGTCCTATGACCGCTATGTGGCCATCTGTAACCCTCTACGTTACTCAATCATCATGAGTCACACTGTGTGTATGTGGATGGTCTTTGGGTCCTGGTTGGGGGGCGCTATAACCTCCTTAGTCCATACAGCCTATGCCATGCATTTCCCCATCTGTGGCTCCAGAGAGATCCTTCATTTCTTTTGTGAGGTTATGGCCTTACTAAAACTTACTTGTGAAGATATCTCAGCCTATGAGAGGTCAGTGGTAATCTCCAGTTTTCTAGTAGTTCTTATCCCTTTGAGTCTTATTTTGTTTTCCTATGCATTCATCTTCCTCACTATTCTTCGTATGAACTCTCCTGAAGGGAGGAACAAAGCCCTAGCCACCTGTTCTTCCCACCTTACTGTGGTAACTCTCTATTTTGGTCCGGCCATATTAATCTACATGAGACCTGGCTCTTCCCAGACTCCAAAATTGAACCAGGCCCTCTTTTTATTTGATTCCATCCTCACTCCCATGCTGAATCCCATTATATATAGCTTAAGGAACAAAGATGTCTTGGCAAGTGTAAGAAAAATGTTGAGAAATATGTTCCCAACAGGAAAGCTCTAGAGAAACTTGGATTGCATTACAAGAAAGCAATTTCAAATCAAGATCTTTCTGCTTTAGCCATATCAACATAGTGCAAGGCTAGAAAGAGGGTGGTGATAACACTGTTCTTATTTGGAGCTAAAGAGCCTAGGTTTGAATCTCACTCTGCTACTTGATAATTTTATGAGTTTGAATCTAGATGCTAGTTTTTTTCCGTATAGAGCTCCTGTTAAGTAAGGCCTTAACAAATTCTAACACATGAATCATATAATGATATAAGTTTAGAAAATGGGATCTTAGAGAAAATATCTAAACTTAATGTTTTTATGAATGAAAAAACTGAGACCAAGAACAGAGAAGTGATTTTCCCATCAGAAGCTGAGTAAATTTAATATTTCATTCCTTGAAGTCCAGTACTTTTCCCTATACTTTGCTGTCTTATAACCAAAAACTGATTGCTCATTTTAACCCATGTCTTTCAATTACACACAAAATCTTCCAAGCATTTGCATAATTATGAAGGAGAGTGAAACTGCATCCTTACAGTAGGGAGGGCACAAAATTAATGTAAATGGGTTTTGAGGGATTTGAACTTTTGAAGAGTGAGACTCTGGATGAAAGTCATTAAAATAGTCTATTTTATCCTTTACAAGTTATTGTCTTTGAAATAAATTACTGATGTACAGTTCAGCATGCTGAGTAGCATTTCCTGTGATTTTAAGATGACCAATTCTTTCCTCTACAACCAATTTTGTCTCCCTCTCCTGTTTTCTTTACTCCCTTTTTAATTCCCATTTCCATCTTTGCAATTGAATTGTCCTTTATGTTTTTAAGCTATTCCTCTGGAAGAAACTTTGGGAAAATGAACATTATTCCAATGTATTTCCACTAAAGTTAATAGAAACTTCCAATAGCCCCCTAGAAAATTTTTTTTATTTTGTTTTGGCTAGAGGCTAATGACTGACACTATTATAACATCACTCCCACATTTGTAGAGGATAAAACAGTGCCTTATACTGGAAAGGGTCCTAGATTTAGAATCTAATGATCTGGGAACACTTGGATGTCCTCCCTGCCTGTCATATGAATTGACGCAAGTCATACCCACATCCTTAGCTGTAAAATTTAGGATTTACACAATTTTCTATTTTAGAAGTTATAGACATGAAATCAGAATACCTGTATATCAGTGTGCCATTTAACAAGTGGTGGGACCTGGGGCCAAATCACTTCACTTCTCACAATCCCAATTTTCTCAATTGCAAAAACTAGACTAAATGCTTCTTAACATCCTTACTAAAACATGCTGTTCCAAACACAATGTTTTAGGTCTGAGGTAAGAGGACAAATTATACTGTCATTATTACCAAGAACACATTTACTTTATTGGCTATCACAGTAAACTCTTTGGGCATATTAGGTTTGGTTGAAAGGCTCGAATCTTTTCAGATATAAATTTCAGATAGTGATGTCATCATCAACAATTGATTTTTTTAAACAAAATCTTGAATGCCTAGGACTCTTGAATTTCATTTTATTTGATCTAACCTAATATTCTGCCCTGAAGAAATCATTTTAGATTGCGGTTTTCATCTAACACATTAACTATGTACCCCAGTTTTGTATCATCTACAAATTTGATGAACATGTAATTTATATCTTCATCCAAGTAATTTATAAAAGTGTTTAGTTTCCTAATTTTTTACTTTTTAGTTTGCTAAAATAATTTTAATTTTATTTTGCTAAAAATTAACTTCCACATTGACAGTAAGAAAAGTAATACTTTTCAGTATGCTGATTTAATCTTTTGGGTACTCACCTACTTGTGCCTAATCCATATTTCTCTATTTTATCTACAAAAATTTTCAATGATCATATCGTATCTATTTATCTACCCATTTATCTATATTGAACACAGAATTAAAAGAGCATTCTAGACTGTCTTCAGGAAATTTCAACTTTTCTTTAATGACCCCAAGTAGAAACTAAGATCCACCTTTTTAATATCAATACTTTTCTAGTGTGATATGACTGTTAATAACGGAACATTACAATCTCTATATAATTGGAGATGAATTTTACCCAGAGGGTAATGATAGCTAAGAGAAACCTACAACATATAAAATTTAAGAAATTTCAAAAAAGAAATGAAGATTTTTTACTCAGGGAAATAGGAAAATAAAAAAATCTGGCCATGTCATAAGAATAAGAGAAAAAAGGTGAATAACCTGTATTCTAGGCCAATCCAGTGGTTGAAACTAAGGATTGGAATGAAATTAAACACTTGGGAACCATCTAATATTTAATAAAAAGAAATTAGTCTAACAAACAAAAAGAGTTTCATAAAAAAAAGGTCTGTTTAACACTGACTCCCTATAGTCTGGATCTTATATGACTTAGTCTCAGTCTCTTCAGATTTTGAGAATGCTTTCTCTAATTCTGTCAAAGGAACCAGCCCAACCCACATGAAAACATTAAACCGATGATATCTTATCCTTCAATGGAAAGGTCCTAAAAAAACTTCTAGAGAACGTTCGACCACTAAAATGGTCTTAAGAAAGGTCTTTCTTGGACAACTCTAATGTAAGAAGACATAGGAATCACTAGAAAAGTTTAGAGAAAACAAAAATAAAGACAGACAGTAATTATACAGTTTCCTGAATAAATAAACTCTGTGTAGTAAGGACAATAGCAGAGTAATTTGAAGTAGATCTCCTCTCCTGAGGCAAAATTGCGATAATGAGCAGAAGTAGCACCAGGAATATTAAAACTACAGTGTAGGACTCTCAGCCAAGATGGCAGAGAGAAGACAGGCACAATTCTAAAGTCTCCTGATCTTTCCCCATCTATGATATGAAATAAACCTCTTAACAGAAATTTGATCCACAAAATCCAGAAAGAACATCTACCTCAGGATTTGTCTGCCACAGCCATGAGTGAGTCTGGGCACAGAGGGCGGATCAGCCACAGAGAAGCCTGATTAGGGACTGGATTGGAGCCCTGGGTGCCTGAGGGCCCAAGTGCAGGACCTGCTTGATCAGAGGTGGGGCCAGATCACAGGGGATTGGGTCTACTAGGGAGCAGAGGCACTGGTGTTGGTGCTGAGGCTCTGGAGCTTGCCGACAGGGCTGGAGGGGAGAATTTCAGTGCAGGAGAGCTGCAGACACCATCCCTGGGCTCCTCTGGCCTGAGGAACTCCGAGTCTGCACCTCCATTGTAGCTGAGGTATCTCTTCCCAGAAAAAAACACAATTACAGACTACTTCTGCCCCAGGCACAGGTGTGTGAGCAGTAGAACCAGCCCAGCTCACAAAAGGGAGAGCCATGACCTTACCCCAGGCTAGAGCCTACCATTGATTGAAGACAAAAGTATTTAACAGCTTCAATCACGCCCTTCAGGCTAAGGGAGAAGGCCTCAATAAAGGTCACAGACACTCCAGAGAAAGCAACCAGCACCTCCTACTGGCCAGTCAGAGAAAGTGCACTCAGTGAGTAAAGCCTCTAGGGATCCCTACCTCAAACCTCTGTGAACCAGCCCCTCCCCAACTCAAGGTCTTAGCAAAATAAAGAAAGGTCAGAGGAAAGGTGGATCCATAGAACAATTCTTGGAAGGAAAAGACCCTAACTCGGAGAGACCTAGAAGCTCTGAGGAAAATATGATCTGGTCTCCAGCACAGAAAGACTTCCTTGAAGAAATAAAGAAGGAGTTTAAAAATCAATTGGAAAATTTGGAAAAAGAGAAGATTAACACCTTGCAACAAGAAAACAAATCATTGGAAAATACAATTGTACAAGTGCAAAATGAGACTAATTCTCTCAGATCCTCAATTGGGCAAATGCAAAAAGAAAATAATTCTCTCAAAACCTCAATTAGTCAAATGTAAAGCTCTTTCAAAAGTAGAATAGACCAATTGGAAGAGGAGTTGCAAGAGGTTAATGAAGAAAATTCTCCCTAAAAAAATGGAGTCTAGAGAAACTAATGACTCCATGAGACAGTAAGAGTCAGTTAAACAAAATCAAAAAATAGAAAAAAAAATACAACAAATGTAAAATACCTCATCAATAAAACCACTGACCTTGACAATAGATCGAGGAGGGGCAACCTGAAAATTATAGGACTTCCTGAAAACATTGAAGAGAAAAAAAGCCTGGACTAAATATTACAGGATCTAGTTAGATGGAAAACTGCCCTGATATCATGGAACCAGAGGGGAAAGTAGTTATTGAAAGAGTACATCAGTCCCCACCAGGAAAAGATCCTAAAATGAAAACACCAAGGAATGTTGTGGCCAAACTCCAGAACTATCAGATAAAAGAGAAAATCCTGCAAGCAGCCAGAAAGAAAGAATTTAAATATCAAGAAGCAACAATAAGTATCACACAGGACCTGGCTGCATCAACATTAAGGGATCGAAGGGCCTGGAAAGAGATATTTTGAAGAGCAAGGGAGCTTGGAATGCAGCCAAGAATCTACTTTCCCACAAAGCTGAGCCTTCTCTTCCAGGGAAAAAGATGGACATTTAACTAAATGGAATAATTCCAAAAATTTCTGATGAAAAGAACAGAGCTAAAGAGAAAATTTGGACATCAAACAGGAGGTTCAAGAGAAACATGGAAAGGTAAAAAAAAGGGGGGGGGGAGGTAAAAGGAAAAAAAATGCAATCCAGTAAGTTGAAACTGTCTATATCCCAGCATGGGGGAAAAAAGACTCTCATAAATCTTGAGAATTGTAACTCTAATAGAGAGAATATACCTAGCCAGAAATGATGGACATTCATGACCTATCCATGAGACTGCTTTCTAAAGAGATGTAACTGGCTTTAACCCCACTTGGGAGAAAGACCCTAATAACTGTCAGGAATTTTGACTCTATTCAATAGCATATACTGAACTAGAAGGGACAGACACTCAGAATTTTCTATGACTTAGATAGAATGATCTAAAAAACACTACATCCTTAAAAAGGGTGACAGGAAAGAGACTGAAGGAGGGAGGAAATTGAATGGGGGTAAATCTCATTACACTTAGAGGTACAAAAAACCCTATGGTAATAGAGGGGAAGAAGGCAGCAGATGAGAAACACCTGAATCTTCTTCTCATCAGAGTTGGCTTAAAGTCAATCTACACATACTCAGTTAACTTATAAAACATCTAACCTTTCAAGTATTAAAAGGGGAAAAGGGGAGGGGGGATGGAGAAAGGGAAGGGGAGTGGGGGGAAAAGGGGGAAATAACAAAAGGAACGGAAGGGAAAAGGGAAAAAGGGAAAGGGGAAAGAAAGGGGAGGGTATGATATAGAAGAGCAAACACACTGAAGGGGGTGGTATTCAGAAACAAAATACTGGAGAATATGGAAAAAGTGGGGAGAAAGGGGGAAAAATACAAATGGAGGGAAGATAGCATGGAGGGCAATAAAGAACTAGTAATCATAACCTTGAATGTGAATGGAAAGAACTCTCCCTTAAAACGTAAGCAAATAGCAGAGTGGATTAAAAACCAGAATCCTACAATATGCTGCTTACAAGAAATTCATCTGAAGCAGCAGATACATATAGAGTAAAGGTAATAGGTTGGAGCAAAATATATTTTGCTTCAGCTGAAGTAAAAAAAGCAGGGGTAGCAATCCTTATCTCAGACAAAGCAGCAGCAAAAATAGATAGCATTAAAAGAGATAAGGAAGGAAACTTTATCCTCCTAAAAGGTATCATAGACAATAAAGTCATTTCAATACTGAATATATATGCACCCAGTGGGACAGCACCCACAATTCTTAGAGGAGAAGCTGAAAGAACTACAGGAAGACAAAGACAACAAAACTCTACTAGTGGGAGACCTCAACCTCTCTCTCTCAGATCTGCATAAATCGAATCATAAAATAAACAAGAAAGAAGTTAAGGAGGTAAATAGATTGTTAGAAAAATTAGATATGGTAGACTTATGGAGGAAACTGAATGGGGATAGAAAGGAATATACCTTTTTCTCTGCAGTACATGGAACTTATACAAAAATTGACCATGTACTAGGACATAAAAACCTAATGATCAACTGCAGAAAGGCAGAAATAGTGAATTCATCTTTCTCAGATCACAATGCAATAAAAGTCATATGCAATATTGGGCCAAGGAGATATAGACCCAGAACTAATTGGAAACTGAATGACCTCATTTTAATGAATGAGTGGATCAAAAAGCAAATTATAGAAAGAATTAACCATTTTATCCTAGATAATGATAATAATGAAACAACATACCAAAATCTATGGGATTCATTCAAAGTGACTCTCAGGGGATATATTATAGCTCTAAATGCTTACATGAATAAATTGGAGAGAGGAAATCAATGAACTAAACACGCAACTAAAAAACTTAGAGAAAGAACAAATCAAAACCCCAATTAGATACCAAATTAGAAATTCTAAAAATTAAAGGAGAAATTAATAAAATTGAAATCAAAAAACTATTGAATTAATAAATAAAAACAAAAGTTGGTATTATGAAAAAAACCAATAAAATTGATAAACCTCTGGTCAATTTGATTAAAAAAAAAGAAGAAAACCAAATTGCTAGTATCATAAATGAAAAAGGTGAACTCACCACCAATGAGGAGGAAATTAAAGTAATAATTCAAAATTATTTTGCCCAACTCTATGCCAATAAATTTGATAATCTAAGTGAAATGGATTAATATTGACAAAAATATAAATTGCCCAGGTTAAATGAAGAAGAGATTAAATACCTAAACAACCCTATCTCAGAAAAAGAAATTCAACAAGCCATTATTGAACTCCCTAAAAAAAATCTCCAGGGCCTGATAGATTCACAAATGAATTCTACCAAACATTTAAGGAACAATTGGTCCCAATCCTATATAAATTTTTTGGAAAAATAGGGAAAGATGGAACTCTGCCTAACTCTTTCTATGAAACCAATATGGTACTGTTACCTAAACCAGGAAGAGGTAAAACAGAGAAAGAAAATTATAGACCTATTTCCCTGATGAATATAGATGCAAAAATCCTAAATAAAATCTTAGCAAAACGATTACAACAAGTCATTACTAGGATAATACATTATGATCAAGTAGGATTTATTCCAGGAATGCAGGGTTGGTTCAATATTAGGAAAGTTGTTAGTATACTCAATTATATCAACAACAAACCTATCAGAAATCATGTGATCATATCAATAGATGCTGAAAAAGCTTTTGACAAAATACAGCATCCATTCCTATTAAAACACTAGAGAGTTTAGGAATAAATGGACTATTCCTTAAAATAATTAGCAGTATCTATTTGAAACCATCAACAAGCATTCTATTCAATGGGGAGAGGCTAGAGGCATTACCAATAAGATCGGGGTGAAACAAGGGTGCCCATTATCACCACTACTATTCAATATTGTATTAGAAATATTAGCATCAGCAATTAGAGAAGGAAAAAGAAATTGAAGGAATTAGAATTGGGAAGGAAGAGACAAAACTCTCACTCTTTGCAGATGACATGATGGTCTACCTATAGAATCCCAAGAAATCATCCAAAACATCTAATCTACTGGAAACAATTAGCAATTTTAGCAAAGTTGCAGGTTATAAAATAAACCCTCATAAATCCTCAACTTTTCTATATATGTCTAGCAAGAAACAGCAGGAAGAGCTAGAAAGAGAAATCTCATTCAAAGTAACCTCAGACAATATAAAATATTTGGGAGTCTATTTGCCAAGACAGACTCAGAATCTTTTTAAAAACAATTATAAAACACTCCTCACACAAATTAAATCAGATTTAAATAACTGGGCAAATATCAACTGCTCATGGATAGGTGGGAGCTAATATAATAAAAATGACAATTCTACCAAAACTAAACTATCTGTTTAGTGCCCTACCAATCAAAATTCCAAAAAATTACTTTAACGAGTTAGAAAAAATTCTAAGTAAATTCATATGGAGAAATAAAAAGTCAAGAATTGCTAGGAGCTTAATGAAAAAAGTGCAAAAGAAGGTGGCTTAGCCCTACCTGATCTAAAATTATATTATAAAGCATCAGTCATCAAAACTATTTGGTATTGGCTAAGAAATAGAGTGGTGGACCAGTGGAATAGACTAGGTGTAAAAGCAGAAGATGATTATAGTAATCTGCTGTTTGATAAACCCAAAGAGTCAGGCCTCCAGGATAAAAACTCCCTTTTTGATAAAAATTGCTGGGATAATTGGAAGTTAGTATGGAAGAAACTTAGATTAGACCAACACCTCACACCCTTTACCAAGATAAGATCCAAATGGTTACAGGACATAGACATAAAAAAACAATACTATAAGCAAATTAAAAGATCAAGGACTAGTCTACCTGTTAGATCTATGGAAAGGGGAGCAGTTTATGACTAAGGAAGAGTTGGAGAGCATCACCAAAAACCAATTAGATGATTTCAATTACATTAAATGAAAAGGCTTTTTGCACAGATAAAACCAATGTAACTAAGATCAAAAGAAATGTAGTAAATTGGGAAACAATCTTTACAACTAATGATTCTGACAAAGGACTCATTTTTAAAATATACAGAGAACTGTCATGTTTTTAAAACAAAAAGCCATTTCCCAATTGACAAATGATCAAAGGATATGCAAAGGCAATTTACAGATGAGGAGATCAAAGCAATCCATAGCCATATGAAAAAATGCTCTAAATCATTAATTATTAGAGAAATGCAAATTAAAGCTTCTCTGAGGTACCACCTCATACCTCTTAGATTGGCCAATATGACAGGAAGGATAATGATCATTGTTGGAAGGGTTGTGGGAAATCTGGGACACTATTACACAGTTGGTGGAGCTGTGAACTCATCCAACCCTTCTGGAGAGCTATTTGGAACTATGCCCAAAGGGCAACAAAAATGTGCATATCCTTTGACCCAGCAATACCACTACTGGGTCTATACCCTGAAGAGATGATGAAAAAGGGTAAAACCATTACTTGTACAAAAATATTTATAGCAGCCCTGTTTGTGGTGGCAAAGAATTGGAAATCAAGTAAATGTCCTTCAATTGGGGAATGGCTTAGCACACTGTGGTATATGTATGTCATGGAACACTATTGTTCTATTAGAAACCAGGAGGGATGGGATTTCAGGGAAGCCTGGAGGGATTTGCATGAACTGATGCTGAGTGAGATGAGCAGAACCAGAGAAACACTGTACACCCTAACAGCAACATGGAAATGATGTTCAACCTTGAAGGACTTGCTCATTCCATCAGTACAACAATCAGGAACCATTTTGGTCTGTCTGTAAAGGAGAGTGCCATCTGTATCCAGATAAGGAGCTGTGGAGTTTGAACAAAGTGCAAGGAATATTCCCTTTAATTTAGAAAAAAACAGATATCTTATTGTCTGATCTTGTTACTTCTTAGACTTCTCTTCTCTTCTCTTCTCTTCTCTTCTCTTCTCTTCTCTTCTCTTCTCTTCTTTAAGGATATTATTTCTCTCTCATCACAACATGGAAACAAAGTAAAGTCTGACAGAGTGCTTTCTGTGGGGGTGGGGTGGGGGGAGGGAAGCAAGATTGTGGGAAAATTGTAAAACTCAAATAATATCTTCAATAAAAATAAATTTTAAAAAAAGAATGGAGTCTGCAGAAACTAATGACTCCATGAGACAGCAAGAGCCTGTTGAACAAAATCAAAAAATAGAAAAAAATATAAGAAAATGTAAAATACCTCCTTAGCAAAACTACTGACCTAGAAAATAGATCGAGGAGGGGCAACCTGAGAATAATTGGACTTCCTGAAACCATTGAAGATTAAAAAGCCTGGACTTAATATTACAGCATCTAGTGATGGAAAATTGACCTGATATCATGGAACCAGAGGGGAAAGTTGTTATTGAAAGAATACAGGGATCCCCTTCAGAAAGAGATCCTAAAATGAAAACACCAAGGAATGTTGTGGCTAAATTCCAGAACTATCCGATAAAAGAGAAAATCCTGCAAGCAGCCAGAAGGAAACAATTTAAATACCAAGGAGCCATGGTAAGGATTACACAGGATCTGGCTGCATCAACATTAAGGGATCAAAGGACCTGGAACGAGATATTCCGAAAAGCAAGGGAGTTTGGAATCTACTATCCCACAAAGCTTAGTCTTCTTTTTCAGGGGAAAAGATGGACATTTAATGAAATGGAAGAATTCCAAAAATTCCTGATGAAAAGACCAGAACTAAATAAAAAATTTGGACATCAAACAGGAGGTTCAAGAGACACATGAAAAGGTTAAAAAAAAAAAACGCAGGCGGGGGGTAAAAAAATCCCTGCTATCCAATAAGTTGAAACTGGCTATATCCCAGCATGGGGAAAAAGATTCTCATAACTCTTGAGAATTGTAACTCTAACAGAGAGAATATACCTAGCCAGAAGTGATGGACATTCATGACCTATCCATGAGGCTGCTATCCAATGGGATGAAACTGGCTATAACCCCACTTGGGAGAAAGACTCTAATAACTCTCAAGAATTTTAACTCTATTAGATTGAATGTACTTAGCTAGAAGTGACAGATACTCACAATTTTCTATGACTCAGAATGATTTTAAAAACACTACATCCTTAAAAAGGGGGACAGGAATAAGATCTCATTACACTAAGAGGTTCAAAATACAATTCAAAATACAAATTACAGTTCAAAGTAATAGAGGGGGAAGAAGGAGATGAGAAACACCTGAATCTTCTTCTCATTAGACTTGGCTTAAAATCAGTTTACACACATATTTAGTTAATTTAAAAAACATTTAACTTTTCAAGTATTAAAAGGGGGAAAGGGCAGGGGGAGGGAACAAAGGGGGAGCTAACAAAAGGAAGGGAAGGGAAAAGGGAAAAAGGGAAAGGGGAAAGAAAGGGGAGGGGGTGGATATAGGAGGGCAAACACACTGAAGGTTTTGGTACTCAGAAACAAAATACTGGGGAATATGGATAAAGGGGAGGAAGGGGAAAAATACAAACAGTGGGAAGATAGCATGGAGGGCAATAAAGAGTTAGTAATGATAACTTTGAATGTGAATGGGATGAACTCTCCCTTAAAATGTAAACGAATAGCAGAGTGGTTTAAAAACTAGAATCCTACAATATGCTGCTTACAAGAAACTCATCTGAAGCAGAGAAATACATATAGAGTAAAGGTAAAAGGTTGGAGCAAAATATATTTTGCTTCAGCTGAAGTGAAAAAAGCAGGGGTAGCAATCCTTATCTCAGACAAAGCAGCTGCAAATATATATATATATATATATATATATATATATATATATATATATATATATATATATATATATATTTCTGTGGGGGTGGGGTACATATATACATATATATATATATATATATATATATATATATATATATATATATATATATATATATATATATACCAAATGGGATAGTATCCAAACTCTTAGAGGAGAAGCTGAAATCACTACAGGAATTCATAGACAGCAAAACTCTACTACTGGGAGATCTCAACTTCCCACTCTCAGATCTAGATAAGTCAAATCATAAAATAAACAAGAAAGAAGTTAGGGAGATAAGTAGATTGTTAGAAAAACAAGATATGTTAGACTTATGGAGGAAATTGAATGGGGATAGAAATGAATATACTTTTTTCTCTGCAGTACATGGCACTTATACAAAAATTAACCATGTTCTAGGACATAAAAACCTAATGATCAGCTGCAGAAAGGCAGAAATAGTGAATACATCTTTCTCAGATCACAATGCAATAAAAGGCATATGCAATACTGGGCCAAGGAAATATAGACCCAGAGCAAATTGGAAACTGAATAACCTCATTTTAATGAATGAGTAGACCAAAAACCAAATTATAGAATTAATCATTTTATCCAAGATAATGAAAATAATGAAACAACATACCAAAACCTATGGGATTCACTCAAAATGGCTGTCAGGGGATATATTATATCTTTAAATGCTTACTCTAGGCCACTCTACCACATTCATAAGGACCACCCAGAAATTCATGTAGATAATGGTTGTATCTACTCTATCCTTAAATAATCTTTTATATGACAACTTGAAACTTGGCTTACTGGGAGGACTTTCCAAAAGTTCTGTCTCATTCTGTTTCCCCATGACTAGGCAGATGATGACCACTATGTTAGAGTTCTTTTCTTCCAAAAGATGAAGCTATTGGTGAAACAATGATCTTCAAATGTTGATTTCCCATAGGCAAAGGTCAATTGGTCTAACTGGAAAGGGAGGACACTGGGGAAGATATTAGAAACCTCATCCTTTGGCAGGTTCATCACTGTGAACATTGCTCACAACATTATCCTTTGCCAGTGGCTATGACAATTCTGTTTCTCTTAAGGCTTCCTCTCATTTGAGGCCATGAACTTTTGCTGTTGCCAATATCTTTAATACTCTCTGCTTTGTAAATATTGGTGCCTTCAAAGAAACCAGTATTAACAGCCATAGTCTGATGTGACTGTTTGAAATCTACCCAGAAAATAGAAAAAAAGATACAGAAAGATCTGGAGGATAGTGGTGAAATCCAGGCTACCAAAATCATCTCCTTTTAGGAATTTCACCCTGTCTCTTCCTTACCATTATCAGGAAATCAGCCACAAATGGAGCTCATCTTTATAGAATTTTGTATATATAACTGCCAATATTAATTAACCTAAAATGGGACAAAGGATTGTTTCTGTCCAGGGCATCTGACTGATTCTACTAATTTTGCTAAACTAAATCTTTCATAAGATCCCTAAACTGACAGAAAACTATGTCCAAGAGATCTGTATTGGCTCCCTGAGGCCACGCCCTCAAGATTTTTGGTCTACTGACTTAACAGGTTGTTTCTACAGTTTCTTAAGTTTCTTAATAGAGAAAATCAATCCACTCTTCAAATCTCCTCCCCATTTCAAGAAATCACCCTTGGAGAAGGGAAATATAGGAAGGGATAAAGTAAGGTAGATCATAGTTTCAATTCTCACATTTTCATTCTCTTTCTGGATAACACTGGCTTCAGTGGGAATCAAGACATTTCAAACAAAACTTCTTGGTGGGAGATTATATTTCCTAGCATACATAATGGTAGTTCCTCAACCCATTTCATTTTTACTTTTACCAAATTCATAAGTTCTCCCTCTACTTTCAGAGAATGAACATTTAAAAACCAAAGTCAAATTCAGAGCTCTTTAGTTGTTGAGTGTACAGTGGTATACTTTCATTTTCTTTATGCAGGCAATTCAATTTTTCTTAGAACAAGAGCAAGAATATTAGCAAAGTCAATGTTCTTAACCCTTTATCAAAACTAATCCTATAGAGTCAGGGGTGATTGTTTATTGTCCTGAAAGGAGACTCACCATATGTAGCAGCCAGAAGATACCAAGATCCCATAAGCAGTCATGCAATCATCAGACTCTCTATCCATATTATTGAAAGGAACAACAAATTAATGAGATCATGAGTTCGTTTCTGTAAACTATGTTAGAATTTCCTCTTGGCTTAGCAGAACTTGCACATTTAATAAACATGTCATCAATGAAATTTTTATTGAATTTATTGATCAAAATGTAAAATATTAGATTCCTAGGGTATGTAAGACAATAGTCCTACTGACCTTAAGCATTTTTAATGACTACTCTGTAGATCTAAGCATTCAACCAGTCCTAAAATTCTTTAACATTACTTTCATCTATTTTATATCTTTTCATCTTTTCTACAAGGATATCAAAAAAAATTATTTTAAGTATTTTGTTAAAATCTACATAAATTTTATTCAGTCTTCCCCTTATCTATTAGTTTAATAATTTTGGGTTTTTTTTAACAGCTTAGTTTGACAAGACCTTTTGTTCATGAAGCCAAGGTGGTTCATTGTGTTCACAGCTACTTTCCCTACATTTGATTAATAATTTCTTTAAAATGTCCAATAATTTCCCTAGAAATTGATACTCACCTAGTTCTATAATCCTCAAATTCCATTATTTTTCTCTTTTTTAGGGGGGGGGGGAATGAGGATATCTACTCTTGTGTAGCTAATAATGATTCAGTTGTTTTAGTACCCTAAACTAGAGTTGATTTGAGCCAAGTGACTTGAATTGATCAAGGGAAATTAAGTATATTCTCATTGTCTCTTAATCTTTTTTTCAGTATCTTCTTATTATTCTCTTATTCAATTTTTTAAATCCAGAGATCATTTTTGTTTTTGTTTTTTTGCAAATAAAACAGAAGAAAAATAAAGAGTTGAACAACCTTTCTTTCCCTGTGCTGCCAATAGTCATTATCTTATTAGTCCAAAGCAGTAGTTCTATCACCTCTTTGTTTCTGCTATTTTTACTAATGTAAAAATACTCCCAGATTTTAATTATTCTTAGTTTCTCTTATTCATTCTCAGATTTAGCATTCTATACAAGATTGAGTCTAACTTTTATATTCATCTTTCTTTCATTATGCCCCCTTTCCTACATCTTCTATACAAATCTTAAAAAATCTTAAATTGATTAGTTTGCATTCATTTGCATTCACATTAACTTTTGTAGACTTTAACCCTCATTTCTTTTCATTAAAATTATTTCTCTTTAGATCTCAAGAATTTTATTTCTTAGATTTTTCCATCCAATCAAGGTTGATTTTTTCCAGTGAAATTTTAGCAATATAATCTTGCCTATTCTTTCTTCTGAGTACAGTGAAATCTGTTCTTTTAATAATCTAGGTTCAAATCAAACACTCTTTAGCTTTCCTCTTGTTCTCTATCACAAATTATCAAATATAATGGTCATTTCCATAAGATTTTCATCATTTCCTCCCAGGCAATCAGTTCTTCCCTATTAATACAAATCAAATCAAGAATAGAATTTCCTTTTTTCTTTTTAGTTTATCTACATATTTAAGAATGAAATTATCATTAAGGCATATTGAAAAATCATGAGCTGCTCCATCTTAGCATAAACATCTAGCATAAGTTTATAAAACCAAAATCATTCCTAATACCATATCATAGCAGAATTCTTGTTTCTAAATCTCCTCATTGAAATTGAAGTGGTCCTCATTGATAAGAAAAATCAATGAAATTTTACCTAAAATCTTATAAACTGCCAAATATTTTTTCTTTCAATTTGAGTTGTAATAATTATTACATTTTCCAAATGCTTTGACACAGAGAGGGCCTTCCTGGGCATTTAACCCAAGGATATCAGAATGACATATCAAAATTTTTTACAATAGTAGTCTTTCTTGGTGTTGTTAAAGAACTGGAGCAAAATTATTATCCAATTATTAGAGATTGAATAAAAAACTATAAATAAAGCTTTAAAAGCATACATATATATATATATAAGATAAAAAGATAGATACCTAGCATTGAAGATCAAAATAATCTGATTTCAAGTCTTGAAAAATATTGATTGAAAGATCTAGAGGCAGTCACTTAACCATTATTATTGTAAGACAAGTCTCTTTTTTCTTCCATTTCTTAGACTAAAATATGTTTTCCAAAAAAAATGCTTTCTCTCTCTATCCAACCTTCCCAAAATGAGGAATAATGAAAAATAAACCCCTTTTAAAAATATAGAAAGTCAAGCAAGACAAATTCTCCAATTTGCTATGTCTAGAAGAAAAAGTTTTAAAAAACTTTTCAATATATTTTCTGAAAGAATCATTTGTTTTTAGGGAGGTATTTTGTTGCTGTTTTTTAATCATCAGTCTTCTTGAATTGTGTTGGCTATTACACTGATCAGAATGCCTAATTCTTTCAAAATTGTTTTTACCATATTGTTGTTACTGTATAAATTATTCTGTGGCTCTGTTCATATTCCTCTGCATCAGTTCACATAACTGCTTAGTAGTCTCTCAAACCATTTCCTTCATTATAAAAACATAAAAGCATTTCATTTTAGCCACATACCACAATTTGTTCAGCCATTCCTCAATTAATAGGCACCTTTTCAGTTTATTATTCTTTGTCATCTCAAAAAGAAGTACAGTTATTTTTCTACATACTTAATTATGTATTTTTAGGACTAAGCCTACCTTAATCTACTCTCTCTTAGTTCCTTCTTCCATCTTCCCTTTCTCTTCTGTTTCTGTGGTGAATGAAATTTATCTCTGTAACCAACTTTGTGTGTACAGTCTTCCCTCCCTGAACCAATTAGATGAGAATGAGGTTCAAGTGTCAACTGCTTCCCCTCTCTTTTTTTGCATAAACTTTTACTTAAAAATTCTGATTATGGGAGATAATTTCCCCCCTATCTTTCCTCTCTCCTTTTTTCCCCCAAGTGTACTCCCTTTCCTTCTCCCTTTTCATTCTTCTTTTAGTACCATCAAACATAATAGCATAACTTCAAAGCTTTCTACTTTGTTAGCCTCCCTCTAGGACCTCTCATGAGAAAGTTCTAAGAAAGTTCTAAGATACATGAATCTTCTCCCCATGTAAAACTGGAAAATGGAAAGAGGATCCTGGAAAGATGATAGAATATGGCAGGAAATTATCTAGTTTTCTCAAATTTCCCTCACAAGAATTTTAAAATAAGGCCTCAAAGTGAACTTTAAGTGGTAGAAATAATTAAAAGAAAGTATAAGGCCATTGTCCACCTAAGGATATTAGGGAAGATATTAAGACAGACTATCTCTTGGGTGGGGGTCAGCATGATTAAAGTGCACATACCTCCAGACAGATACTGCAAAATCAACAAACAACAAACCCTGGGTGGGCGGTGGGTGCAGTTGTATTGGGCTATTTTCACTCCATGAACTGTGTAGGAGTCAGAAAGCTGATCAGGGAAGATTGTAAGGTCCCCTACTGGCTAGAAGTGGGTCTCAGTTGTGCTGATCAGACATGGTCCCTGGTTGTGGTTGCGTGAGCACTTTCTGGTGAGTGTGGTCATAGAACTTAGTGTCCCACTGATTGTGGGCACTTTAAGAGGAGAAGATTGTCTGGTTTGGGTTCTAGTCAGAAATGACAGCTAAAACTTGAAGCTGTAGGAGGGACTTTAGGGAATAAGAGCTTTTGTGGAGGTACCAATTGATGGAACCTTGGTCTTGGCTCAGAGGCAGAGGAGTACCTCAGATCACAACACCAGATAGAGCTCAGAAAACAACAGCAATAAAAACTTGAAGGTTGAGGCATTATCCCCCATACCTTGGGACCAGAGTCTGCATTTACACAAAGTTAACCATCAAGAAAATAATCTGCTAAAAAACTGAGTAAGCAAAAGAGGGGAAAATCTGATAATTGTTAATTATTATGGTGATAGAGAAGATGTTGATTCAAACTCAGAGGAAGATGGTGAAGTTATTTATTCTTCTTACAAAGAATAATATAAAATAATCACAAACCAAAAACAAAGAGCTCTTGGAAGGGCTTCTAAAATATCTAAAAACAAAAAATAGAGGTTGAAGAAAAAAAAATAAGGAAAAAGAACAATATAAAAAATTATGAGAAGAAGTCAACCAATTGGAAGAAGAGATCCAAAAGTTTATGGAAGAAAATAGCACCTTAAAATTAGAATTGGTCAAGAGGAAGCTAATGAATTCTTAAGTAATCAAGAAATAATAAAACAAAATTAAAAGAATGAAAAAAAAAGAAGATAATATGAAATATCTCAGTAGAAAAACAACTGACTGGAAAGCAGATGGAAAAAAGAAAACATGAAAATTATTGTTCTACTTGCAAGTAATGATTCAAAAAAAGAGTTGAGACACTCTACTTCAAGAAATTGTTAAGGATAATTGCACTCAAGTCCTAGAAAAAGAATAGAAATTGTAAAAAAAAATCACTGATCATCACTGAGATTCCAAGAACATAGAAACATAACAGCTAAGACTAAGTCTAAGAGAAAATATGACAAACAACTAGGAAAAAAACAATTTCAATACTGTAGAGTTACAGTAAGGTTAACACAAGATTTAGCAGCTTGAATATTAAAAAACAGAAAGGCAAAGGACAATATATTCCAAAGAACAAAGGGGCTTGGGTCGCAAACTAATAATAACTTGCTCAGCACACAAGATAAAATGGATATTTAATGAATTAAAGAACTTTCAGGTATTTTTGAGGAAGACAAGAACTGAATGGAAAATATGACCTACAATAATTAGGTGAAACAAAAGTAAACATTAAAGATCAATTATAAGGGATTTAATAATGTTTGCTCCTTATATGGGAAAACTTTATCTACAACTCTTAAGAATGTTACCATTATTTGGATAGTTTGAAAGAGAAGGAAAACATAGAGTTAAGTTGAGTATGGGGGAATGATCCTAAAACTTAAAATTGGGTAGGAAAAAGAAAACTGAAGCAATTCTTTCATATGAACAAGATGAGTAAAGGACTAGAAGTGCTAAAATCTTGTTCTCATAAAAACTGGGTTAAAGAGAGAATGACATATAGAAGTCAACAAATTTATTAAGTTACACAAAATAGGAGAACATGGGGATTGGATAAAGGAGAGACTATTTAAAGGATGTGTAGAACAAGAAAATAGAAGATAAGGGGAGAGGGTAAGAGAGTGATTCTTAGCAGGGGTATGGATTAGCGAGGTAAATTGTTATAAGTAAATTAGATGCTGAGAAGTTATAGGGTAAAAAGTAATGAAAAAAAAGGATAAATAGAGTGAGGGAAAATGACCAAGGAAAATTCACAGCTAGTAATTAGAACTTTGAATGTGAATGGGAGGAATTCATCTATAAAACTAAATGAAATGAATAAATGAAAAATGAGAATCCAACAATATGCTCTTTTCAAGTAATAGTTAAAAACAGAGAAATACACAGAGTAAAAATAAAGGGCTGAAGCAGAATTTATTATGCCTCAGTTGATGCAAAAAAAAAGATAGCAATAATGATTTTAGACAAAGGTAAAGCTAAAATAGATTTAATTAAAGAGATAAGGAAACTATATTGTTATAAAAGGTACCATAGTTAATGAAATAATAGCAATACTACACCTATACCCACCTAATGCTATAGCATCAAAATTTTAAAGGAAAAAGCACCATGATTTATAGGTGGAAATAGCAAAACTAGAATACTGGAAGACTTCAAACTTCCTCTCCCAAAACTATATAAATCTTAAAACAACAAAATAAAATGTAGTCAAGAATAGAATCTTACAGAAGTTAGTTTTGGTAGATCTCGAGAGACCTGGATGGGAATATACCTTTTCACAGTGGTACATGATATCTTTATAAAAACTGACCATTTAACAGTCCATAACAACTTTATAGTTAAATGTATTAAAAACGTCCTTTTAAGAGCATAATGCAATCAAAATTATATGTTCTAAAGGACCATGGAAACATAGATTGTCTTCAAAAATTATTTGGAGACAAATAGGCTAATCTTAAAGAATGAGTGGGTGAAAGGACAAATGAAAGAAACAATAAATAATTTCATTAAAGAGAATGATAATAATGACACAACATACCAAACCTATGAAATGTAGCAAAGGCAATTATCAGAGGAAAATTTATATATCTAAATGATTACTTAAATAAAATAGAGAAAGAGAAAACAATGTATTGGGTATGCAATTAAAAAGTTGAAAAAATTAATAATGCCCAATTAATTACAAAGTTAGAAAATGTAAAAATTAAAAACACAAGATTAATAAAATTGAATATAAGGAAATTATTGAATTAATAAGTAAAACTAGTTGATTTTTATGAAAAAACAATAAAATAAACCACTGAAAAATATGATTTTTTTAAAAAGAGAAAAAACCAAATCACCAGTATAAAAATGAAAAGAGCAAATATATCACTAATTAACATGAAACCAAAGAAATTGCTAAGATTATTTTTGCCTAATTATATGCCAATAAAGTTAAGATATAAGTTAAATGGAAGAAAGCTTGCAAAACTAAATTGTCTATATTAATAGAAGAGAAATGGACTATCTAAATAAACCTATTTCAGAAAAGAATTTGAACAGACCATAAATTAGCTTCCTAAGGAAAAAATCATCAGAACAAGATGCATTTACAAGTGAATTCTATTAAACATTTAATGATAAACTAATTCTAAGATTATAGCAATTACAGATGATTATAGGAACAGGACTCTTACCAAGCTCCTTTTATGAAATAAATGTAGTGTTAATAGCTAAACCAAGAGAAATATATATTCCACTTTCACTAATGAATATGAATGCAAATATCTTAAGTAAAATACTAGCTAGGAGACTACCACAATGTATCACAAAGATACATTAAGTTCAAATGGAATATATACCAGAAATGCAAGGATGGGTTAACAGAAAGAAAACTATTAACATAATTGATTATATATCAGTGACAAAAGTAACAAAAATCATATAGTTATATAAATAGATGTAGAAAAATCTTTTGTCAAAATACCACATTCAGGGGTGGCTAGGTGGCGCAGTGGATAGAGCACCAGCCCTGGAGTCTGGAGTACCTGAGTTCAAATCCCGCCTCAGACACTTAATAATTACCTGTGTGGCCTTGGGCAAGCCACTTAATCCCATTGCCTTGCAAAAAAAAAAAAAAACACCTCAAAAAAAATACCAAATTCATTCCTATTTAAATGCATTGAATGCATAAATACAAATGTATTTTTCCTTAAAATGATAAGAAGCATCCACCTAAAATCATAAGCAAACATTATTTGTAATGGGGAAAGGTTAGAAGCCTTTTGAGTAAGATCAGGAATGAAACAAGGATGCTCATTATCACCATTATTCAATATTATATTAGAAATACTAAGGGGCGGCTAGATGGTGAGGGGCAACTAGGTGGCATAGTGGATAAAGTACCAGCCCTGGAGTCAGGAGTACCTGGGTTCCAATCCGGTTTCAGGCACTTAATAATTACCTAGCTGTGTGGCCTTGGGCAAGCCACTTAACCCCCATTTGCTTTGCAAAAACCTAAAAAAAAATACTAACTAGCAAAAGCAAGGACAGAAGAAAAAGAAATAGAAGGAATCACAACAGGCAATGATGTAATAAAATTCTTTAGCAAAGAAGTAGGACATAAAACAAACACATATAACACAACAGCATTTCTATGTATTCCCAACAAACCCCTACAAGAAGAGATACCCCATTTAAAATACTTGTTGGTAGAGTAAAATACTCATAATTACGCCTGCTAAGCCAAACCAATGAACTATAAGAATATAATTATAAAAATACTTTTTATACACTTAAAATTGGATCTAAATAACTGGGAAAATATTAATTGCTCAAGAGTGGGCAGAGTGAATAAAAATGGAAATTCTACCTAAACTGTTCTTATTCAATGCCATCCCAATTAACTAACCAAAAAAAAATTTTACTGAGTTGGAAAAAAATAATAACAAACTTAATTTGAAAGATAAAAGGTCAAGAATATCAAAGGAATTAATAACAAATATGTAAGAGAAGGAGGTTTAGCAGTACTAGGTCTTAAACCATATTATACAGTAACAATTATCAAAACTATTCAGTACTTGAGGACAGCTATGTAGTGTAGTGATTAGAGCTCTGACCCTGGAGGCAGGTGGATCTGAGTTCAAATGTGGCCTCAGACACTTAATTATCTAGCTGTGTGACCTTGGCCAAGTCACTTAACCCCATTGCCTTAAATAAAAAAAGAGAGATATTAATAAGAAAATCTGGGAAAATGCTATCTATAACAACAATATATGTATGAATAAACAAGAGTTAGAGAGCAGTATGAGATTTTTAAAATTTTCAATTACATTAAATTAAAATAGTTTTGTACAAATAAAACAAATGTAACCAAGAACAGAAAATTTGGGGAGGGAGAATTTTAAAGACAGGTTCTCAGATAAGGTTTCCTTTCTCAGCTATAAGAACTTTGTCAAATTTATAAAAATACAATTTTTCCCCAATTGATAAGGATATGAATAGGCAGTTTTCCAATGAATAAATCAAAACAATTAAGTCATATGAAAAGATGTTCTAAATCATTATTGCTTAAAGAAATGCAAATTAAAACCACCTTGAGATATCACCCTACACCGATCAAATTGGCTAAAATGATTGAAGGGGAAAGCAACAAATGTTGGAGAGAATGCAGAATAATAGAGACACTTTCACTGTTGGTGAACCTGTGAACAGATCCAACCATTTTGGAAAGCAATCTGGAATTATGCCTAAAATATTTTTAAACTGCCTTTGACCCCAAAATCCCACTACTGGGTCTATTTCCAAAGATGATTAGGGAAAAGAAAAAGAACATTTGTTTTAAAAAGCATTTATTCCAACTCTCTTTCTGGTAAAAAAAGAACTGAAAATTGCAGGGATATCCACTCATTCAAAAGTTGTAGTATACGATTGTGTTGAAATAGTGCTATAAGAAATTATTAGATGTTGAGTTTAGAAACACTTGGGGATATTTGCACAAAATAATGAAGAATGAAATGAACAAAACCATAAAACATTGGATTCAATGATAGCAATATTAAGAACAATTTTGAGTGGCTAAATTATTTTGGCTATTATAAATAACTAAACTTACCACAAAAGAACTATGAAAGAAGACACTAAATACATCCAGAGAAAGAACTGATAAATAGATGTATAGAATGATTTTATAAATATAAACATACTTTTGTCAAATAGTAACCATATTGAATGGGGAAGGTGAAAAGGAGGGGAGAAAAAAAAAGAAAGTTATAGTATAAAGATATGTTTAAAACAAATAGGAAGTTGTAAATAATAGATTTAAAGATTCATGTGAAATCATCATTTTTTATGCTACTATATTATAAAAATGTTTGTTGCATTCAAAAATTAAAATAGATAAAATTAAATTTTTTTTTAGGTTTTTGCAAGGCAAATGGGGTTAAGTGGCTTGCCCAAGGCCACACAGCTAGGTAATTATCAAGTGTCTGAGACTGGATTTGAACCCAGGTACTCCTGATTCCAGGGCCGGTGCTTTATCCACTGTGCCACCTAGCCACCCCTGATAAAATTAAAATTAAAAAAACAAGGGTAAGGTTAAAAAATCAATCCAGGTGAGTTTTGGAATGAAAATATGATTTTGTGTAGTAGTACAAGGTTGGTGGAGAGAAAAGGGAATTGGACACAAAGGCATAAGTTATGGTTCTTATACTTGTGATTGTGTTACTTTTAAAAAATAAATTTGCCAAAAAAAATAAATAAATAACCACAGAATCTAAATGGACATTATGTTCACTTTTCAAAAAACTTCTCTTATGTTTTTCTTCCTATGGTTTTCTTTCTTTTCCCTCAGTCCTAAATCCTCATTCAGAACATGACTAATATATATAAACATGTTAAACACAAATGTACATGTACAACTTTTACTATACTGTTCGCCACTGAGGGGAAGGGGTGGGGAGAGTGGTAGAAAAATGTGTAATTTATAAATATGCAAATAGGTGAAGGCTGAAAAACTTTAATAACATGCATTGGAATAAAAAAAAAGGTAAGTTTACTTTTTTTTTTTTGAGCTCCGGTTTCCTTATATATATCAAATGGATAGAATGACATTTACACTGACCCCAAGACATATACTGGTTTACGTAACTTTAGACTAATGCTTAATTTCTGTGCTTCCCAAGCAACTTTATAAAATTATAAATTTTAGACCTACCCAAATAGGTTTTCTCATTAGGAATTGAATGAAATCAAATGAGCAGATCAACAAAGTTAATTAGTATTACTTCCATTCTAGTGTTATTTACATTTGAAACTAAAAGAGATGTTAGAAACCATCTAATTCAACTCTTTTATTTTAAAGATTGAAAAGCTGATGCTTATGAAAAGTTCATGCTAGTTGCATCTGACAGGTTGGATCTTCAATCCTAATCTTTTTACTTTAAATGCAATGTGAGACCTAAATGATAATTCTGTTAAAAGGACTTTTAAAAATATTATGTAAATGGTCATCTGGTAGGATTCATTATAAAAGTAAATATTTCTATTAATAATGAAGATAAAAAAAGAATGAGGATCACTCTTATAGACACAGACTTAATCTATGATACAGGACCCAAGAGGAAAGCCATTTGCTCAGTTCTTCATAAAAAGGAATTAAAAAATAGCTAAGGAATGATTTTTCTCAAGCCTCTTTGTATCTTTTTTTTTGCACTGAACTCAGATCTAATTCATGAAATGTGCATTAGTTAAAGACCAGGACTGTCCTATAGACATACCCCAAGAGAGTTTGGGTCTCAAATTAAATCTTGGCATGGGCTTAAAAAGTTTCATTTTATCCACTGCCCTACATGGAGTCCCCATGATATTTTAGGTATCTGTGTAGCTGCAGGCGAAGGCAAGTATGATTACATCCAACTCCACTGAATCCAATTAAATTATTATATTCTAAAGAAAAACTTTGGATTTCAATGCAGGGAGTGTGACAGTGTGCTTAATAGGAAGAATTCAGATATTTATACTATTTCTGAGAGTCAGCAATAAATAAATGAGATTTGAAGATAATGATACTGCCAGTAGGATACACTGAACCTTCTCTGATTAATGGAGGTATGTGGATACCTCTGATTAATGGAGAAAGCATGATTTGGAGGAGAGTCATCAGACCATAAATCAGGGGACCTGGCTTATAGATATAATTTTGTTGCTTTGTATTGATCGTGTAAATGCCTCTGTTTCTCAGCTTCCTTATCTCTCAAGTGAGTATCCTAATACTTTCCCTATCCTTTAGAACTGTTAGGAGAAAAAAGTGAGACTAGAAATATTCATCATAATTTTGGAAAAAAATACAGGATGTCTCTAATGTTTAGGCTTTAATAACTTAAACTTAGAGCAGCTAAAAACTGCTCTAAGACTTTGGGAACATCTCACTTATAATATATTTGCATTTTAAATCTAACATATAATCATATGCTAAATTCATTACAAATATCTTTGACAATTATAAAATGTAAGGACTTTCCCATATCACGGGTCCAAACCTTTTCTCACCACATCTGCTAAATATTGTTCTCTTAGATAAGGTCAGGTTAGAATTTCATTTCTTAGAACCACAGTTGTAATTTCATTGTTGAGCAAATGCGAGTCTTAGAAAGAAACCAGAGAACTGAAAATCTGCCAAACTCACTTTCTGGTAGAATTATTTATATTAATATGATTCCCTGGCTATCATTTTAAATATTAAATAAAATCAAATAATTCAGGATTGAAGAAATTGAGTTCTCTGACAGAAGATATAGGAGGGAGTCTGCACCTCTTCAGATTTGGAGCAAGAATTGTTGATTTTATTAGACTGGAAAGGCAAATGAAACCATTTTTCAAACTTAAAGCCTGATTTATATTATAAGAAATCAATCGTTTTTTTACTTCTTCAGGTCACAATGGAAAGTCCTCCAAAGTTGGGAAGGGGAGAAAATATTTCATCTATTCTTTAAGTAAAAGACAAAAATCCCACATACCTACAGTCAAGCAACTATATGAAACTTCCAGATATTGGTTTTTCCTAGTCTGTCTTGTTATCTATAGAACAGAGAAGTAACTACATAATTCTATATGAAACCTACCTCAAAAAAGGGTTCTTCTAATATATATATATATATATAAAACAAATGAAAACTGAAAATTCTACCCATTTATCCACGGATTTTGAAGCATTCAATAAGTTTGACCATTTTCAGTCCATGTGGCTAGAATAGATGCTAGAATAGAGATTTTTTGTTTGAAATATTTTCATACATACATTTACATTACTAGTTCAGAAGTTGTCAGTCTTTCTGAGTCATCATTCACACATTGTCATTCCACCTTAAAAAAATCTTGTGCCTGTTATATTTGGTAAATAAGACACTGGGGGTTAAGGGATACTGTGGAAGCTAATGAACACATAAATGTAATTATTTTCTTCTGTAGAGGTATTCTGAGAAACTGAATCACTCTTCCATGTTTTAGCATTGGAGACATTCTGTCCCTCCTATTATACTTACATATCATCCCTCTCAGACTATAGTTGCCCTTACCTCTATCTTCTATAAGCCACTCTTCAGGATGAGATTTGTGGTTTGTCAAATGTAGGTGATGGGTATGTGAAGGTAAAGTGATGTGAAGAATTAAGGTGATTGCTTAAATCTGAGTCTACAGATATTTTATATATATTTACAGTATATATCATATACAGTAATTTTATAGATCTTTATGAAAATTGCCATGGGAGAATTATGGCTGTAATTACTTAAACTCTCCAAAATTTTCTATTCCAGTGCAAAGAGACCCTGTCACTAAATTATTTATTTCCCTTCTCTCCTTCCAACTAGGCATAGTATCACAAAATGCCTTCTGGAGGATGCCATCATTTCTAAAGATAAAATGAAATGTAATGGTACTTTATTCAAACCCAGTGACCAGATATTGCTGAAGAAAAACCAAAGGACGCACAAGTTGTTTTTGTTGTTTGTTTCTTCACTGATTAATGTTTCAATTATATGAATTGAATGTAATTCAAAGAAAAGAATATAAGAGGGTAGCTAGGTGGTGCGGTAGTTAGAGCACTGGTCCTAGAATCGGGAGAACCCGAGTTCAAATTCAGCCTCAGACACTAAATAATTGCCCAGTTATGTGACCTTGGGCAAGTCACTTAACTCCATTGCCTTAAATAAATAAATTTTTATAAGAAAATATTAATTGGATTAGAAATCTGTAAACCTGTATTATACCTACAAACATAGTCATTAGAAGAGTCTTACTTTAGGTCATTCAAACAATCTCTCTGGACCTCTTCTATAGAATGGGGGCATTGGAATATGTGATCCCTAAGATCTAGCTCAAAACTTTTTTTATGCTTAATTTTAATATTTTTCCAAAATATAAACATAGTTATCCTTCAATTATATAGCAGAATTATAGATTTATGTACTTCCTGAATGATTTTTTACTCAAAGATTTTGTGTGGAAACACATATAGCTCCATTGCAAGCATAAAAAAACAGAAAATTAGAAACTTTTGTTCTGTTAAATGTCACTAAGTAGCTATGTGGCATGTACAATTTATTTTCCTTAAGGCTCAATTTCTTTAGTATAAGATCATGAACTTAGACAAAGTGGTAATTAAGGTCGAATTGGTATAAAAATTCAGATGATAAATACTGGCCTTTTCTGCATATGGGAATTTGACTGACAAAATGTTTTAGTCAAAACAATTCTACAGTAATTTTTTAAAAAAATTTCTTATTCCTTCCCTAAATAATTCCTGAGAAATAGATGCTATGATCTACCTCATTCATTTTATCTGGTGTAGTACATTTACTATAACAGGATTTTTGGTGGCAGGATTACTTTAGAAAGTTTACAGCTAGCATTTCTGAACTAGAACCATTTTAACACAATTCTCACAAAAAGTTTTAATCAGAATTTCAAAATTGGAAGGGATCTCAATGGTCATCTAGTCCAAGTACACCTGAATAAGAAAGAATCTCCTCTACAACCTATACAACAGCTTTGGGTTAAAAATCACTAATAAAGGGAAAATGACAACATCCTAAGTTCATTATACTTTTGAATAGCTCTATTAGAAGTATTTGATTTATCCATTACTGCCTTCTGGAACCAAGAGAGCAAGTCTATACTTCCATTTATTTCATAGACTTTCTAGTATTTTAAGTGAGGAAATTTAAACTTCTCTAGATCTATCTTAAAACATAATCTGTATGCCCTCCACTTCTTGACCTGTAAATCACAAGCCTGAAGGACTGGAAGGATCGTGTTGCTGACAACAGTAATGGGAATTTAAGAGTTGTGAGTACTTAGGGGAAAAAATGAGATCTATTTTCTTCAGGCTCAGTTATTCTATATATTTTTTACCTACTCAGGTCACTTCTCAGAACTTGTTTCATCATCAGAAAAATGGAAATACTTTCACTGTCTAACTCAGGCAAGTATCACAAAGAAGGTTGAGTAAAATCAATTACTATACATGAAATATGTTATAATGGTAAAGCAATAGAATGTGAATTATTTTTATTTCTTTCCATAATTAATGAGAAGTTGAGAATGCAAGGGTCCATGAGTGAGGAAATTCAGGGCAAAAAGTTTGCAATGATTTTAAAATTTGGGAATTTCTTTAGTACTGAGTCTTTGATGCATTAGAAGAATGCATGGGAATCCTGACTACTTGGCAGGAGTTGAATGAGGAAACAACTTCTGGCAAAAAAGGTAAGTCTGGAATCCAAAGAAAAATTCCACATACTTTAGTTTTGATTTAGGATGTATTTTATATCAGTCTGCAATGGCAACAATTAAACATCAAAAATAAGAAAATTTTCCTTTTGTTCCTTTTTGGGGGACAGAGAAACAAATCACCCTCATTCTAAAAAAAATCTAGATATAGCTTCTGAATGTCTTGTTGTTGTTGCTGTTATTATTTGTATGGATTTAGTATTTAATCATCACAGATAAGGGATAAGGGAATATCCTCTACCAATATAGACTAGCAACTTATGAAACTTATTCTTAGATAGCTGCTTAAGGGCACTGGAAGGATAAATGCATTACCAAGGGGCACAAAGCCAGTGAATATCAGATGTGAAACTGTTATTATTTTCATTATTAGTATGTAAACAAAAGTTTTACATATATTATCACAAAAACACTATGTAGTTCCATAGATGTGAGATAGGTACAATAAATATTTGTTCCTGTTTTAAAAATAAAGAAATTTAGGCTCATAAAAAAATGAAATGGCTTGCATAAGTTAATAGAGTCATTGGGACATCCAAGATTCAAATTCAGAATTTCTGGTTCCATTTTTTCTACCATATCACAATGTCTCCCTCTTCTGTTTGGGTTTAATGTCACCTGTTAAGTTAAATGCCTACCACATAAAAAGAAACTTTTCTAATTTTTTAATGTTTTATGGGAAACTGTTTAGTTCTTGATTTCCTCTCATTAATTTTTATTATTTGGGATGTCAGGGCCATTTCTCCTAAAAAAGTAATTAAGTTTACTAAAATCTATCTCATGAAATGTGAAATATTACTTAAGGTCTTAAACATTCCTCAAGTAAAAAGGTAAAGAAAGAATCTCAACTTAACTGACTCTAGAAACTTCTCCTTTAATTAGCCTTTAGCATATCCACTAAATGTAGTTTAATCTATAGTCTATAGAATTTACCTACAAAATCTGTTTAACATGATTTGTTTCCATAGGAGAGTTAAATAATATTATATCTCTTTACTTAAGTTTTTTCAACTTTTGTGACATTAAAGGAAACATGGGATTATGAATCTGTCTTTTCTTCAACTTTTATTTTAAGATAAATATGCAAGATTGTTATTTGTAAAAAAAAAATTTCTGTGTCACGCTCAAGTAATTTTATGTATGAAGCTTTGTAAGAATCCTAATCCTGGTTTATTTTGGTTGGTTGGTTGGTTGGTTGGTTGGTTGGTTGGCTGGTTGATTGTTTTTTTTCTGAGATCTGAACTGAGTGCTTAAGCATAATAAAACCTAAATGGTTTTTACCCCTATAATCTATACTATGGCAGATCAATTCAGATAGAACTTATGGCCTCATTAAAAAAAATTTCTCACAACATATATGCATAGTCAATAAAAACAAATTTCTTTAGTGATTCTGTATGTGTATATGAAATTATTCACCTTAATTCTATCAAATTTCTGTAAGAGATTGCATATTTTGTCACTGATCCTTTGAAAACATTAGTCATTATATTGATCATTGTTTTTTATAGCTTTCAGAGTTATCTGTACAGTGTTGTAAGTATTCAAAAATGTTCTGGATCTACTCATTTCAATCTCTATAAGTTTATAGAAGTCCTCAAATTATAATATTGATGTTAAATTATTAATTCTTTTTCCTACTCCTAACTTTACTCTGGACCAGTTCCTATGAGTTTTTTCATGTCTTTTAAAAATAATTTTTTTCCTCATTTCATATAACACAGCAGTATTCCATCGCCTTGTGTTTCCAAAGGTTAGCTCTCCCAATTCTTGAAGAAAGTAACAATGTTCTCTGCCAGAGAGACTTTAAAACATGGCAATACAGCACCACCATGCTTAAAGCCTTTTTTGCTTAAATAGTAGAGACTGGCCAGAGTTTGAATTATACTGGAATCACTTGTAACAAAATAATGTCACCTCCACAATAGGATTCATAGAGGATAGTTGGATATGCACACTAGATTTCAGGTAAGCATATTTCAAAGGGTTCAAAAAAGATATGGGTATGGAGTCAGTGAATTTAAATTCTACAGGGGAAGTTAATTCAAGACAAATGGGAATCATTCAGTAAGGAAATTCTGAAGATAAAAATAATAATTCCAATATGAAAGAAAAAGTAAGTTGTCAAAAGAGACCAATGTGCTTGTGCCAATAACTTACCAAACAACTTAAATTATTGGAAGATATTTGGAGAACTTGGGAAAAAACTCAGGCAAGAAAAGATCAATACAGAAGTATTCAGATTTGCAAGAATTTGACAGATAGTTAGTAATTAATACTAAGAATAACTAAAAAATGTCATTGAAAATCATATTGAGCTAAAAAAAGAGAATTAAAAAAGGAGATTGTTTCCTTTTTTTGACATGATTACTACCCTGGTAGACTAGAGTACTATTGCAGATATAATCTACCTAAAGCATTTGGCAAAGCCTCTTCTTGGGGGGGCGGATCATGTATTCAATCAACAGCATAAAGTAGGGACCTGCTGTATATACCATGCAGTATTCTAGACAATTAGAGAGACACACTACAATAAATGATCTCTAAAGGATATTATACTTTAATGGAGATAAGTGCATGGGATCAAATATAAAGAAAATAAATGTAAACAAATTCAAAGTAGTTAAATGGGAGGCCACTGTAGGTGGAGGGTCAGAAAAGTCTTCATGTAGAAAGTTATACAATTGGAATAGTTGTTTTAATTCTCTGCATTTCAGTTTCCCACTTTGCAAAATAAAAGGGATTGGATCAAATAATCACTGAGATCCCTTACAGAGCTAAGATCTTATGCTCTTTTAAGGATATCATCTCTGGATGATTCTGTATTTTTAAAAAAATATTTTAAATAGTGACTTGGATAAAGGCATAAATGAAGTACTTATAAAATTTGTAAAGACACATAGCTGAGAGAAACAGATACAGATGACCACAGATTTAAAATGAAATATATTTTGAAGATGAAATTTAAAATAGATAAATGTAAAGGTCTTACTTTGAAATTTAAAAAACAACTTTCAGATCCAAAATATGAAACATTATTGTATATCAACTAGGTGAAAAAAGAGGGAGTTTCAGTGCATTGTAGGCTTAATATAAGCAAACAGTGTAATATGGCAGAAGAAAGAAAACCATCTTAGGCAGCATTAAAAAAAATAAATAAATTCAGGATGAGGGATATGGTAGTCCTACTTTCCTTTGATGTTGTTAGATCACATCTGGAGCATTGTTTTGAGTTCAGAATATTCCATGTTAGAAGAGACATTGAGAAGTTGGAAAGCATATGGAGAACTTGAAATAGAATGGAAAAACCCTCAAATTATAACATATATAAGGAAAAGCTGAAGAAAATAGGATTCTTTATCTGGAAGACAGACTTGGGGGACATGCAATGGAAGAACTTAACTTGCTCTTCTTAGTCCAAAAGGGACAGAACTAAGGATAACTGTTGGAATAAAGAATAAGGGTTTGTATTTCTATAAAAATTTAAAGAAAAGTAATTTTAAACTTGATATAATGATTAGGAAGTATTTTGCTATCCATTAGACCATTCCCAAGTAGAATGGGGTGCCTTTGGAGGATGTGAGTTTCTCCTCACTAAAGGTTTTGTTCTCAAGGAGATTCACATTCCACTCTGGATAGAGCTATAAAGCTTCTATGTTAAGTCTAACACTGTTTCTGTTACTCTGTGATGGAGGCTCTGCTCATGGTAAATGGAATAAAAGAGGATGGAAAGAAGGCAAAAATATTCAATTTTTGCTTTGCTTGTATTTTCCTTTAAGAAGGAGAATGATTTTTGGAATGGTAAAAACAAACCAAAATGATTAGTAACAAAGTTAAAATATAAAATAATTATAGAGAAGATAACGTGTAATTGTTCGAATCACAAGACCTGGATAAAACATATTTCTCCTTCAGAGTTTAAAATTGGAATTGGATAAGTAACAAATGGCATACTTCTTAATTCTGCAGATAACACAAAGTGAAGTCATATTGTCAACATGTTGGACAGAAGAATCAGCATATAGAAAGATTTCAACAGTACAGAATAATGGACCAAACTAATTAAGGTGAAAATTAAAAGAGAAAAATGTAGAATCTTAGTATTTATTCAAAATATCAAATTATCAAGTACAAGATGGGAGAAGTATGTTTAGACAGTAGTTTTGTGGTAATAGATCTGCTGGGCATTTCAGTGGATTATCAGTGAGTCAAGAGCATAATATATGAGAACCAAGGATATCTAATTCTAAAGTTGAGTACTTCCTGGTAATCCTGCTGTACTCTACCCTCTGGAAAATTACAGTCTACTAGGAGTACCACATTTTTAAGAATACACCCCCAGAGAACATATAAAGGAAAGCAACTCTGACAAAGAAGGGCCTTAAAATTGTCTTATGATCCTAATAAAAAGAGGATTTGGGCAGAAGAATGATTATTATATAGAAGAGAAATTCAATTTGTCCTATTTAGTTCAAGAAGAAAGAACTTGGAGCAATGGAAGAAAATTATAGACAGATTTATAACAAGCAGTCAAACTCTGTAGTCAGTATATTGAGTTTAAGATGCTAAGGAGACAACTTCTTGGAAATTCCAACAGACAACTGTTTATATGAGATGAGATTTTGATTTGAATAAATTGATTTTGTATTTCTATAAAAAAGTAAATTGAACTTACCAGAGAGAGTGTAGAGAGAGCAGAAAAGAGGGCAATTGAGCCTTAACTTTCTTCATATAAAATTCATTGACTTGAAAATTTTTGCTTATAACAAAGATATAGTCAATAGAAAGGAAGAAATTTGATATGGATGGAGAGAATTATAAAGGCAACAAGCACCTAAAAAAGATAGGAGAGACTGAGATCAGAAGTATAAAAAGAGAAGATGGTCTTGACAAGGAAATTGTAGTAAACAAGGCAAAGATTGATGAAGACTTATAGGAGCATTGATGTATAGAATAGGACAGATGAGAGAGCTTTTTAAGAAATCTATTCCTTCTTAAGAAAGGAAAGATCAAAGACATTTATTGAGAAAGGAAGGTCTGGTCACAATATAAGAGGAATGGAAAGAAAGGGGAGAGGCTTATTTGTTTATAAATAAGCAAAGGTCTGGAAGCTCAGAAAACTATAACAGTCCCATAACATTCAATAAGACATCATTCTCTCTCTGGTTTTGTTCTATAGTCCTTTATCTAAAAGTGATGAATTTGAGTCATGAACAGAGTGAATCAGACAACAGATTTCATCCTCCTGGGATTCTTCCCTGAGATCAAGCATCTCGTTATTCTTATCTCCATCATCTTCCTGATCTATATGGTTGCTGTCACTGGAAACGCTCTGCTGATCCTCCTCATTGTGGGAGATTCCCGGCTCCACACTCCCATGTACTTCTTACTCAGCCAGCTCTCCCTTGTTGACTTGGCTTTGATCTCCACAGTTGTCCCCAACACAGTCACTGGCTTTTTCTCAGGAAGAAAAAATATTTCACAAACTGGATGTGGAACCCAAATGTTCTTCATACTAACCCTGGGGATTTCTGAGTTTCTGTTGCTGACTTGTATGTCCTATGACCGCTATGTGGCCATCTGTAATCCCCTACGTTACTCAGTCATCATGAGTAAAACTGCCTGTATACAGATGGTGATTGGGTCCTGGTTAGGGGGCTCTATAACTTCCTTAGTCCATACAATCTATGTCATGCATTTCTCCATCTGTGGTTCCAGAGAGATTCTTCATTTCTTCTGTGAGATTATGGTCCTTCTAAAGCTTACTTGTGAGGATATCTCAGCATATGAGAAGTCAGTGGTAGTCTCCAGCTTTCTGGTAGTTTTTATCCCTTTGTGTCTTGTTTTGCTTTCCTATGCATTCATCTTCCACACCATCTTCCATATGAACTCCCCGGAAGGGAGGAACAAAGCCCTAGCCACCTGTTCTTCCCACCTTACTGTGGTAACTCTCTATTTTGGTCCAGCCATATTAATCTACATGAGGCCTGGTTCTTCCCAGACTCCAAAATTGAACCAGGTTCTCTTTTTATTTGATTCCATCTTCACACCCATGCTGAATCCAATTATCTATGGCTTAAGGAACAAAGATGTGTTGGAAGCTGTAAGGAAAATATTGAAAAATATATTCCCAACAGGAAAAATTTAGGAACACTTGGGTTGTATTACATGAAGGCAATTTCAAATCATCATCTTTTTGATTTAGCCATAAAATCATAGTGCATGACTGGAAACACGCTGGGAGTAATGGGGTGGTGGTAAGAGCCTAGGTTTGAATCTCAATCCTGCTACTTGATGCATAATATGAATTTGAGCTTCACCTCTCTAAGCTTTAGTTTCTTGCCATATAGGACTTCTCTTAAAGGCATAACAAATTCCAGGATAAGGGTCCTAGCAATGATGTAAGTTTATAGAATGGCATCTTATAGAAAATAGCAAAACTTAATGATTTTAATGAATGAAAAACTGAATCCAAGAATAGGGAATGACTCCCCAATATTAGCAGGTAGATATCTAAAAGACTAAATTCCAGGTTTCTTTCCTTGAAGTCTTGCCACTACACTTTGCTGGCCAACAAAACCAGCTACTCATTTTAACCCTTGCTTCCAAATGTGTACAAATTTTTCCATCCATAAGCATAACTCTAAGAGAGAGAGAGAGAGAGAGAGAGAGAGAGAGAGAGAGACTGGGATTTGAACTTTTGAACAATGAGACTCCTACACAATTTACTCTGACTTTTAAATGAATTTCTAACATGCAACCCAGTATGCTAGGAAACATTTCTTTCTGGTCTTAAGATAACTAATTCCTTTCCTCTAATTAAAGAACTTTGTCCCTTTCTCTTGTTTTCCTGTTATTGAACTGTGGTTTATAATTCTAATCCATTTTTAATCTATTCCTCTGAAAGAAGCTTTGAGAAAATGAATATTATTGCAATGTATTTGCATTAAACTCAGTTGAATCATCCAATAGACCAAAAAAAACTTTTTATGGTGGGTGGCTAATAACTGCCCACTACTCACTCTCTCTCTCTCTCTCTCTCTCTCTCTCTCTCTCTCTCTCTCTCTCTCTCTCACACACACACACACACACACACACACACACAGAATAAGACAGTATCTTATACTATTCAGGGCCCAAATTTAGAATGAATCTTAGATCTGTTCAATGCAATCCATGTGAATTGGGGCATATCATACCTAATTTCCTCAGCTATAAAACACAGAATTTAGACAGAAGAAAAATAAACTTGAATCCAGAATACTTTTGTATCAGTCTCTACCATTTAACATTAGTATGACTTGGGGCCAAATCCCTTTACCTCTCTCATCCCAATTTTCTCAACTGCAAAAAGTAAACCAGATGTTTTTGAACATCCTTGATAAAACATGGTGTCTGAAATTCAACTTTAGGTGTGAGGTAAGCAGGATAGATCATAGTGCCAATTGTTACTGAGAATATATATATATATATATATATATATATATATATATATATATATATATATATATATGTATGTGTGTGTGTGTGTTATTGGTTACCACATTCTACTCTTTTGGCATATTAGTTGAAAATCTCAATTTTCAGATGAACTGTTGTTTGCTCATGACTACTTCATCTTATATACAATTTATCAATATTTTTATAAAACAAAATCTTGAACACTTAGAATTCTCAACTTTCATCTTTCTTGAGTCAGCCTAATATTTTACCATGTAAAAATCACATTTGATCATGACTTTCATTTAGCATATTATCTATAAATATGAAGAACATACTAATTTATGCCTTTAAGCCATTTTTAAAAGTGTTATCAGATTGGGGTCAAAGTTGAGTTATTCTGCTAGAGAATAGTTTGCACATTGACAATAAACAAACTTATTCAACATGTCAGGCACTTGCCCACCTGTAACTAATTCATTTTTCTATGTCTTATCTACAATATTTTGAATTGTCTATTCCATATATATACATATATGAGTTGAAAACAGAATTCAAAGAATATTTTGGATTTTCGTTAAGAAATTTCAAAGTTCCTTTAATGATCCCTAATTTTTTAATTAAATTTTAAAATTATTTCTAATCATATACAAAGATAGTTTTCAGCATTCATTCTTTTGCAAGTTTTTGAGTTCCACATTTTTATGCCACCCTCCCTTCCCTCTATCCTCCCCATGGCAGTAAGTCATGTACTTGTACAATTGTGTGTAACATATTTCCATGTTGTGAAAGAAGAATTAGAACTAAGGGGGGAAAAGCCATGAGAAAGAAAGAAAAAAAAAACACAAAAGAGGTTTTATAATGTGAACATAGTGTTTTTGCTTTGCATTCAGATTCCATAAATTTTTCTCTGGATGTGGATGGCATTTTCCATAATGCCTCTCTGGACTGTCCTTGATCATTAAACTGCTTCAGAGCTATGACTATCATACTTGATCATCTTAAAATGTTACTGTTAATGTGTACACTGTCCCCCTAGTTCTGATCACTTCATTCAGCATCAGTTCATGCAAATCTTCCCAGGTTTTTCTAAAGTTCAGCCACTCATGATTTCTTAATATATCTTTGAAGTGCTCCCTCACATACATATACCACAATTTATTCAGCCATTCCCCAATTGATAGGCATCCCCTCAATTCCTAATTCTTAGCCACTAAAAGAACCGCTATGAATATTTTTGTCTTCTGGGTCTTTCCCCCTTTTTTTATGATCTCTTTGGGATATAGTCTTAGTAGTGATTAGTGCCATACTTTTGCATTAAGTTTTATTTCCCTTTGGAAGTAGTTCCAAATTGCTCTCCAGAATCATTGGATCAGTACACAACCCCACCAATACTGCACTAGTGAATGACCCAAAATTTTAAGTAGAAACCAAGATCCACCTTTTTTAATACCAATATTGTGCTAGTGTGATATGACTGAGAATCATGGAACATTACAATCTCTATGTAGCTGAAGATGAATATCACCAATATAATGGTAGATAAAAAAAGTACAACATATAAAATAAAAGAAATTTCAAAAAGATTGGAAGATTTACTCAGGGAAATATAAAAAAAGACAATTTGGTCATATGCTAAGATGAAAACAGGTAGACAGATAAGAATACCTTTGTTTTCTAGGGCTGCCCAGTGGTTCAGATTCAGGACTGGAATGAACTGAAATATTTAATTTAATACTTATTTAATTCAATACTTATATTAAATAAAAAGAAGTTAATTAAAAAGAGATTCTATAAAGAGCTAACACCAATTTGTAACAACAAAATGTTTAGTTAGAAAGCTGCATGGAGTCACACAGCAAAAGGAATATGATCCATCCACATATAGTTTGGAACTTTTATGCCTCAAATGGCCTCGAAGCCATCTCAACACCTTTATCCCTAGTCTCTTCAAATTTTCTTTTGTAAATTTTAAAATTTATTTTAAACTTAAATACAAAATGAAGAAAGAAAAGAAAAACATTCCCAAGTACAAAGCAGAACATAAAAGTGAATTCAACATAAAATAATAAATTTCTATTTCAAGAATATATATGAGGGGCAGCTAGGTGACCCAGTGGATAAAGCACTGACCCTGGAGTCAGGAGTACCTGAGTTCAAATCTGACCTCAGATACTTAATAACTACCTAGCTGTGTGACCTTCGGCAAGTCACTTAACCCCATTGCCTTGCAACCCCCCCTAAAAAAAAAAAACTACATATGTAATAAATACTACATGTTGCTCTCAAAGTTGCCCTACTTTTTTTGTCTCCTTTTTTCTTTTGTTTTCTTTTGTTCTCTGCTGTATATTTTTTACTTTATTTTTCCTCTCATTCCCCCACCATGCCAAAGAAGGCGACAATTGAGCATGAATATATATCATACACAGATATACTCATAAGCATATATGTAAGGCTATATAATACTTACTTTTATTTGTCATCTGTTTCTCTGAAGGTGGATAATACCTTCTTTCAGAATCCAAGTCTTGATTTTCTTTTTTCTTTTGATTTATATTTTATTCTTCTAATTATATTATATTAAAGTTTTTCAACATTCATACACTTGCAAATTTATAAGTTGCACACTTTTCTTCTATACTCCCTTCCCCCCCCTTCCCCTCAGCTGTGCAGTCTAATAATTATAGTATGTGTACATTTGTGTTTAACATGTTTACATATAAGTCATTTTGTGTATGAGTAATTAGGAATAAGGGAAAAGAAAGAGAGGTCAGCTAGGTGGTGCAGTAGATAGAGCATGGACCCCCAAGTGTGGAGGACTTGAGGTCAAATCTGGCCTCAAACACTGAATAATTACCTAGCTGTGACCAATTACCAGTTGACCTTGGGAAAGTCACTTGACCCCACTGCCTTGCCAAAAACAAACCCCAAAATGAAAGAAAATCATGGGATATAGAGGAAAAACATAAGAGAGAAATTTTAAAAGTGAACATAATGTTCATTAATATTCTATAGTTTTTTGTTTTTGTTTTGTTTTTTGTCTTGGATGTTGGCGTTGTCCATAACAGGTCTCCTATAGTTGTCTCTGCATAGCTGAGAGGAGCTGCATCCATCATAGTTGATCAACTCACTAGGTTGTTGCTAATGTGTACAATATTCTCTTGGTTCTGCTCAGCAACCAAGTTCCTGTAATTCATTCCAAGCTTCTCTAGAGTCCAGCCATTTATGGTTTCTTATAGCACAATAATACTCCTTCACATTTATATAGCAGAACTTGCTCAGCTATTCCCCAATTGATGGGCATCCCCTCGATTTCCAGTTCTTTGTCACTTCAAAATGAACTGCTACAAATATTTTCTGATGTGGAACTTCTCACATTTTTTTATGATTTCTTCTGGATATAGGCCTAGTACTGCTATTGCTGTGTCAAAGGTTATAATCTATTTTTTTGGTCTTTGGGATAGTTCTCTCCAAAAATGGTAGGATTACTTAGTTTACCACTCCACCAACAATGCATTAATATCCCATTTTTCCCACGACCTCTCCAACAGTGATTATTTTCCCTTTTTCTCATCTTAACCAATTTGATAATTATGAAGTGTTATCTCATAGCTCTTTTAATTTGCATTTCTCTAATCAATAATAATTTGTAGTATTTTTCATATGATTATGTATAACTTTAATTTTTTTTATTTGAAAACTACCTGTTCATATCCTTTGACCATTTATCAACTGGTGCTCCTACCACAAACTGTTATCTGTTCAATGTCAAAAGAACAAAAGAATCCACCCATAATGTAGAACATGCTCAAAAATTGCAAATTGTTGCATGTATGGACTTTGATTTGTTTTATTGGAAGGAACATCAAAATATTGAGCTTAGAGGTATTTATTCTATAAACTATGTTAGAAATCCCTCCTAGCTTAGCAGAACCTACAAATTTGACAAGCAAGACATTTATGAAATGATTTATTAATAAAAATGAAAATATCACAGATTCATGGGGTGTGCCATCGAAGACAATGGTTCAAGATAACATTTATGATTACTCTTTGGAGATAAGCATTCAACTAGACCTAAAAATTAAATTCTTGTTGTAGGTAATCTTCTTGTCACTGTTGTTTGACCATCATTCTTGAAGAAAATCATGACATCAGATAGGTGATGCCATAACTTGTAAGTGAACTGGATATAAGTGAACAGTACTTAATAGTTCAAGTTCAATAGTTCAATAGAACAAGAAAAGCATAAAAAATTATATCAAATATTTTGCTAAATATACACAAATTCAACCTACAGGATTCTTCTGATCTATTGACTTATTAATCTTTTTTTTAAACAACCTAGTTTTGGGGCAGCTAGGTGGAGCAGTGAATAGAGCACTGGCCCTGGAGTCAGGAGTACCTGACTTAATAATTGCCTAGCTGTGTGACTTAGACAAGTCACTTAACCTCATTGCCTTTAATTTAAAAAAAAATTAAAAAAACAACCTAGTTTAACAAGATCTTTTCTTTATGAAGCCAAGATAACTCATTGTGTTCATAGATATTTTCCCTATATTTGATAATAATTTCTTTAATATTATATTCAATAATTTCCCTAGAAGTTGATGTTTACCTGCTCCTAGAGTTTTCAAATTCCTTTCTCTTCCTTTTTTGAAAAATGAGGATATGCCTTTGTGCAGTTGTCAGTGATTCAGCAATCACTTGTTTTCAGTACCCTGAGGAATTGTTGATTTCTGCCAAGTGGCTTGAATTTATCAAGAGAAGCTAAGTATACTTTCAGTCTCTCTTAAGCTACCTTGGGTATCACTTTCTTAGTATTCTCTTATCTATTCTTTTTTTTTTTTAGGGTTTTTTTTGCAAGGGGTTAAGTGGCTTGCCCAAGGCCACACAGCTAGGTAATTATTAAGTGTCTGAGACCGGATTTGAACCCAGGTACTCCTGACTCCAGGGCCGGTGCTTTATCCACTATGCCACCTAGCCACCCTCTCTTATCTATTCTTTACTACTCCAATGATCTTTTGTTAGTTAGTTTGTTTTTGAAAAGAAAATAGAAAGAAAATAAGAATTGCTTTGTATTGTCTGCCCAGTACCAATAATCATCAGTTACTCAAAAGCAGTGGTTCTATCATTCTTTGATCATTCTTTTTGGATTAATATAGGGGAAAAATCAAATATTTTATTATGCTTAGTTTTTCTTATTCATTCTCAAATTTAGCATTCTATACAAAATTATGCCATACTTTTGTATTTTTCTTTCCTTATTTCCCCTTTTCTCCAACTTCAATACATATCTGAACATGTTAAATTGATTGAACTGCCTTTACATTCACATTGGCTTTCTTAAATTTTAAACATTATTTCTTTTTTTTCTAAAATGCTCTATTTTGGGGGTGGAGCCAAGATGGCAACAAGGGAGGAGCCTCTCTTAGGTGCTCTCTCTCTGATATTTCCAAACTTATAAACTAAGGACTCTAACTGAATTTTTAAGAGACAGAACCCAAAGAGGGATCCAGTGAGGAAATTCTCCAGCCTAAAGTAACCTGGAAATGAATGGAAAGGCTCTGCTCCACGGGGTTAGAGGGGTGGCCCGCCAGAGTGGAGGAGCTTCAGCCTCCCAGAGGCAGCCCCAGGGCACTGGGAGCCCAGCTCATGGCAGCGGCAGTTTCCTGATCTACACCCTGGGGAGCACAGGGCACAACTTGGAAGATCATGGGGTGGACTTCCACCAGGTGAAATCCAGTCCACAGGGCACTCAGGGAGCAGCGCCTGTGGCAGCCCAGATCCAGGAATCCAAAGCAGGCAGAGCCAGTAAGCAGGAGCCCCCAAGGCATGAGTGCTGAGCCTAGGTAGGGGAGTGGAGAGAAACTGCCAAAGTCTATCCTCTGTCCCTGGAAAAGGACTCTAGGGCTCTGACCACATTTGGATCCTGATCTCAGTCTAGGCCCCCCCATAGAACAGTAGGCCCCCTCTACCTCAGCCCCATGGCATAGGGGTGCACTTGTGGTCATTCACAGACCAGGAGGGAAGACAGAGCCTCACACACAGAGATCCTTGTGGGGAGGTTGTCCCAATAATACTCAAAAGCTCAGGAAGCACCTCAAAACCAGCCACAGGCTGGAAAAATGAGTAAGCAGAGGAAAAAGAGGAACACCATTGAGAAATACTTTGCCTATGATCCCAAGAAGGATCAAAATACACAATCTGAAGATGAGGAAGTACAAGCTCCTGCATCTAAAGAATCCAAGAAAAACAGAAATTGGGCTCAGGCTATGACAGAGCTCAAAAAAGACTTGGAAAATCAAGTGAGGGAGATAGAAGAAAAAATGGGGCACAGTGGATAGAGCACCGGCCTTGGAGTCCGCAGTACCTGGGTTCAAATCCAACCTCAGACACTTAATAATTACCTAGCCTTGTGGCCTTGGGCAAGCCACTTAACCTCATTGCCTTGAAAAATCTAAAAAAAAAATGGGAAAAGAAATTAGAGATGCAGGAAAAATATGAAAAAGAAGTCAGTAGCTTAGTCAAGGAAATCCAAAAAATGCTGAAGAAAATAACATCAAAAAGTTATTGAGGAGAAGAATGCTTTAAAAAGCAGAACTGGCCAGATGGAAAAAGAGATAAGAAAGCTCTCTAAGGAAAACAAATCCTTCAGATGTAGAATGGAAGTGAGGGAAGCTGCTGATTTTACTAGAAATCAAGACACAATACTTCAAAACCAAAGAAATGAAAAGTTAGAAGAAAATGTGAAACATCTCATTGAAAAAACAACTGATATGGAAAATAGATTCAGGAAAGATAATTTTAAAATTACTGGAATGTGGGGCGGATAGGTGGCACAGTGGATAAAGCATCGGCCCTGGAGTCAGGAGTACCTGGGTTCAAATCCGGTCTCAGACACTTAATAATTACTTAGCTGTGTGGCCTTGGGCAAGCCACTTAACCCTGTTTGCCTTGCAAAAACCTAAAAAAAATTATTGGAATACCTGAAAGTCATGATCAGGAAAAGAGCCTTGACATCATTTTCAAAGAATTACTACAGGAAAATTGCCCTGACATCCTAGAAGCAGAGGGCAAAATAAAAATTGAGAGAATTCAATGATCTCCCTGAGAAAGATATCCAAAAAAAAACCCAGGAATATTATAGCCAAGTCCCAGAACTCTCAAGTCAAAGAAAAATATTACAAGTAGCCAGAAGGACACAATTCAAATATCGTGGAGCTGCAGTCAGGATCACATGGGACTTAGCAGCAACTACATTAAAAGCTTGTAGGGCTTGGAATATAATATTCCAGAAGGCAAAAGAGCTTGTAATGCAACCAAGAATCAACTACCCAGAAAAACTGAACATCCTCTTCCAGGGAAAAAGATGGACTTTCAATGAACCAGGGGAATTTCAAATGTTCCTGTTGGAATGGCCAGAGCTAAAAAAAAGTTTGATCTTCAAATATAGGACTCAGGTGAAGCACAGAGAGTGGAGGAGAAGGGGAAAATATGAGGGACTTAATGATGATGAACTACATGTATTCCTGTATAGAAAAATGATACTGATAATACTCATATGAAACTTCTCTTTTAATAGAGCAGGTAGAAGGAGCTTTTATAGATGAAGCACAGGAGAAAGCTGAATTTGAAGATATATTGTGGTGTAAAAATGGAGTCAATGGCTAAAAGAGAAATGTAATGGGAGAAAGAAAAATGAGAGGTGGAATAGGCTAAGATATTTCATATAAGATTTTTTTTTATTACAATGAGCTATTGCAATGATATGGAAGGGGGGAAGGCAAGGAGGAATGAGGGAACCTTCTCTCTCATCAGAGGTGGCTAGGAGAGGAAACAGCATATATACTCAATGGGGTATAGACATCTAGAGTAAGGAGAGAAGGGGGCCAGGGAGGAAGGGGGGGGGAATGTGAATGATGGAGGAGAGGATGGACCATGGGGGGTGGGGAGTGGTCAAATATAACACATTTTCTTTTTTACTTCTTGCAAAGGGCTGGGATTGGATGGCCTGTCCAGGAGCATAGGGCCAGGTAGATGCTGGGCCTAAGGGGTGGTATGTGGGCTCTGGGCCCCTTGGCTAGTTCATCTTTATTATAGGAGTCCGATTTAGTTTCATTTTTTTTTTAGTCCATCTACCTACTTAAGGACCATTAAGGCATATTGAGAAATTTTTAGTAGACCTGTTTTTGGCAAAAACATCAAGTAGATATTTATCTAATCACAATTATACCTAACTATACATCATGGTAGAATTTTGATCTGTTTCCAAACAGATTTAAGAAAATCTATTTTCTTAAAACTTGAAGTGGTCTTTGCCCAAAGTGTACAATAAAACTGTGTGTACCCTTTGATTCAGCAATACCACTACTAGGTCTGTATCTCAAGACAACATTAAAGGGGGGGGGGAAGATCTCCATATACAAAACTATTCATAGCAGCTCTTTTTCTGTTGGCAAAGAAGTGGAAATTGAAGAAATTGAAGGGATGCCTATCAATTGGGGAATGGTTAAACAAGTTGTGATATATGAATGTAATGGAATATCATTGTCCTATAAGAAATGATGAGCTGGTGGATTTCAGAAAAACCTGGAAACACTTAAATGAATTTATCCTGAGTGAAGTGAACAGAATCAAGAGAACATTATAGACAGTAACAGCAACATCGTATGAGAAACAACTATGATAGACCCTTTGCTCAGCAATACAGTGATCAAAGATAATTCAAAAAGACTAGAGATAGAAAATGCAATCCACTCCCAGAGGAAAAACTGTGAAGTCTGAATGTAGATCAAAACCTACTATTTTTGGCCTTGGGTAAGCCACTTAACCCCCCATTGCCCTGAAAAAAGCCTAAAACAAAATACTATTTTTACTTTTTAAAATTTGTTTCTGTTTTTTCTTTCTCGTGGCTTTCCCCTTTTGCTGTGATTCTGCTTTCACAGCATGTCTAATATGGAAATACTGCAACATATTTGTGCATGAATAATCTATAGCTGATTACTTGCTCTTAGGGTAAGGGGAGGGAAAGGTGGGGAAGAGAAAACAAAAACAAAAGAAAAAATTGAGGTGATCCTCACTGAGAAGAAAATTACTGAAATTTCACCTCATAAACTGTCAAAGAGGGAAAAGCAATGAAACAGACGATTTTGAAGGGGCAAATAAATTGGTCTAAACATTTTTTACTTTCAATTTTTAATTATGCAAGTCGTTAAATTAAATGTATATGTGCTGCACACATATATGTATATGTTTACACACACACACACACACACACACACACACACACACACATATATATATATATACACACTTATTGGAGTATTCTTACTAGGGTCAAAGAACTGGGATAAAAGAGGGTACCCATTTACTAGAAACTGGATTAGAGAAACTGTAAATAAAACGATATGAACATGTAAGTATAATAAGAGATAAAATAGATACCTAGCATTGAAAACAAAAAAAATTCTGACTTCATCATGACACATATTGGCTGAGTGAATCTAGGGAAGTAACTTAACTTCTACTGTTGTAGATAGGTGACTCTCTTCTTCCTTTTTTAAGATTAAAAGAAAATCTGCCTTCTTTCCCTCCTATCTCCCTCAAAACAAGGAATAAATAAAAATAAAATTCCTTTGAAAAATGTAGTCAGACAAGACAAACTCCCCAATGAACAAAACAAGCTGTTTTTGAATAGAGAAAGAAAAGAAGACATCTCAATATGCTCTCTTACCGAAACAATTATGAATCAGAAGGAAAGTAGCAAGTTTTTTAAACTCATCAATTTTTTTGAATTATGGTTGGCTATTACACTCATCAAAATTCCTAATTCTTCCAAAGTTGCTCATCTTAACCATATTGTTATCTTTAAACAAATTATTCTCTTGTTCAGTTTACTTTTCTCTGCATCAGTTCTCCTAAGTCTATTTTAGCTTTCTCTGAAATAATTTCCTTTATTATGAAAACAGAAAAGTATTTCATTATATCCATATACCCAACTTGTTCAACCATCCACCAAATAATAGACACTTTCTAAGATTCTTATTTTTTGTCACCTTAAAAATGCATAGATAGATTTAAACATACTCAGAGTTGTTTTGTTTAGGACTAATCCTACCCTTAATCTGCTCTCTCTTTTTTATTCCCTTCTTCCTTCTTCCCTTTCCCTCTTCCTTTTCTTACAAAATCATCAAAAATAATGACATAACTCTCAAGTCCTCTGTCTTGTTAGCCTCCCTCTAGAACCTCTAATGGGAAGGTTCTGAGGAGATTCATGTCTCATCTCCCCATATTAAAATGTAACCTGGAAAGAGGATTCTGGGAAGATGGTTTCAAGGCAGGAAACTCCCTAGCTCTCCCAAATTTCCCCCCACAAACAATTTAAAATAATACCTCAAAGTGGCATAAATAAAGTGTCAGAAATAATTAAAAATAAAGTTAAGATAGTTATGCACCGAAGATGATTAGAAGGACATTAGGAAAGCTCAGACCTCCTGAGTGGCTATCTAGCCTGATTAAAATGCACAGACTTCAGGCAGATACTAGGGCAGATTTGTTGAACTGTAGCCTCAGTTTCAAGAACTTTCACCCCAGTCAAAATTTTTTGGTCAGATAGCTGATTGGGGAAGACTGTAGAGCCCTCAGTTGGCTCCTGAAGTGGGCCTCAGGTGCACTGATGAGACATGGTCCCTGGCTGTAGCTGCCAGTAAAAAAGGAGTGAGCACATGCTAATGAGTGTGACCACAAAGAGCAGCATCCTGCTAGCTGTGGGCAATTGAAGGAGAGAAGAGTACCTGGTTTTGGTTCTAGGGCAGATGCCTGACTAAAGTTTGAAGTTGTGAAAAAGACCTCAGGCAGTAAGAGCTTTTGTGAAGTCACCAATCAGGTCCTGGCTCAGAGATAGAGAGGAGTACCTCAGATCAGGTCATTCAGAAAATAAAAGCATGAAAAACCTGAAGTTTGAAGCATTATCCCCCATACCTTGGGATTAAAGCCTGCTTTTATACAAAATTAACAGTCAAGAAATAAGAGGCTTAAAAAGTTGTTAGTTAAGGATAGCTACTATGGTGATAGCTATGATGGTGATAGAGAAGGTGTTGGTTCAAACCCAGAAGAAGATAATGAAGTTAAAACATTTACTTCTTCAAATAAATATGTAAAATAATCACTAGACCAAAAAAGAATTCTAGAAGAGTAAAACATATATTGGAAAATCAAATAAGAGAAGTTTAGGAAAAATTAGAAAGAAAATATGAGTAAACCAAAAGAATTATGAAAAGACAGTGAATCCATTGGAAGAAGAGAGCCAAATACTTATGGAAGAAAACAACACCTTAAAATTTAGAATCAGGTAAATTGAAGCTAGTGATTTCATAATAAATTAAGAAATAATAAAACAAAATCAAAAGAATAAAAAAGTAAAAGAGAACATGTAACATTTCAGAATTATTGGACTATCAGGAAGTTATGATTCAAAACTAGAGTTTAGACTCTATACTTGAAAAAAATTAAGTAAAATTGCCCTTAAGTTCTAGAAAAAGAGAGTAAAAAAGAATTTGAAAAAAATCTACTGACCATCACTGAAAGGCATTTCAAGATGAAAATTCACAGGAACAATAAAAACTAAGATTCAAAGTTCCTAAATCAAAGAGATAATATGACAAGCAACTAGAAAAAAACCAATTTAAGTATTGTAGAACTACAAAAAGGTTAACACAAGATTTAGTAGCATCAATATTAAAAGACAGAAGAGCATGAAATATTATATTCTAAAGAATAAAGGAGATGAGCTTGCAACTAAGAAAAATATCCAGAAGAGCTGAATGCAGTATAGCATGGGAAAAAAATGAATATTTAATGAATTAAGAATTTTCAGCTAATTATGAGGAAAAGACAAAAATTGAATGGAAAATTTATAAGAATCAGGTGAAATAACAAGGTGTACATTAAAGAGCAATTATAAGGAATTTAATAAGGTCAAACTGTTTGCTCCTTGTATGGGAAAACTTTATCTGTAACTCTTAAAAATATCAGGATTATATGGATATTTTGAAAGAGATTTCACAGATAGAAGATAGAGTTAAGCTGAGTATGAAGAAATGATCCTAAAACTTGAAATTGGGTAAGATAAAGTAAAATGGAGCAATTGTCTCATACAAACAAGGAAGGAGGGAAGAATTATTTCAGTGAAGGCAGGGAGGGAGTGAAGGACTAGCAGTGCTACAACCTTATTCTCGAACAAACTGGTTTAAAGAGTGAATAATATATACACCTAGAAGGCAACAAAATAAGTTACAAAAAAAAGAAAGGCAGGTAGATAGAATAATGAAGTATTCTCAAAAGGATATATAGACTAAGAAAATGAGGGTAAAGAGAGAGAGGATTCGAGAGGGATTGTTAGAAGGGGAATGGATTAGGGAAGCAATGATTAGAAATAAATTAGAGGAGAGGAAAAAATAAGGGAGAGAAGAATAATACAGTGAGAAAAAATGGGTAGGAGGAAAATGCACAGCAATAATTGTTATAGTAATAATTAAATTTTTAAATGTAAATGGGATGAATTCATCTCTAAGCTAAAATTGATAATAGAATGGATTAAAATCCAGAATCCAAAAAAATTCATTTACAAGAAATTCATTTAAAAGTGAGAGATGCACATAGAGTAAAAATAAAGGGCTGAGTAGAATTTTTTACACTTCAGCTTATGTAAAAAAAAACAGGGCTAGAAAACATGTCAAACAAAATTAAAGTCAAATAGATTTACATAAAAAGATAAACAGGGAAACTGTATAAAAGCTACCATAGAAATAATGTCAGCATGAAACCTATATCCCTCAAATACTATAGCACCTAAGTTTTAAAAGAAAAACAAAATGAATTACAGGTGGGAAAATCAAACTATAATAATGGGGATATAAAACTTCTCTTTTCAGAAATACAGTAATCTAACCAGAAAAATAAATAAGAATGTAGTTAAGAAGATCAAAAGAATTTTAGATAAATTATATTTAATAATATATCTAGAGAGATATCTATATAGAATGGGAATAAAAAGGAATATATCATTTCATAGTGGTACATAGTGCCTTTACAAAAATTGACCACTAACAGGTCAAAAAAACTTTATTGTTAAATGCAGAAAAGCACAAATATTAAGTGAAACTATTAAGATCATAATGCAATCAAAATTATATATTATATGGGAAAAGAGATTAAAAATTAATTGGAAAAAATTAATCTTAAAGAATGATAGGGAGAAAAGAACAAGTCAAAGAAACATAATTTCATTAAAGAGAATGACAATAATGAGACAACATACCAAAACCTATAAGAAGTAGCAAAAGCAGTTATCAGAGAAAAATTTATAACTTTATATGATTACTTAAATAAAATAGAGAAAGAAAAATTCAATGAAATGAGTGTACAATTTAAAATACTAGAAAAAGAACAAATTAAAAATAACCAATTAAACACCAAATTGGAAAGTCTAAAAATTAAAGGTGAAATTAATAAAATTGAATTATAAATAAAACTAGGAGTTGCTTTTTAATGAAAAAACAACAAAAGAGATAATGCATTAGATCTTAAGCTCTCTCATCTTTTTTTTGGGGGGGGGGGGAGCTTATTCTTAAATTCTCCCGATTTATCTCATTTTTTTTTAGGTTTTTGCAAGGCAAATGGGGTTAAGTGGCTTGCCCAGGGCCACACAGCTAGGTAATTTAAGTGTCTGAGACTGGATTTGAACCCAGGTACTCCTGACTCCAGGGCCGGTGCTTTATCGACTACATCACCTAGCCGCCCCTAGCAATATTGTTTTAAGAACAACTTTAAGTGACTAAATCTTTTTTGACTATTATAAATAACTAAATTTGCCAAAAAGATCTATGAAAGAAGACATCTATATTCAGAGAAAAAACTGATAAACAGAAGCATGTATAGAAAAAATTTTCAAATATATACATATTTTTGTCAAATGGGGCTATCTCTAGGGAAGGAGGAGAGGGAAAGAAGAAAACTGAAAGATACACGATGAATATATATTATAAGTTTAAGATAAATAGGAAGTTGTACATAAATAGATTTGAAACTCCATTTAGAATCATGATTTTAATTTTACTGTGTTATGAAAATGCTTGTTGTATTTCATAAATTAAATTAAATTAAATTAAAAAAACAAAATAAGGACAAGGTTAAGAAGGTAACAATTTTGAACAAAAATGCATCAAAAGATAAATCCATGAGTCTTGGAATGGAAATTTTATTTTGTGTAGCATCAAGAGTGGTGTGAGGAGCAGGTAATTGGACACAAAGGCTTAAGTTCTGGTTTCTACATTTGTTTTACTTTCAACAAGTAAGTTTGCTTTTGAGATATAGTTTCTTAACATATCAAATGGATATAAAAATATTTACACTGATTTCAAGGCACATACTGACTATATAACTTTAGACAAGTCAGTTAATCTCTCAGTGGCTCCCAGGCAACTGTTTATATAAATTCTAGACCCTATATTAGCAAGTAGGCTTCCTTATTAGAAATTTGCTAAATAAATTAAATCACATGAGCAGATCTAAAAAGCTAATTAGTATTACCTTCATTATAGTGTAATTTACAGAATCATATATTTAGAACTGAAAGAGATGTAGAAACCATCTAATCCAACTCTTTTATTTTAAAGATTGAGAAATCAATACTTACAGAGGCTTGCTAAATTTATGCTAGCTACATGTGACAGGGTGAGACTTCAATCCTAGTCTTTTTACTTTAAATGCAATGTGAGAACTAAATGACAATTCTGATTAAAGGGCTTTTAGAAGCATTATGTAAATATCATCTAGTAGTAATAATTATAAAAATAAATATTTCTATTTAGAATGAAGATAACTCTGTAGACCCAGACTTATTCTATAACACAGGGCCTAAGAGAAAAGTCATCTGCCCAGTTATTCATAGAAAGGGATTTTTTAAAAATAGCTAAATCATTATTTTTCAAAATCCTTTTTTTTGCACTAAACTCACATCTGATTTATTAAATGTTCATTAATTAAAGGTCAGATCTGGACTTTCCTATGAACATTCCCCAAGAGATTTTGAGCCTCAAATTAAATCTTGGCATGGACTCTTAAAGTTTCATTTTATTCACTTCCCTACATGGAGACCTCATGATATTTTAGGCATCTGGATAGGTTGCAGACCAAGGCAAGTGTGATTACATACAACTCTGCTGAACCCAATTAAATACTTATATTCTAAAGAACAATTTTAATGCAGGGAGTGTGACAATGTCCTGAATAGGAAGAATTCAGATGCTTATGCTATTTCTAAGTCAGCAATAAATGGATGAAGTTTGAAGAGAATGATACTGCCAGTAAGATACCCTGAGTCTTCTCTCATTAATGGAGGTATAAGGAAGAAGCATAATTTTTTTTTGGGGGGGGTGGGAATCCTCAGACCATAAGTCAGGGCTGGGCTATAGTTATAATTTTGTTGCTTTGTGTTGACTATGTATATGTCTCTGTTTCTTAGCTTCCTTACTTCTCAAATGAAGATACTAATACCTTCCCTATACTACAGAACTGTTATGAGAATAAAATGAGATTAGGGTATCCCCAAAGTCTTTATGTTTAAACTTTAATAACTTAAATTTTAAGTGCTAAAAAACTACTCAAGTTGTTGGGAACACTTCATTTTTATAATATTATATTTGCATTTTAAATCTAATTTATATAGTCTATCAAATGTTAAATTCAGCATGAATTTTTTGACAAATATAAAATGTAAAGACGTGCCTTACTGATTAAATCATAATCCCAAACCTTTTCTCACCACCCTTACTAAGGATTGTTCTCTAAGAGCCATAATTGCAGTTTCACTGATGAATAAACTCTAGCAATGCGGCTTATATTTTTAGAAAGGAGCCTGGAGCACTCAAAGTCTAAACATTATCTTTGTAGTAGAATTATTCATTATATTAAACTAATTTTCTGACTATCAGTTTAAAAACTATGTAAACTGTTATAATTCAGGATTGAAGAAATTGATTTCTCTTACAGAAGATACAGAAAGTGAGTCTGCTCTTCCTTTTGGATTTGGAGCAAGAACTGTTGATTCTATTAGACTGGAAAGCGGAAAATGAATCAAAGTATGATTTATATTAATAGAAATCAATCTGGTTCTGTACTTCTTCTTAAGGCCACAATATGCTCCAAAGCCAGGAAGAGGAGAAAATATTTCAACTGTAAAGAGAGCCAAATTCTTCCATTCCATCAGTCAAGCAAATCCATATGCCACTTTCAGATATTGTTTTTTGATATTATATCCTATTATCTGCTGAGCAGAGAATTAACTACAAAATTATATATAAAATCTACTTCAAATCATAGTTCTTTTAATATATATATTTAAAAACTATATCCAGATGAAAACTGAACCTCATATTCATTTATTCAGTCATTTTGAAACATCCAATTAGTTTGACCATTTTCGGTCTATGTAGCTAGAATAGGTTAGAGAAAAAAATTGTTAAAAGCAATCTTTGGGGCAACTAGGTGGTGCAGTGGATAGAGCACCAGCCCTGAAGTCAGGAGTACCTGAGTTCAAATCCAACCCCAGACACTTAAAATTACCTAGCTGTGTGGCCTTGGGCAAGTCACTTAATCCATTGCCTTGCAAAAAAAAAACCCTAAAAAAAAAGAAACAGTATTTTCATACACACACACACACACACACACACACACACACACACACACACACATATATATATATTGTACATTACTAATTCAGAAATTGGCAGGCTTTCTGAGTCATCATTCACACATTGGCATTCCACCTTAAAAAGAAAATATCCCCGTTTACATTTGTTAAGACACTGAGGGTGAGGAATACTGGGGAAGATAATAAATGCTTAAATGCGATCATTTTCTTTTACAGAAGTATTTTGAGAGACTGAATCACTTTTCTGTGTTTCAGTATTGGGGATACTCTGTCACTTATATTATGCCGAAACACCCTTCCTCTCAGCTGAGGTTGTCTTCACCTCTATCTCCTAGAAATCATTCTGCAGAATGAGGATTGTGGTTTGCCAAATGTAAGTGATAGGTATATGGAGGTGAAAGGATATGAAAACTTAATGCAATTGTTTAAATTTTAATCTATAGATATCAACGTTTGATTAAACTGACAAAATAATTTTATAGATCTTTTAAGAAAATCGTTTAGGGAAAACGTCTGGCTATACTTATTCACACTCTCCAAATCTTTCAGTCTGATCTTTTCTATCCAAGTTCAAAAAGAACCTGAAACTAAATTTTGCAACCTCCTTCTCTCCTTCCAACTAGGAATACTATCACCAAATGTCCTCTGGAGGATGTCACCATTCTTAAAGGTAAGAATAAAAGGAATAGAATGGAATTGAATTGGATAGGAATTTATGTAAACCCAGAGATGAGAGACTGGAGAAGGAAAACCAAGGGAAGCACAAATTTTTTTTTCCTTCACTGATTTATGCCTCAATTATATGAACTAACTAATGGAAACTCAAATAAAAAGAATTTGTTTGGGTTAGAAATATTTTAGCTTGAATTGCACTTCAAACATAGTTCATTAGTAGACTTTCTTACTCTGGGTAGTTCAAATAATCTCTCTGGACCTCTAGCTCTAAAATTCTTTCATTCTATGATTAAATTATAATGCTTGTCAAAATATGGACACAGTTATCATTCAGTTGAAAATAGAATTCAAGATTTACGTGTCTCTAGAAACAATGATTCTGATTAAAACATTTGATGTGGAAACATATGTAACCCTGTTACTATTAGGAAACATTCAAAGCTAGAAAGTTTGGTTCACCTGCTAAATATGCCACTAAGTAGTTATGTGACATTGTGTAACATATCCTCAATTTCTGAGGTTCAATTTCTTTAATCTGGCTAACGTCTCTTTGCATTAAAAAATTCAGGTAATAAATATTGGTCTTTTCTGCTTATGTGAATTTGACCAACTAAAAATTTTAATCAGAACAATTTTATGGTAATTTAAAAAATTTCTTAATCCTGCCCTAAATAACTCCTAAGAAATAGATTCTATAAACTGCCTTCTTTGTTGTATCTGTTGTAGTGCATTCAGTGTATCTGGATTTATTTTGGCAAAATTATCATAGAAAAGTCACAACTGGGGGCAGCTAGGTAGCACAGTGAATAGAGCACCAACCCGGGAGTTAAAGGGACCTGAGTTCAAATTCGACCTCAAACACTTAATAATTACCTAGTGTGAGCTTGGGCAAGTCACTTAACCTTATTTCCTTGAAAAAACCAAATAAGAAAAGCAAAAGAAAGGTTACAACTGTAACTTTTGGGGTTTTTTCACCAATAAGTCACATCTCACTTAAATGAAGATAAGAACTATTATTTCTGATTAATTCAACCAAAAATTACACTAGAGCCATTCTAATACAATTCTTCTGACAAACAGTTTTAATCACAGTCTCAAAATTGGAAAGAGATCTCAGGAGCCATCTAGTCCATCTACATCTGAATAAGAATATGGCTTAAAGATCACTGCTAATAGTGAACTCATAACATTCTAAGGCAGGTCATGCTACTTTTTAATACTTGTGCCTGTTAGATTTTATTTTATCCATTACTGCTTCTGGAACTAAGGAGACACATCTGTGCTTCCTTCTACCTCAAGTTATTTTTATATTTCAAAATTACTATGATTTCCCCATCCTTAAGTGAGGAAATTTTAACATCTCTAGATTCATTAACAAATCATCTCTACCATGATCTTTGTGTCCTCCATTAATGTTTTGTCCATCTTTGGACACTATTTAGTTAATTTATATCTTGTCTAAAATCTGGTGCCTAGAATTTGAACATAATACTCAAAATGGAGTGGGAGGATGTTATCTCCTTATTTCTGGACATTATTCTTCTTTTAGTTATGTCTATGGTTGTCTTAGCATAGGTTGCTATTGATACAACACTATTGATTCATATTGAATCAGGAGTCCATTAAAATACCCACATGTCTGAGAAGGGAAATAGTATCAGTGAAAGGAACCTTAAAGCAATAGTATATTTGGTGCCCAGTAACTGGAATTTTATCTTAATTATTTACATTAAGAAAGGCTCACATGGAAAAGGACAATTGTAGAGCTTGTTGTTGAAATAATGATCCTTAAAATTGTCCTATTAGAAAACTGAAATTCAACCTTATGAGAGGAACATCCTAATGCAAAATCTTTTAAGTCTAGATTTTATTGAATTTTCTAGAATTCATGGAATCATAGTATTGACAGTATTCTAATTTCTTTTTTTCTTTTATTTTTTTAGATTTTTCAAGGCAATGGGGTTAAGTGGCTTGCGCAAGGCCACACGGCTAGGTAATTATTAAGTGTCTGAGGTCAGATTTGAACCCAGGTACTCCTGACTCCAAGGTCGGTGCTCTATCCACTGTGCCACCTAGTCGCCCCTCTAATTTCTTTTAAGATAGCAGATCATAGATTAGGGAGATGAGTAATGGCAGATCATGGATAATTCTCATAACATCTAAGGAGTACAAGAGGTAAGAACATAGAACAAATTTTCCAGATTTTACCCTAGACCTGGTAAGTTTTTCTTCAATTCAATTCAACAAATATTTATCAATTTCCTTCTATATATGGGAGGCATTGTATCAAATCTAGGAGTATAAAGATATTAAACAAGCAATTTTTTTCAAGAGCACAGTCTACTTTCTGGGTAATGGGTGTGTGTGAGAGAGAGAGAGAGAGAGAGAGAGAGAGAGAGAGAGAGAGAGAGAGAGAGAACTGAGAGGATGAGGGAAGATCCACAGAGGAAGTGGCACTTGTCTTCTTAAGGAGATGGGATTCTAAGAGGATGGAAGAGAGTACATTTTCATTATATGGAATCACCTGTCTAAAGATATGCAGACAGGAGATAGAATATCATGTTTGGAGAATAATATGACAACTCTGTTATAGTTTGATTATATTACACAATGCATGAAAGGAAGTTCAAATGAAGTAACACAAGAAAAAAAGATGACTTTTATATAAAAGATGAAGAGGTTCATAATATTTTCTTCTTTTAAATTTATATTTATTTTCAGTTTCAAATTCTCTTTTTCTCCTCTTCATTCCCCCACTCATCGAGAAGGCAAAAAACCCCAAAAACATTACAAATAATTAAAGACTTGAAAAATAAATCTCTGATTAGTCATACCCCCCCAAAAAAAGAAAGAAATAGAATAAAAGATGCTTTAACCTCTATTCTGAATCTTAGTTCTCTTTCTGGAAATGTACAGCATTATTCATCAAGAGTCTTTTGGAAGGGGGGCAGCTAGGTGGCATAGTGGATAAAGCATTGGCCCTGGAGTCAGGAATACCTGGGTTCAAATCCGGTCTCAGACACTTAATAATTACCTAGCCGTGTGGCCTTCAGCAAGCCACTTAACCCCAGTTGCCTTGTGCAAAAGGGAAAAAAAAGAGTCCTTTGGAACTGTGATAGATTTTTGTGTCAATCCGTGTTAAGTTTTTAAGAGTTGATTATAACATTGCTGTTATTGCCTAAATTGTTTTCCTTGGTTTTCTCACTTCACTTTGTTTCTGTTCATACAAGTCTTCACAGATTTTTCTGAAATCAAACTGAGCTTCAAATGCAGCTGGGAATTTATATATTTTATTATAGAAACCACTAAATATTTTAGTAGAAAATGAAATATTTGATCACTTCTGATTCTTCCAGATTCTTCAGTATTAGAAGCTTAGTCTTTAAGGGATGTTCAAGATCACCTAGTCCATTAGCCTCATGTTTCAGAAGAGTACAGATTAGGTGGCAAGAATTCTAAGACAAGAAATTTTATTTAAAATTAGAGTTAAAGAAGAGAACTAAAAAGAGACTATTTCCTTTTTGACATTATTACTAACCTAGTAGAACAGTACTGTTGCAGATGTAAAGAATACTAAGACAAGAAATTGTATTTAAAATTAGAGTTAAAGAAGAGAAATAAAAAGAGACTATTTCCTTTTTTGAAATTATTACTAACCTAGTAGATCAGAGTACTGTTGCAGATGTAACCTACCTAAATTTTGATAAAACATTTGTCAAAGCCTCTTCTTGTGGCAAAGAAGGACAGATCATGCACTCAATCCATAGCATAAAGTAGGAACCTACTGTATTCTGTGAAGGATGCTAGGCAAGTAGAAAGACACAATATAATAAATGATCTCTAAAATATAATATATGTTAATGAAATAAGTATGTAAGAACATATATATAAAGAAAATAAATATAAACAAATACAAAGCAGTTAAATACAAGATCATTTGTGAGGGAGGCCACTAGCAGGTAGAAGGATCAGGAAAGCCTTCATGTAGAAAGTTATACTATTGGAATAGTTGTTTAAATTCTCTAGGTTTCAGTTTCCCCCTTTGTAAAATAAAAGGGATTGGACCAAATAATCCCTAAGGTCCCTTGCAGAACTAAGATCCTATGCTCTTTTAAGATTATATCCAGGAAAATGCCACAATGATTCCTAATTGACCCTGTACCTTTTTTAAATATTTTAAAAAGTGACTTAGATAAAGGTATAAATAACAAACATCAAATTTTCAGGTGACACAACTAAGAGAAACATAGAGATGAAAACAGAATTAGGATTCAAACATATTTTCATGATCATATTTAAAAATAGATATTCATAAAGCCTTTCTTTGAAGTTCAAAAATCAGGGTCAGCTAGGTGGCGTAGTGGATAAAGCACTGGCCTTGGAGTCAGGAGTACCTGGGTTCAAATCTGGTCTCAGACACTTAATAATTCCCTAGCTGTGTGGCCTTGGGCAAGCCACTTAACCCCATTTGCCTTGCAAAAAAAACCTAAAAAAAAAAAAAGAAGTTCAAAAATCAACTTTCAAGTCCAAAATTTGAGACATACTATATAACAATTAATTTGTAAAAGAAAAAAAGTTTAGGAGTTTCAGTGGACTGTAGGTTCAATATAAGCAAACAGTGTGATATGGCAGTGAAGAAAACAAATACTCTTAGGGGAATATTAAAGGGCACAAATAGATCCAGGAATATTATAGTCCTCTTTTCCTTTGACTTTGTTAGATCACATCTGGAGGATTGTTTTGAGTTCAGAATGCCTCATTTTAGAAAAGACATTGATAAATTGGAAAGTATGTAGAGAACTTTAGTTGGAAGGGTAAAGCCCTCAAATTATAACATACAAGGATTAGTTGAAGGAAATAGGATTCTTTAACCTGGAAGAAAGATTTGGGGACGTGTATTTGAAGGGCTATTACATGGAAGAACTTAATTTGCTCTGCTTGGTCCAAAGAGGGTAGAACTAAGAACAATGGCTGGAAGTTGGAGAAAGAGAAATTTAAACAGATTTAATATTAAGAAACGTTCTACCATCTGTTAGATTTATTCCCAAGTAGAATGGGATGCCTTTGGAGGTTGAAGAATCCTCCACACTAAAGGTTATGTTCTCAAGAAGATGCACATTCCACTCTGGATTGAGCTATATAGTTCTCATGTAAAAGTCAATACTGTTTCCATGACATTGTGATACAGACTCTGCTGATGCAAGAGGGAATGATAACAGAAGATGAAAAGGAGACAAAGCAATTCAATTTTTACTTTGATTTTGATTTCCATTTAGAAGTGGAATGATTTTTGGACTAGTAAAAAACAAACACACACGCACATACACACACACACACACACATACACAACAACAACAACAGCAGCAGCAACAAAGTTATAATGGTAATTAGCAAGTTGAAATGTAAAAAATAGAGATAAGAAAACATAGCTGTTCAAATCACCAGATCTAGATAAAACATATTTTCTTTTTCATTTTCTTTTTTCTTCTTTTCTTTTCAGAATTTAAAAATTTCCCCTTTTCTTTTCTCCTTCAGAGTTTAAAATTTAAATTGGATAAGTAGTAAATAGCATGCTTATTAATTTTGCAGATGATACAAAGTAAGAACATACTGTCAACATGTTGGACAGGAGAATCAGCTTTCAGAAAGATTTTAATGGCACAGATTAATGGATCAAACTAATTAAGGTTAAAATTAAAAGAGAAAAAATGTAAAATCTTAGTCTTTTATTCAAAATATCAAATTAACAAGTTAAAGATGAGAGAAATATATCTAGGCAGTAGTTTTGTGATAAAAAGATCTACTAAGGATTTCAGTGAACTATAAGTTCAATGTGAGTCAATATGATATATCAATATGATATATCAGAATCAAGAATTTTTCATTCTAAAGTTCTATACTGTCAAGAGCCAATGGTCCTGCTGTTCTCTGTCCTACTAAAAGAATATATGAAATATTGGGTCCTGCTAAGGGGCCACGGTTTTCAAAAGACTAAAAATCCAGAGAACATATAAAGGAAAGCAACTATCATGATGGAGGGCCTTGAAATTATGTCTCACGAGTCTAGCTAGTAAAGAGAAGCTTTAGAGAGAAATCATATTTTCAAATATTTGAAAGATTGTTATATGGAAGAGGAATTAAACTTGTTCTATTTAGATTGAGAAGACAAAAACTAGGAGCTATAGGAGAAAATTAAAACAGATTTAAACCAGATGTTCGAATCCTGTGGTTCAAATGTTGAGTTTAAGATGCCAATGGGACAACTTACTAGAGATGTCCCAAAGGCAGTTGGTGATTTGAGATGAGAAATTAGGAGAGACATTAGGATTGAGTTACTTGTTTTTGTATTTACCTCTATAAAGAATAAAACTGAACCTTCCAGACAAGAGCGTAGAAAAGAGGGTCCAAAACAGTCTTAAATCCCTTCAAGCAGTTTCACTGGCTTGAAAATTTTTGTTCATAGCAGATGCAGTAAGTAGAAATGGAGATATTTTAGATAAGATAGATGAAGGTAATTATTAAGAAACCACCTCTTAAAAAGAGATAGAAGAAGCTGGAATCAGTGACAAAAAGAGACAGATTGGTCTTGACAAGGAAATTGAAACAAACAAGGCAAGGAGTGATCAAGATTTATAGGATTATTGATAAAGATAATAGTACGCATGAGGGAAGCCATAATGATTGACCTCATTTTCTTAAGAAAGGGAAGAGTCAAAGTCATCAATTGAAAAAAGAAGGTCTGGAGACAATATAAGAGGCATAGTGAGAGAGAGAACTTGAAACAATCATAGGAGGAAGCAATGTGCAGCTATGTGATTATAAATCTGTGAGGGCCTGGGGACTCAGAAAAGCAAGAACAGTCTAATAAAATTCCATGAGACTTCATGTTCTTTCTGGTTTGTTCGATAGTCCTTTATCAAAAAGTTACAAAACTAAGCCATGGGCAGAGTGAATCAGACAACAGATTTCATCCTCCTGGGACTTTTCCCTGAGATCAAGCATCTCGTTATTCTTATCTCCATCATCTTCCTGATCTATATGGTTGCTGTCACTGGAAATGCTCTGCTGATCCTCCTCATCTTGGGAGATTCCCGGCTCCACACTCCCATGTATTTCTTACTCAGCCAGCTTTCCCTCATTGACTTGGCTTTGATCTCTACAGTTGTCCCCAACATGGTCACCAGCTTTTTCTCAGGAATGAAAAATATTTCACAAACTGGATGTGGAACTCAAATTTTTTTCATTTTAACTCTGGGGATTTCTGAGTTTCTTCTGCTGACTTTTATGTCCTATGACCGCTATGTGGCCATCTGTAACCCTCTACGTTATTCAGTCATCATGAATCATACTGTTTGTATTCAGATGGTGATTGGGTCCTGGCTGGGAGGAACTCTAACTTCCTTAATCCATACAGTCTATGTTATGCATTTTCCCATCTGTGGCTCCAGAGAGATTCTTCATTTCTTCTGTGAGGTTATGGCCCTACTAAAACTTACTTGTGAAGACATCTCAGCCTATTTGAAATCAGTGGTAGTCTCCAGTTTTCTGGTAGTTCTTGTCCCTTTGAGTCTCGTTTTGTTTTCCTATGCATTCATCTTCCGCACCATCTTCTGTATGAACTCCCCTGAAGGGAGGAAAAAAGCCCTAGCCACCTGTTCTTCCCACCTTACTGTGGTAGCTCTCTATTTTGGTCCAGCTATATTAATCTATACAAGGCCTGGCTCTTCCCATACTCCAAAACTGAACCAGATCCTCTTTTTGTTTGATTCCATCCTCACTCCTATGTTGAATCCTATTATCTATGGCTTAAGGAACAAAGATGTGTTGGCAGCTGTAAGGAAAATATTGAAAAATATGTTCCCAACTGGAAAGATTTAGAGACTCAGACTGTATTACATGAAGGCAATTTCAAATCATTACCCTTCTACTTTAACCATAAAAACATAGTGCACAGCTGGTAAGATGTTGGGAATAATGGAGTGGTGGTAAGAGGCAAGGTTTGAAACTCACTTCTGCCTCTTGATGCATTTGAGGCTCATCTCTCTAGGCTTTAGTTTCTTTGCCATAAAGGATTCTCTTAAAGCCATAACAAATTCCAGTTTAAGGGTATTAGAAATGATATTAGTTTATAAAATGGCATCTTACAAAACAATATCTCAACTAATGATTTTATGAATGGACTGAATCCAAGAACAGGGAAGTGACTTCCCCAATATTAACAGGTAGTTAACTAAGCCTAAACTTCAGGGACGCCTTCTTGAAGTCCACTATCCTCACCCCCCCCCACTATACCTTGCTCTCCTATAACCAAAACCTGATACTCCCTGGTCTTCCAATTGCATATGCATTATTCAGTGCATAAGCTTACTCTGAAGGAGTTCACTCTACTTGGAGTAGGGTAGGCACAAAGGCTATAGGGATGGGTTTGAGGGATTTGAACTTCTGAAGGGTGAAAGTCATTAAAATGGCCTTTTCAATTCTATACAGTTTATTCTGGCTTTGAAATGAATTGCTGACATGCAGTCCACCATGCTGGGAAATACTCTTAAAAGCAAAAAAACCAATTCTTTTCCTCTAATTAACCAACTTTGTCCCCTTCTCCTGTGCTCCTTACTCTCTTTGTATTTCCCATTTCTATCTTTATATTGGAATCATGGTTTATGATGGTTTATGATTCTAATCAATGTTTGAGATATTCCTCTGAAAGAAGCTTTGGGAAAATGAAAATTATTTTTTAAGTAGGTTTTTAGGGTTTTTTTGCAAGGCAATGGGGTTAAGTAGCTTGCCCAAGGTAATTATTAAGTGTCTGAGGTTGGATTTGAACTAAGGTACTCCTGACTCCAGGGCCAGTGCTCTATCCGCTGCTCCATCTAGCTGCCCCAAAATGAATATTATTGCAATGTATTCCAACTAAGCTTAATGACTGGCAACTGCTACAACATCTCCATCACACACTTGTACAGAATAAGACAGTATCTTACACCAGACAAGGCCTTAAATCTAGGATCTCAAATTCCAGTTTGAATGTTGGATGTATACAATGTTACTCATGCGAATGTCATGTCTAATTTCCCCAACTATAAAATGTAGGATTGAGCAAAAGAGTATTAGACTTAAATCTAGAATACCTTTGTATCAGTCTGCCATTTAACAATAGCGTGGCTTGAAGGCAAATCCCTTTACCTCTCTCAATACCAATTTTCTCAACTGCAAAAAGTAAACCAGATGCTTTTTATCACCCTTCATAAAACATAATGTCTAAAACTTAACACAGTGCTTTAGGAAAGGGGTAAGGAGGACAGATAATAGTGGCATTGTCACTAAGAATACATTTTATTGAATGCCACACTGCACTATTTGGGCATATTAGTTGAAAAGCTCAAACCTTTTCAGATGAACTGTTGTTTGTTCATGACTATTTTATACTATATGCAGACAATTGATTTTTCAAAATAAAATCTTGAACACTTAGCACTCTTGAATTTTATCTTTTTCAAGTTATTCTAATATTTTACCATGTAAACATCATGTTTGATCATGACTTTCATTTAGCACATTAGATATGTATCCCAGTTTTGAGTTATCTATAAATTTGAAGATCAATTTATGCCTTCATCCAAGTCATTTTTAAAAGTGTTTAAAAGACTGAGGTAAAAGATAAGTTGAGTTACTCTGCTAGAGATTAGCTTCCTCATTGACCACAAGCAAAATGACAACTTGTTGGTCTGCTAATTCTGTGTTAGGTATTCACCTACCTGTTTCTAATCCATATTTCTCCATCTTATCTATAATATTATGAATTGTCTATCCCATATATACATATATGAGTTGAACAAAGAATTTGAAAAGTATTCTGAATTGCCTTCAGGAAATTTCAGAGTTCCTTTAAGGACCCAAATTTTAAGCAGAAACTAAAGTCTACCTTTTTAATACCAATACCCTGCTAGTATGGTATGATTGTGAATCATGGAACATTACAATCTCTATGTAATTGAAGGTGAATTTCACACAGAGGATAATGGTAGATAAAAGAAATATATAATTCATAAAATATAAGAAATTTGAAAAGAAAATTGAAATATAAAGGACTTTGTTTAGAAATATAGTCAATAAGAATAAGAGAAAACAGGTGGATCATCTAAGTATAACAACCTATTCTAGGCCAGCCCAGTGATTCAGATTCAAGACTGAAATGAAATGAAACACTTGAAAACCATCTCAAATTTAATTAGAAAAAGATCATTTGACAATAAAAAAAGAAATTCCATAATGATATAGCACTAATTTATTACAACAAAAGGCTTTGTCAGAAAGTTATATGGAGTCACACAGCAAGGGGGGATTTAGTCAGGCCTGATTAACATTGACTCCCTATATTTTGGGTCTTTTATGACCCAAATGACCATGAAGTCATTTCAACAGTTTGAACCCCAGTCCCTTCAAATTTTCTTTTCTAAAGTTATAAATTTATTTTAAACTTCAAAAAAATGAGGAAAAAAATTTCCATGAACAGAACAGAATATGAGAAGATTCAATATAAGCACTATACAATGTTTTCAAAGCTTCCCCACTTTTCTTTTCTTCCTTGTACATTTTCTTTTGTTCTCTATTATAACACTTTTTTCTTTATTTTCCCCCAATAACCCACCACCCTAAAAAAAGTGACAATTAAGCATGAATATATCTACATATATACATAGATATCTATAAAAATACACATATACACTCATTCACATATATGTAAGACCATATAATACTTATTTCACTTGTCATCTATTTCTCTGAAGGTGGATAGCATCTTCCTTCAGAAGCCCAAGTCTTTCCTTGATTTTCTAAATTGATGAGATCATCATTTCCTACACTTCAACAATATTACAATCCAAACACATTCTACCTGAGAGATTGTCTATGAAAGTTTTTTCCTCAATTTTCTTCAATCCTTTTCTTCTTGGTTACATTGATTTTATTTTTCAAGAAAATTTTAATTGAAATAATCAAAATTGGGGCTGCTAGGTGGCACAGTGATAAAGCACCGGCCTTGGAGTCAGGAGTACCTGGGTTCAAATCCGGTCTCAGACACTTAATAATTACCTAGCTGTGTGGCCTTGGGCAAGCCACTTAACCCCATTTGCCTTGAAAAAACAACAACAAAAAAGAAATAATCAAAATTATCCACTTTCCACTTCAACAATGTGTTCATCTTATAGTATAAGGTCTGGTGCTACTGCCTCTAGTTCTCTTACATCTTTTTTCTTATCTTTTTGAAGTTTCTGATCTTTTGTTGTTCCAAATAATCCTTGCCATTATTTTTTTCTAACTCAGTAAGATAATTTAATTGGGATACATTGAATAGATTAGGCAAAATTATTATTTTAAAAGACATATTGGCTTTACCTACTTGTGAACAATAAATATCACTTCATTAATTTAAATCTGAATTTATTTTTATAAAAGTGTTTTATGATAATGATTATATAATTTCTTTATCTGTTTTGGCAGGGATAGTCTCAGGTATCTTATCCTGTCTGTTTTAAACAATCCTTTTTTTAAGGGTTTTTTTTTTGCAAGGCAAATGGGGTTAAGTGGCTTGCATAAATACATATATACATCCATACACACCTATATCCATAGACATATATTCTTCCCCCCTTTGAACTAATTCCAATGAGAGTAAGGTTCAAGTATTGCTCACTACCCTCTTCCCCATTTTCCCTTCCTATATAAGAGTTCTTTCTTATACAACTCTTTTACTTTTATGTGAGAAAAATTTCTCCTTTTTTTGGGAGATCATTCTAACATAATCAACTATGAGCAATGCTGTCCCTATATAGGAATGTAAACAGTTTGATATTATTGAGACACTTAGGCTTACTTTTTCTTTTTATGGTCATAAATCTTGTTTATTAAATATCGTTAACAAATTAATGTGTGCCAATTAGCAATATTAAAATTATTGGAGAGTACTGTGCCTCCCCCAAGCAGCTTGATGAGAATCTTCAATGGTATGATGAAATTTGTGAACCTTTCTAAGACCCTTGTTCTTACAGTCAGCTGAGGTAAGCCACACATCTATGTTTGTGCACTGGTTTGGTGATCAACTGAGTTCTGTCTGATAGCTTTATGGGAATAACTCAATAAGAATAACCTCAAAGAATTTATAGATTGAATTTTCACCCACTCAATAGAAGTTCAAGACTCTTAGGACTCCATAGTGGTGGCCAGTATGTTCTCTTCCACTACAGAGTGAAGACTACTGGCAAACTTCAGCTGATTGACATGATGCATTCTTAGGAACTGGATGCTTTCCTTCACCACAGTGAACAAAAATATGGTAGATGACATAAGCTTGCATGACTTTTTCCCCACATTCTATGAATGTTATCAGATCTGGTGAGCCAGGAGCAGGGGAGTATGGGAGGAGGAGATTGGTAAAGAGCAAATGACTAGAAGTACTGAATGTACAGGAGAAACAACATGACATCTGACTGTTTCTTCCTCTGTAGTTCTTAGATGTATTTGTAAATGCCCATCCTGACTCATGCTTATCCTGCTTGGTGACTGCTGCCATATTTCTCATATTTCTCATACTTTCTCATATTTGCATTTTTATGCTTCTCTTGTATCTTGTGTTTCAAAATCAAATTTTCTATTGTGCTTTGGTCTTTCCATGGAAGCTCTTGAAAGTCCTCTATTTCACTAAATATCCCAATTTGGCTGAATAGATTATTGTTGGTTGTAATCCTATGGAATATCATATTCTAAGACCTTTGCTTCTGTAATATGGAAGCTAATCAGTCTTGTGGTGTCCTAACTGTGGCTCCACAATATTTGAATCATTTCTTTCTGGCTGCTTGCAATATTTTGTCACCTGGAGCTCTGGAATTCAGTTTTAATTTTCCTGGGGAGTTTTCATTTTGGAATTTCTTTTGAGAAATGATTGTTGGATTTTTCTCCATTTCTACTTTACTCTCTAGATCTAAGATATCAGGACAATTTTCTTTAATAATTTCTTGAACTATGATATATAGGGTTCATTGAATTATGACTCTTTGACTGTTTCCTTATATTTCATTTAGTTTTTAGCATTCATTTGCCCAAATATAATTTTTTAAGGAATTATTTTCTTTAGTGAACTTTTGTATCTCCTTTTCCATTTGCCCTATTCTGCTTTTTTAAGATATTCTTTAGTTCAATAACTTTTTGTGCTTCTTTTACTAGTAGGTCAATTCTGCTTTTTGAGGTGTTGTTTTCTTCAGTATTTTGTGCCTCTTTTACCAAATTGTTCATTCTCTTTTCACAATTATCTTGCATGATTCATTTATTTTCCCAATTTTCTCCCTACCACGCATCTTTTTCTTTCTTTAACTCTTCCAGGAATTACTGTTTTAATTAGGTCCAATTAGCATTTTTCTTTCAGGCTTTGTTTGTAACTGTTTTAATTTATCTTTGTCTGAATTTATGTCTTGATTTTTCCTGATGCTATAGTAGTTTTTTTATGGCCAAATTTTTTTTGTTTATTTGCTCATTTATTCACTCTATTCCTTGACTTCAAACTTTTTTTTTCAAAGTTTTGAGGATTTATTATACAGATGTGCTACACTTAGTCACAAGGAAAACAACCAGTCTGGAATAACAAGAGTCCTATAGTGCACAATCATGGGGCAGGGAGGCGGGATCTGCTTTAAAAGATGGTATGTCCTTTTTTGCCAGGGAGGTGTGTCAAGTAGAGTCCTTTATCAGATGGTAGAGCTTGTAGAGTCTTTAATAGGGTGGATGATGTCTGTCTCCTAAAGGATTCTGCCTTCCCAAGAATGTCACCAAGGGTCATTCCATCTCTGCTCCTGTGGCCGGCAGCGTCTAGTTACTTGGACCTCTGCCTCATCTTTGTCCTTTTACGTTTCATACTATGTATTCATTTCTTCCTCCACTTGGCTCTCATGGAGCTATGGACGTCGACAAAATGGCACTAAGAATAGCAACTTCGAACTTTACATTAAAGTTGTGCTTTGCTCTCCTAGGAGAGCTCTCCAAGCTTCAGGGATTTTAGTGTTTGTATTTTCAAAGCAAGTTCTGGGGTCCTGTAAGTTTTTAGGACTTTCAAGGTGGTGTGATACTGGAAGAGCATGTTAATTGTTCTCCCTATTTGCACTCTGGTCTTTACCTAAGAAGGGCCATGGTCACTATCGGTCAAAAGTGCTAATGCTCTCTTTGCCATGGAATTGTAATCAGGGTGCCTATTCCCTTGTGATTGGATCCCTAATGTTTCTCTCCACCATGGAATTGCAACCCAAAACTATATGAACAATAGAGTTTATCAATCAGTACCACAAGAGCCAGCAAAAGGTCCCTGCCTTTCTGACCAGTTTTCTGACCCCTCTACCCTCCTTTCCTTTATTGTCTCTAGGCTGAGAGCTTGCAAAGCTCTGGGCTGCATCGCTACTGCTGTGTGTAGGCTCTGGAAGGAGTTCCAATCTGATGTCACAAACTTCTGCCAACCGCTCAGACCAGAGACATATATAATTTTTTAAAAGATTTTTTAAAAGAATTTAGTAGAGAAAAGGAGGAGAGATAATGGATACTAGCTAGTGGAAATAACAGACTATGTTTTTTTAAAAAAAATATACAGAGAATGCATTCATGTTTGTAGTAAGGGAGCAATTGAAAGGCAGAGATTAGAAGGGATGATAGTGTGAGAAACTTAACAGAAAAATGAGGGGATGTGATTCAAATCTACAGGTTAGGGTTGGCTTGGAAAGAAGAAGAAGGGTTACCTCTTCATCAGAGATTGGAGTCAAGGAGGAGATAGTGAGGAGTAATATCAGAAGAAGAGTAGAAGAAAAAAAGAGAAAGGTGTTCTGTCTTGGGCAGTAGTGTCAAAGTATGACTTGAGATACTCAGTTAAATGGTAAAGAAGAGGGAAGTGCTTTAAGGAGACACAAGAAGTTTGGACCAATTGTGGTGAGTGGAATAAAGAAGCAATTAAGGAGTCTTGACTTGCTGTTGAGACTAGATAGTGTAAAATGGATAACAAAATAACCCTTTTATGACTGATTTACTGAGTCTTTGTTCTAGCAGCTTTTTTTAAAGTTTTTTTTTTTTGCAAGGCAATGAGGTTAAGTGGTTTGCCCAAGTCCACACAACTAGGTAATTATTAAGTGTCTGAGGTTGGATTTGAACTCAGGTACTCCTGATTCCGGGACTGGTGCTCTATCCACTGTGCCACCTGGCCACCCCTGTTCTAGAAGTTTTAAAAAATTATTGTAAAGATGAAAATTTTGAATTCGGGATTTTTCTAATTTTATTTTTTTTTCAAAAAAGACATTTATTTAGTTTCTTTTTTTTTAATTTAATGTTTATTCTCATTTTGTACAATTAATGTTATTTTTTAAATTAGTAAAATATTCTTTTTTAAGAGTGAATGAGATACCCCCTCCCCCATAAATATAGACTTGCTTCAGCAATAAACTAAAGGGGAGAGAGAAAAAAATTAAAATTAAAAAAATAATAGTAATAATTGTAGGTATGGCCAGGTGGAGCAATGGATGGAGCATCAGCCCTGGAGCCATGAGCACCCGAGCCCCCATCTGGCTCTGTACACCCAACAACCACACAGCCGTGTGATATGCAAGCCACCCGAACCGCACTGCCCTGCAAAAACCAAAAAAAGAAAAAAAACCCAAAATAAAATAAAATAGTAATAATAGTAGGGGTGGCTGGGTGGTGGACAGAGCATTGGCCCTTGAGCCAGGAGCACCCAGAGCCAAATCCAGCCTCAGACACCCAAGTATCACCCTGCTATGTGGCTCCAGGCAGGCCACCGAGCCCCATTTGCCCTGCACCCCACAAAAAATAATAATAATAAAAGATGAGCTTGAGTCTTTGTTCCAACACCAACAACTCTGTCGTTGGTGGATCACATTCTTTATGATAAGTCCATCACAAAAGTTACTTCCATATTTTTCCAGTGTTGCCATTGCTGATCGCAACTCCCTCCTTTCTTATTTCTCCACTACCATGTACTATATTTTCTCTCTCCTTTCACTCTGACTCTGCTGTAGGGTAGCTGAATCGTGCAGCAGACAGATCCCCGGCCCTGGGGCCAAGAGGCCCTGAGCCCCCATACCACCCCTTAGGCCCAGAATCTACCTGGCCCTATGGTCCGGGACAGGCCATCCAATCCTAGCCGCTTGCAATAAGTAAAAAAGAAAATGTGTTATATCTGACCACTCTCCCCCCATGGTTCATCCTCTCCTCCATCACTCACATCTCCCCCTTCCCCCTGTCCCCCCCCTCCTTCTTACTCCAAATGTCTATACCCCATTGAGTATATATGCTCTTTCCTCTCCTAGCCACCTCTCATAAGGGAGAAGATTCCCTTGTTCCCCCTTGCCTTTCCCCCTTCCATATCATTGCAATAGCTCATTGTAATAAAGAAAAATCTTATTATATGAAATATCTTGGCCTATTCCCCCTCTCCTTTTTTCTTTCTCCCATTACATTTCCCTTTTTTCCTATTGACTCCATTTTTCCACCATATTTTATCTTCAGATTCAGCTTTCTCCTGTGCTTCAACTATAAAAGCTCCTTCTACCTGCTCTATTAACTGAGAAGGTTCATATGAGTATAATCAGTGTCATTTTTCTATGCAGGAATACATGCAGTTCATCATCATTAAGTCCCTCATGTTTTCCCCTTCTCCTCCAATCTCTATGCTTCACCCTAGTCCTGTATCTGAAGATCAAACCTTCTGTTCAGCTCTGGCCATTCCAATAGGAACATTTGAAATTCCCCTGGTTCATTGAAAGTCCATCTTTTTCCCTGGAAGAGGACATTCAGCCTTGCTGGGTAGTTGATTCTCGGTTGCATTCTAAGTTCTTTTGCCTTCCGGTATATTGTATTCCAAGCCCTATGAGCTTCCAATGTAGCTGCTGCTAAGTCCTGTGTGATCCTGACTGCAGCTCCATGATATTTGAACTGTGTCCTTCTGGCTGCTTGTAATATTTTCTCTTTGACTTGGGAGTTCTGGAACTTGGCTATGATATTCCTAGGGGTTGGTTTTTTGGGATCTCTTTCTCTGGGGGATCAGTGGATTCTCTCCATTTCTATTTTGCCCTCTGCTTCTAGGATATCAGGGCAATTTTCCTGTAGTAATTCTTTGAAAATGATGTCAAGGTTCTTTTCCTGATCATGACTTTCAGGTATTGCAATAATTTTTAAATTATTTTTCCTAAGTCTGTTTTCCATATCCGTTGTTTTTTCAATGAGATATTTCACATTTTCTTCCAATTTTTCATTTTTTTGGTTTTGAAGTATTGATTCCTGATTTCTGGTAAATTCATCAATCTCCCTGAATTCTATTCTTTGTCTGAAGGATTTGTTCTCCTCAGAGAGTTTTCTTATCTCTTTTTCCATCTGGCCCATTCTGATTTTTAAAGCATTCTTCTCCTCCATAACTTTTTGAACTATTTTATCCATTTGACCTAAGCTGGCTTTTAGCATGCTATTTTCTTCAGCATTTTTTTGGATTTCCTTGACTAGGCTGCTGACTTCATTTTCATGTTTTTCCTGCATCTCTCTCATTTCTTTTCCCAGTTTTTCTTCTAACTCCCTCATTTGATTTTCAAAGTCTTTTTTTAAGCTTTGTCATAGCCTGAGCCCAATTTCTGTTTTTCTTGGAGTCTTTAGATGTAGGAGCTTGTGCTTCCTCATCTTCTTGGGCTCATTTGCAAAATATTTCTCAATTGTGTTCCTCTTTTTTCTCTGCTTGCTCATTTTTCCCAGCCTGTGCCTGTTTTGGGGGTGCTTCCTGAGCTTTTGGGACACTCCCACAAGGGTCTCAGTGTGTGAGGCTCTGTCCTCCCTCCTGCTCTGTGAATGACTATATGCGCCCCCCTCTGCCACGGGGCTGAGGTGGGGGGGCCCTGCTGCTCTTCCGGGGGGCCTAGACTGGATCAGGATCTGAATGTGGTCAGAACACCAGAGTCCTGTTCCAGAGGCAGAGGACAGAGCTCAGCAGTCTCTCTCTCTTTTCACTCCCCTCCCTCAGTTCAATGGACTCATGCCCTGGGGGCTCCTGCTTATGGGCTCCGCCTGCTTCTGTTTCCTGGATCTGGAATGCAGTGGCCAGGCAGCTTGCTGTGTGCCCTGAGGGCTGGGCTCCACGTGCTCTCTCTGGCAGAGGTCCCCCACTGGTCCACCACTTTGTGCCCCGTGCTCCCCAGGGCTCAGGTCAGGAAACTCCCACGCGGCTCCCAGCACCCTGGGGCTGCCTCCGGGAGGCTGAAGTTCTTTTGTTCTGGCAGGTCACCCCTCTGACGGGATGCCACTCTGACCCCAGGGAGCAGAGCTTTTCTGCTCTTTTCCAGGTTACCTTGAGTAGGAGCACTGCCTCATTGGGTCCCTCTGTGGGTTCTGTCTCTCGAAAATTTAGTTAAGGTCCTTAGTTTCAAATTTATGAGAGAGCTCCTAGGACACCCTCCACTCTTGTCACCATCTTGGCTCCCGATTTTTCTAATTTTAGACTTATTTTATGAACAGCACAAATTATTGACAGTGATTACTTGTACAAATGAGGATCTGATGAGTTAAACTAGTTCTCTGAAGAAGAAAAGACACCTTCAAAAGAGAATAATTTGAATTTTAAGAGAAACTCTTAGGAAAAGTGATGATGCTGTGAAGTATTTTTAAATTAATGACTTGTCATTAGATGCTTTGTCAGATATCACATAATATTTTGGAAAAGTTATGCTCCTCCCAATTAACAGCATTTATTTTTTCAACATAAGAATTAACTCATAAAGGCAATTTTAGCAATTTTTGAAAGATGAGAAAAAAATAAATATTTTTAGTTTCTTTTATTAAGATATCTCAATTCAAACGTTTGGTATGGAAAGTTGGTCCCTGTTTTAAGTGGATTTATCTTAAGAAATGTTCTAATAACAGTTATCTTTAGATGATGGGTTCTTATTGAATTATTGGTAGAATTTTATCTTTCTCTTCTTCCTTTGAAACAGCAGATGTTATTTTTGTGATTTTTTTGGCAAATACATATCATAAGCATTGTAATATTGGATAACTAAATATGAAATTGTGATATTTTGTCCATGAAAGCACAATAAAATCAACTGTGAAATTTTCTTTACTTGCCTCTCCAAGGAGAATCTTTAGTTTTCTGCTTCCAAATGAATTGAGAATGTCAATCAAACAGAATGTATTTATTAAGCATGTACTCTCTCAGGCACTATACTAAGCACTGAATTTACAATTGCAACAGTAGTAGACTGTCATGGAAGAGCTTACATTCTTTTAGGAATGAAGGAAATGCAACATGTTTAGAAATAAGTAAGTACTAAATGTATACAAAATAAATAAAAAGATTTTAGGATGAGGGATACTAAGAACTTAGAAAGTAAGAACTATCCTTTAACTGAGGAGGCACTTGAACTTAACCCTTGAAAGAAACTAGTAGTGATCTGATATGATTCAATTCTTTCAGAAGTAGACTGATCTCTATACAAAGAAGACATAATATCTGAATCTATAAAAATTAAATAAATATATAATATAAACATCTAAGAATTTTATGATTCTTAGCAATTTCTACTCCTGTTTCTACCACTCTACCATTGTGAATGCAGAAGTGAAAGACTGAACTTTTTTTTTCATTATTTCATGGATTACTTTGGCCAAATTATTCATCACAAAGTAGCCTAGTCTACTGGTGATGATTTCCATAAAGATCCTTGGAAAGCAGACGGTCTGTGACCTGTACTATATTTGAAGCTATTCCAGTATGGCAGAACAAGTCAGTGCTTGACTTTGCTGGCTTAGCCTAAAAGAACTCATGTCAGTTCTATTCTTCTACAGTCAGATCTACAAATAGAATCCCACTTTTACTCTCTGGGCTGACACGTTTAACCAACATTCATAGAGCAGGTCTGAAGGAGAATCCATGTAGCTGCAACTCAACTAAAATCTCCCTCTCAGTCTCTGTCTCTCTGTGTCTCTCTAACTCTCTACACTCTCTAACTCTGTCTCTGTCTCTGCCTGTCTCTCTCTCTCTCTCTCTCTCTCCCCCTCTCCCCCCTCTCTCCAGTGCGGGAGAAATATATTCCTCCTACTTGACACTATAGATCCTGAGCCTTCACTTGTTTATAACCCATTTACATCATTTACATATAAACAGTCACCATGACAGCATTAATTTTTGAACATAAACCATTTAATAAATACTAAGTCAAAAACAATAATTCTTACTCCTTAGAAGTTAAGAACAACTTTTTTGTAGTGGCAAAGAAATGGAAATTGAGGGAAATGTCATCAATTAAGGAATGTCTATACAAGTCATGCTATATAAGTATGATAGAATATTATTATTCTGTAAGAAATCATCATGCCTGGCTGGTCTTCATAAAAGCCTGGAAAGACTTGCATAAACTGATGCTGACTGAAGGGAGCAGAACCAAGAGAACATCATACACATTAACAACAATAGTATGAGATGATCAATTATGATGGATACAGCTACTCTCAGCAGTTCAGTGATCAAGCACAAGCCTGAGAAAATGCCATTCACATCCAGAGGAAAAAACTATGGAATCTGAATACAGAGCAAAATTTACTATGCTCACTTTTTAAACTCTCTTATGACTTTTCTTTCTTTCTTATGTTTCCCACCCCACCCCCGCCTTAGTTCTAATTCTTCTGTAACAACATGATAAGCATGATTGTACATGTACAACTGATACCAAAATGCTCACTGTCTTAAGGAGGGAGGAGAGAAGGGAGGCTGGTAGAAAAATGTGGACCTCAAAAGCTTGCAAAAGGGATGAATGTTGAATACAATCTTTGTGTGTAATTAGAAAAAATAATGAGGAAGACAAGAGTTGGAAGATATAAAATCCATCCATAAATCTTGGTCACATTCTCCCAACACATAATGGTGTCTGTGGGGAAGAACAGAAACTTAAATGGAAATGTATCAAAAAAAAGGCACATGACTTTGGATCATGTACTCAGAGAAACTCACAATTCTGGAATGACCATAATCTAGTTCATCTGTGGAAGAGTTTTCTCTCTCTGGTCCTCAGAATATGAGAAACTATTTTTTCTTCACAAATTGGTTTTTATTAGTTTTCCTTTTGTAGATGTTATTTTTAATTAGTTCTATCATTAAACTATTCACAAAAGAACAGTACTACAATGAAGGAATAGGACTTTGTGGAAGAAATATGTAGTTTAGGTATAGGATTCTCTCCTAATTGGTGGAGATGAGTGTTCCATACTTTTATGAAGGGCAGCAAAAACTGGTGAGAGCAAGAGAACTGAAACTCCTGTTCCAGTCCCTTCAGTCTCAACTTTTATGGAGTCTCTTGAGTCTTTCAAAGCTCTACAGTTGCTTTAGAGGTAGAAGATAGAAGTCAACCTCACTTCAGATTGTTGAAGGTTGAATAAGAAGCTTCTTCTGAGAAAAAGCTGATATGAGAGGAGATAATAGTCTCTATCATCTCCTTATCCCTACCTTGCTGCACTGCAAGGCTGAAGGGAATTTCCACTTTGATGAGATTTGTATGAAATATTAACTCTCCTGGTTGAGCTATGAGAGAGTTTTCTCACTGTATATTGTCTGGTTTATATGCTTTTTGATTTCTGCTTTGTTGTTGACTTGGATAAATATTTCTTGCTTTCCTATGTGTCTTCATTGTGAAACTGATGTTTGGTGGGAAGGAAGTCAAGCCTTGAGTATACAATTAGCGGTACTCCTTTTTCTCATTAATGAATTTAGCCTGGACCTGAAAACTAAATCCCCTAGACCAATAATATTAAGGGAGCAGATTGATTATAATTCTATCCCACTAGCACTTCTTTCTGAGAATCGGCCTCTATCCTCCACCTCCTTCTCCACCAATCAACAGAAATTCTCCCCCTATATTCTTGTGTTACAAAAACCATGGAGCATTAAAGAGTTGTCCTATTTATTTCTAGATAGCACTCATGAATTTGGGCACTTTGTAGATAACAAAGCAATCAATAAATAGGAAGAGCTTCTGGATCAGTGACTCACCCTTAGTTATTCTCTTCTCTTCTCATCTACTGATCATGTGAGGACTAATCAAGTCTATCTCTGGAAGAGTAGAAGGAGAAGGCTTCTGTTCTTTGTCAACCCTTACAGCATAAAGACTGCTACAATATGGCAGAAAGAGCAAGCAGACTGGTTCAAAGCCTGGGGCTTTAACTGCCTCTTTTGCTTTGTGTTCATTCCATAAACACAGATGACCAAACACTGATCTCAAAATGGATCTGTCCTTGACTGTAATCCTGTGAGTTCAAAGATCCTGATGATTCAAGAGCTAACTAGCAATAAAGAGTTTCTGCATTTGGCCACCAACTAGAGAGAAATAATTCATACAGAAAGCTTGATGCCAGAAGATGTAGATCTGGTGGGAATTCTTTGGACAGTATATAACCAAAAAAAAGCCTGGTTTGCCAGAAGACATAGACCTAATGGGAATCTTGGGACAGTATATAACCAAAGTGAAACATTTTTTTCTGTAGTCCTGCCAAATGTTTGTTGATGGTTGTGGTTCTCAGTCTCTGAAAAGAGTAAAACAGTGGATGTAAATTACTGCATCTTAAGTTTTTCAGTCATTTGCAAACCTGTAGATTTTGTGTGCTTTGCATAGTAGAAATGAAAAACCTTATACTTGTTTCTTTTGTACATTAACTTTTCTACTCTTCCCCTCCTCTCTACCTTGGGAGACTAGACATGAGGAAAACCTAAGCTTTAGATAATTTTTCTCCAGGACGTCAGATGAACATGAAAGGATTCAACTAGCATGAGAAAAGAGCAGAACTCTTCTTTTAGGTGATCAGGCTTTCCCTAAACCTAACCTGTCACTAAATGTTTGGGTCTAAATTAGTGAACCTTTAGTGGAATGGAAGAGGTCAAAGTGCTCCAGACTCCTAGATCTTTATCGGTATGAATAGATTTGAAGATAGATATGAGTATGGATATAAATATAGGTATCAAGATAGACAGAAAACTATAGTTTAATGGGGGAAATCATGAGTAGAGGGGTCAGCCAAAAGGTTATAAATTTGATTTTGTCACTAGCTCATTGCATTATTTTGGATGTCATTCAAAAAATCTTGGCTTCATATGCCTTATCTATAAAAATAAGGGAGTAAAAATTCTTATGCAGCACTTTTTGGAAAAGCTAAAAAATGGAAGTAAAATTTATGCTTGTTGATTAGGAAACTGCTAAGCAAATTGTGGTACATTGATGAAATGAAATTTTATTATATCATAAAAAAATGAAGAATATGTGAAGTTAAGAGATCCAAGAAAATAATATGCACAATGACTACAATAATGCAAATTGAAAGTACTATAAAATAAATATTGTGTAATGATAATGAAAAATCTTGATCTCAAAGATAAGATGATAAAATATATCTACCCCCTTCTCTGTAGAGCTAAGGAACCATAATATAAATCAGTGCATATACAGTCAGAGTTTTTTGATGTTGGCTAATTTTGCTGAATTTTGGAAGGGGAGGAAGGTTCCCTTCACTCTTTTTTATTCTTTATTACATGGAATAGCACACTTGATAGGGAAACTGGGGGCCCCACCCCCAGTTTCAAATTAAGATAATGTAAAAATGTATCAATAAAACTTTAATGAAATAATAATAAACAAATAATGATACTAGACTAAATGCTCTTTAAATTTCCTTCCAACTCTAATATTCCATGGTTATAATCAATGCATTGCTTTGTTTCCCTGTAGCTTCTGATGTGTTTTTAATAGTAAAAACCTTTCAAGGATTCAGAAGTTGTCATTTTTTGTATAAAGTCTTTTCATTTTTTAAACGAAAAATAAATTGAAATGAATTTTCCTTTGAGTGAAAGACAGCATGGCAAATTGAGCAAAACAATGTACTTAGAATTAGCATTTGAACCTAAGACCTCTGAGATCAATATTCCTAAACTGGGAAAGTCATAGCCTCTCTAAAAGCTAGCTATAACATGGGATTATAATTTTATATATCTACAGGATAATAAAGGTATAATAAGGAAAGTATTTTTAAAAGTACAAAGCATTAAAAAAAAGATATATTACTTGTGCTCAGAAATATCTTTCAGTTGAATATGTGCTTTGAATTTAGAGATGAGATGGAATAAGCCAATCATCTAATTTCCTTTATATGAAGATAAGTGTTTGTGAGAAAGGGTTAGAATACAATCTATACCCCTTTATTCTACCTCTTGTATAAGAATAAAATCTGTGACTTTAATATTACCACAATTCAAGTCCAGAGATAGTGAATAGGAATGGACTGAGATAATAGGTTGTCATTTGAAAATAACACTTAAATCTGGGGGGGGGGGGTTCAAAATAGCCCTTGGAAAAAGGTCAGAGTTGGATTGGAAAGTGATTGTTTTTCTTTAGAGAATCATTTCAAAGAAATTTAGCTCTGACGATATAAAATCAAATTAATTAAAGTCTAGGGATAAGAAACTCCCTAGATATTTCCTCTGAGGCACTAAATCTCTCAATTAGAAATGGGTCTGAATTCCATTATTTTAATTCTCAATCTGACTAGCCACATTATATTTACAACACCATGATATCAAAGAATGATATACCCTCAACCCTATCCTTTATCATGTATCCCAAGGAGATAGAATTGCTTCCATTAACAACCTTTAAATTTATTTTGGATGCAGAAGGAGCTGTTTTCTCTGGAACAAACTCAGAAGTCCATGGTCTCAATAGACACTGAGAAATGGACTAAACAAGATTACAAGGTAGTCTGGCTTAATATTTGTTCATGTATAAAGTATCAGAAAAATTGCTAAGGTTTATCTGACTTAAGAGAATATGATGGTTTTAAAGATGGAAAAGAGTAATGATTATTATTAATGATTTTTTATATCATTGGTCTTGGTTTTCTGTTATTCTTAATATAACTAGGATGATGCAAATTTAAAAAGTTTTGGAAAATCTAATGAAATAGTTGAAAGAATTTTTATGTTTAGCATGCTATTAAAAGAAAACATTAACTTATTCTTTCAGACTTCATTCCTCTAAACTGAATAATTTCAATTACCTACATTTTCCATATGAAGTTTATTTTCCCCTTTTCCCATCCCCTCTGATAAACTTATAGTTGGGGGTGAAAAACAACAGGGATTCTCATTACCTTTTTAATGACTTCATAGAACCGCCTTCTTGGGAGACATGTTAAAGGTCATTCAATGTAATACCTACCGCATATTCTCCAATTTATTTCACAGATGTCAGGGCAGTAATTGCTTCTAGTTCCTTCTCAGGTTGTCTTTTCCCTCAGGCTGTTTGTATAGTATTAAGAAATGCAGAAAAAATATTTTAAGCTGTTTCCAGGAAAAAAATAACATAATAGCATTTAAGAATTAGGAGAAGACTATGAGTTCAGCAAATATCAACTTTTTATTGTATAAATGAGGATTCTGATGCTCAGGGATCATTTTGGCACATTGAGCAAAGTTGAATGATTATCAAAAATATAGGAATATAATCAATCACTTTGGGTCAGAATCATTATCCATCTTGGAAAAGATTCTATCTCTGATAGAGGCAGAAAGGAACAGTTTATAAGAAGGCTTAGTTATTCTCCCTGAAGGTAATTTTCGAATGTGTTTTCCTAAAAATAATGTTCAGTCATTTTTAAGTCATGTCTTCATGACCCTATGTTGAGCTTTTCTTGGCAAAGAAACTGGAGTGGTTTGCCATTTCTTTCTCCAGCTCAAAATATACTAGTTCGTGCAATTACCAACTATAGCTCTATCATCCATAATTTTGCATAAATTTTTGGAGGGTAATAATAATGTATTTTGTTCCTTCTCAAACTATGAAAAGACAATAAGCTAAAATTTTCAATTTACATCGAGTGCTTTCTCATCAATATTAATAGTCTTTTAAAAATGAATAATAAGGGGGCAACTAGGTGGTGAAGTGGATAGAGCAACTGGGCCCTGGAGTCAGGAGTATCTGAATTCAAATTCAGCCTCAGACACTTAATAATCACCTAGCTGTGTGGCCTTGGGCAAACCACCTAACCCCATTGCCTTGCCAAAAAAAACCCTAAAAAAGATGAATAATAAGGTTTCCTATGGGTAGTACAAATATAAGATACTTTCCTCACAGATACCCTGTGATGTAAATGGTATGTTATTATGTCCATTTTACATGTGAGGGAAAAAAATCAAGTGATATACTTGACCAATGTTACACAATTAATAAGTGGTATGGCAACACTAATACCCCAATCTACAAATATACTAATACCCCAAATCTACTCTTTCAAATTGGATGATATGTCTCTTGAGAAGAATAGTCTATAATACTCTTAATCATGACATCTGTTTTAGGTTTAGGCTATATAAACCCGATTTTAGAGCAGAAAGTTTCTTAATTTCATATAGTAACACCTAACCATTTGGTGACTTGGTCTTCCCTCTCTTTTCTTTAACAGATTCCTTGGGAAAGGACAATATTTATTTTTTAAAAAATAATTAAAACATTTATCAACAAAAATAACCATACCCTCTAAGAAATTTTTATTTTCAGTTGCAGGCAGGAATTCACACCTAGGGAGAATGTTATGGCACTGTCAACCTTTCTGGCCTAATTGAATAACTGCTTGAGAAGCTTGTAAAAGAAAACCAAGAATTGTTACAGCTCATCAAAAGAAATTTGACAAGGAAAAGACAGGTGAGTTTCAGGAGAAAATATTGTTTTTCAAGCCAGGGAACATATTCAAAGTATGATATAAGTATTTGGACCTACATCAAAATTTTAAAAAGAAGTTTATTGGGTTGAGATGATAAGATGCAAGAGCTATGATGACACTGGCTCTGGAAAAGCCAGTAAAAACCCGCCTGGTAACTTTACTATTAGGTCATTCTCCCTAGGTTTGAATTCCTATCAGCAACTGAAAATAAAAACATCTTCTAGGGTATGTTATTTATGCAAATGAGATAAAAAAATGCAAGAGCAATCAGGGGTTCTGTATGATAAACTCCAGAATATTTTTGTCCATTCTGAGTATTATATTGAATCAGATAAAGACAAGATGCAATAATAGGCTACTTGTACTATTTATCTTATGAATGGAGTGTTTGTGATTTGGTCTATTAACAGAAATTTTCCTAAATATGGTAAAATTTATTAGATTGAAATAGTAAAATATTAGTTATCAAAAAGACTGAGTTTGGGCAGCTAGGTGGCGTAGTGGATAAAGCACTAGCCCTGGAGTCAGGAGTACCTGGGTTCAAATCTAGTCTCAGACACTTAATAATTACCTAGCTGTGTGGCCTTGGTCAGGCCACTTAACCCCATCTGCCTTGCAAAAACCTAAAAAAAAGTGCTCAGTAAACTTTAAATGTCAAAAAATGTTCAATAAATACCTGATAAGAGGAAATGAGACAGCATGTCAACAATTTTTTAAGAACTTAAAGAACACTAAAAATGGAGTTAGACTTAGGTTTGGGTCTTACCTCTACCATTTATTAACTAATTTTACTTTTGTAAAATAAGTCAATTCATTTATAGATATTGAATGATTAGTCAATAAGTCATCTGAATAGGAATAGATCCAATTTCTCTGATTAGTCACCACCCTCATATTAGACCTAGATCTTTCTCTCTTCCTGACTGCCCTTATTGACACTAGCAACACATTTCTATCCTTTTGAAACAAGATATAACAAAAAAGAAAGCTGATAATTGATTATGAAAAAGGCCTCAGGGTAAATCGGATATAGAGCATAACTAGGGGTAAGAGATTAGAGAGAATGAGAAATGAAAGTTATGTAAGTGTGTGTGTGATAGAGTCAGGAAAAGGAAAATAAGAATATAATTCAAAGATAGAATGAATTTGTAAGTATAAGTTAGATACTGTAGTGTTAAAGACTGAAAATAAGTGGGAATGAAATGGCCAATGAGAAGATAAAAGAAGATAGGTAAACTAATGGATGAGAAAGTCAACAAGTGGTGAAAGAGATGGTGACTGTTAGAACGGGTTGGTGACTGTAAGAAAGAAGACTATCTTTTTAATAAGCTGAAGCTGGTTGCTGCCCATGTTATAAGATTTGAGGGTTGTTAAAAGGGAACTTTAATCCCCAAATATCTCCTCCATTGTATTTTTGCTAATGCTCAAAATTCTACTGTTTGTGATTCTTGTCTTTGGTTTAAACTCTGCTCCCTATAATTTTGTAAATCCTCTAGTAACTAGAAGTGCAGAATGAAAAATACTTCAGATATGATGATGAGATGATGTTTGTCCTTCATTCTCAAAGAAGACTATGACATCAAGGAGGTGATGCCATGAGAAGCAAGTAAATTGAATCTGAATGAGGGGGCTGTACTAAGTCACCAGCCTCACTTTCTCCTCCATAGCCAGCTGGGTCCAGTAGCCAGATATGAATCAAGATGACTGGAGATGACTCTGGATGAGAGGCAATCAGGGTTAAATGATTTGCCTAAGGTCACACACCTAGTAAGAGGCAAGTGTCTAAGACTGGATTCAAACTGCCATCCTCCTGACTCTAAGGTCAATGCTTTCTTCACTTTACTGTGTAGCTACTCACATCAGAAATAAGCAAAGTGTTGATTTTCTTTTCTTGATTATAAAGTATTGCCACCATAGAATGTATAATGGGAATTACAATGTAATAACCCATAAAAGATAGTTTGAAGTCAGATAGTAAATGACTTTCAATGACAAAGAGAGGAGTTTTCATTAGATTCTAAAAGCAATAGAGAGCCACTGGAGCTTATTGAAAAAGAATGACATAGATCTATACATTAAGATTATCTCTGTCATAAGTGTGGGGGATTGACTAGAAAGCAGAGAGACCTACCTGACTGACTGACAGGGAGCTCTAATGAGAGTTCTACTGAACTGACCTGGATAAGAGGAATTTAACTTGAGTGAGTGGAAAGAAGATACATATGAAAGACCATATTGATGAGACATAACATATGAGGAAGAAAGAAAGATTCAAGGATAATTATAAAAGTTGTTAGCATATATGACTGGAAAGACAGTGCTATCCTTAAAATAAGTAGGGAAATTTATAAGAATTTGGAAAGTTTGTAGAGAATGATAATCATATTCTTATTGCAGCTCAAAATAACCCTGTGTTGCCTGTCACTTTACACTGCTGACTTTTTTTTTGGTAAGGCAAAGTGGGTTAAGACTTGCCCAAGGTCAAACAGCTAGGTTATTAAGTGTCTGAAGCCAGATTTGAGCTCAGATCCTCCTGACTCCAGGGCCAGTGGTCTATCCACTGCACCACCTAGTTGACCTACACTGCTGACTTATAATGACCCCCAAGATAATTCTCGGACAAGTCAATTAATTATGTCTCTTCCATAGCCACTTGACTGATCCCCACTTTCATTTCTAGTCATAGATCTGTGATCTTAGAATTTCAAAACTATAAGGGACACCACTGGTCATCTGAAACGGCACATCTAAAGTAGAATTTCCTCTATAGTATATCTGAAAATATCTGATGGAGTCTTTGCTTTTTTTTGTTTAGACAGTCCAACTCTTCATGATCCTGTTTGGGATTTTCTTGACAAAAATTCTGAAGCTGTTTACAATTTTCTTCTCCAGTTCATTTTACAGATGAAGAAAAGACAATCAGATTTAAATGACTTGCCCAGAGTCATACAGCTAGTAAGTACCTGAGGCTAGATTTGAACTCTGAAAGATGAGTCTTCCTGATTCAAGGCCAGTGGTCTATCTATCCAGCATGTCTCCTAGCTGCTCCTGCCTGAGACATAATCGGACTTTAATAAATATTTATTGACAATCTGATTATTAATATCTCAAATTTATATAGCATTTTAACATTAATTTAATATTATTAATAATAATTTAATAAATTAACATTTGACTCATAACAACCACATGAGACAGAAAGTATAAGTATTATCATTCCTATCCTATAGGGGAGAAAACCAGACTCAGCAAAATTCAATTATTTGCCTAGGATCACTTATAAGTATTAGTAAAGTTAGAGCCAAAATGTGAAGACAAGCCTTCACACTATATGTCCAAGGCTTTTTCTGCTATATCATTCTACCCAAACAACTGATTGGATGGGAGAAGTATTTAAACAAAGAATTTTTAATACTAAATATGGATGGTGAATGGAGAATGGAGGTAGCAGCAACATAAATGGAAAAGTTATGGGAAGTATCTATTTTAGGTTGCTGGCTACAACCTTACTTAGCTTTGAAAATAGAAGGGAAAAGAAAGAGGAAGCTTGGTTTGGTGGATGGAGAATAGGCCTTAGAACCAACATCTGTGAAATAAATTTATCCACTTTACCACCTAGCTGCCCCCTTATTATTCATTTTTAAAAGACTATTAATATTGATGAAAAAGCACTTGATGTAAATTGAAATTTTTAGCTTATTGTCTTTTCATAGTTTGAGAAGGAGCAAAATACATTATTATTACCCTCCAAAAATTTATACAAAATTATGGATGATAAAGCTATAGTTGGTAATTATACGAATTAGTATATTTTGAACTGGATAAAGAAATGGAGGAGAAAGGGATAGTGATTTACCCAACTCTCACATAATTATTTAACTTATTAGTCAGCTAGAGATGTAGCATAATGTGTGATCACCAGATAATCTCTAATTTTTAAATGGTGGTCAGTTACATTTAGTCATTTTTCCCATTATAGTTGAGTTATCCTTCACTGTTTAGAGATGATAATGACATCTGCCTCTCTATAAGTAAATCACTATCCCTTTCTCCTCATGCCTAGATTCTATGTGGAATATGCCTCAAAATGACCAAAATAATAGGAAAAAATCTCTCATCTCTTTAAATACCCACTTCCTGCTTTTGAGGTCTTCTCATCTCAGTACCAATTTCATTCATAACACTTAAACAATTTATTTTTAATAGTTATGTAATTTATTGAAACACAGTAAGTTAGCAAAAATAAATAAATCAAACCATAAAGAACTTTCAACCAGTCACTTACAATGAAACTTATGCACAAAATCAATTCCCTTTTCTCCCCAGAGTTCTTCAAAATCAATCCCAGCTCTTACTGGAACAGTGAGTGGTTTGGTTTGGTTGGAAAACAGAGAAAGTGAAATAGAGTAACAAGCAATTCATCTAGAAAGGTAAGATGATACCAGATTGTAGAGAATCTTGAATATGTTGCCAACCCTTTTTCTAGAGCAGAGAAAAAAGAGAAGTTGGGAGTCTGAATCAACAGTTCAATAATATTTAATTCAACTTCATACACAAGGGTTCCCTTCTAACATATTTTACTTTGGTCTAATTAGACAGAGACATGGGAAGAAGAAATGAGACAATGAACACTGATTTCATTCTCCTTGGACTCTTCCCGGGAATGAAACATATCAGCTTCCTTGTTTTTGTCATCCTCCTGATATATATTGTGGCTTTCACTGCAAACACTGGCTTGATTCTCCTGATCTGGGTGGATCCTCGACTACATACTCCCATGTACATCCTGCTCAGTCAACTTGCAATAATGGATTTGACTCTAATCTCTAGCACTGTTCCAAAGATGGCTGATAATTTTTTCTCAAGAAGGACAAATATCTCACATGCTGCTTGTGGTACTCAGATCTTTTTCTTCTTAACCTTAGGAATTGCTGAGTGTATCCTTCTCACCCTCATGGCCTATGACCGCTATGTGGCCATCTGTAACCCACTGAGATACCTTATCATCATGAATCAGAGAACCTGCATACAAATGATTTGTGTTTCCTGGCTTGGAGGTGCCCTCACTTCCCTTGTCCACACAGCCTATGTCATGCATTTTCCCATCTGTGGTTCCAAGAAAATCTCCCATTTCCTCTGTGAAGTCATGGCCATTCTGAAAATCACCTGTGAGGATACTGCAGCCTATGAGAAGGCAGTGGTAGTAACAAGCATTGTTGTACTCCTTTTCCCATTGTCACTCATTCTCTCTTCTTATACCCTCATTTTCCTCAATGTCCTTCGCATGAATTCCTCTAAGGGGAGAAATAAAGCCCTGGCCACCTGTTCCTCTCATCTGACTGTGGTGAGTCTCTACTATGGTCCAGCCATTGTAGTTTATATGAGACCAAGTTACTACCACAGCCCCAAAATAGACCAGGTTCTCTTTGTGCTTGGTGCTATCCTCACTCCTATGATGAACCCCCTCATTTACAGTCTGAGAAATAAAGAAGTTGTGGGAGCATTGAAGAAAATTCTAAGACATAGCCTGACTACAAATTAAAATTGAAATTCATATTAATCATCAAATCAAGGGTTATTCGTGCTATCAGGAGGTCATAAGATCTAGAATTTAAAGGAAAATTTTAAATAATCAAGTTTTTAAGATGGAAAAACTGAGCCTAGGAGGAATCAGGTGTGGGTCAGAACAGAATAGTGCACAAAGTAGACTTTGAGTCAAGAAAGTCTGGATTTTATTCATACTTCAGATATTTTCTAAACTATGTGACCAGAGGCAAGTTGCTTAACTTCTCTAACCTTCAGTTGCCTCATCTATAAAACTGAGATAGAAATAGCACCTACTTACCAAAGTTGCAGTGAAATTCAAATGAGATAACATATGTAATGAGCTTGGCAACCCTTAAAGTCATTACTAATATTCTATCTCAGTCTCTCATCAATAAAATGGGAATTATATCATACATCAGAATCTATGTCATAGTACTTATGAAACTTAAATGAATTAATGTATATAAAATGCTTTGAAAACTTTGAAGGGCTATGTAATGGTCAATTATTATTATTTTGCTCAAGAGCAAATAGGCATTAAATAGTCAAGGCAGAACCAATTCCTCTAATTCCAAGTCTAGGAGTCCTTTGGCTATACCATATTGCTTTCCTGTAGCCTAATTTTAAAAATTTGTTCAATGATTCTTGTAATCAAAATTTCTATGAGATCATGGGAAAGTCACTTAATTTCTCTTGTTCTCAGTTTCTCTATTTCTAGGTGATAAAAATATAACACTTATAACACTCTCTTTCTCCTAGGAATGTTAGGTCCATAACCTTCCACTATGAACTTCGGGGGATTAGATTTTTTATGACTATCGTGAGTGTTCAAACACTTTATCTATAACCATTAAGCATCATATTGAAATGGGGTCATGTGGTTTGCAAGGAAGAAAAGAAGTCTGTAAGCAGCTGAGTCAAGTGTGAGTAAGGAAAAACATGGTTGGGGCCTTTCCTGAAATAGAATCCCAGTGATTGAGTCACCAGTGAGGAGAATGAGACCGTAATTGGTAGAGGTTAGTTAGGAATGGCAGATGGTCAGAGAATAATCAAAGAAATGTGGAAAATGAGCAAATATGAGGTGAAGTAAATAAATGGGTTGCTATTCATGATCTCTCAGGTCTCTTCTAACTTATAAATTCTATAATTTTATGCAATTTAATGGTTATTGATGATGATAGAAAGAATGAAGAGGAAGAGATGAATTGAAAGAAAAATCTTTGTCAGACTTTTTTTCAGGCTCATTTTCCAGAGAAATGCTAGTAAAGTTGACCAGAATTCAGTTTTGTTTTAGCAGAATGAAAAAGTCATCCCAAATAACCAGTACAAAGATAAATCCAATTTTAAGAAACTAGTGGTCCATTCAGATGTCCTATGACAGATGAAAGAAATAGCTTTCCTATTTCAATTGATAAAAAAAATTCCCTGGTACAAGATGTATATTTATTCCAGAGCTCTTCAAGTTAATCCAAAATTCCAAAAAAAAGAAGAAAAATCCTTTAGAAAAGTGAAGATGAGGAAATTGAGCTAAGGAAAACTTAATTATCTATGCTATTCTAGAAGTTCATCCTTGCTCCATCTATATAACTGAAACTTTTTCAGCTTGAAACAGAAATACAAATTCAAATCATTTACTAGGATTTGTATATGTCTCTATTACATGGAAAGCACAGAAATGTGAAATATATTTTGTGCTGTATGTAAAAAAATGTATATAGTAGACTATCACTTGATGAACTCTTGGAAAATTGAGTTACATAATTTGGACAGTACAATAATAGAAAGAATGCTAGAGTATAATGGAAATAATACTGGATTAAGAATTAGGAAGCCTAGATCTAAACCCATTTATGCCACTAAATAGATGTATGACTTTGGGCAATTCTATTAACTTCAACAAACTAAAAAAATGTTCTCATAGCCTTTGCCCTTATCAAATTCTGCATAAGCATCTTAGTGCCTCTCACAGAATATTTAATGAATGTATATTAATGTCAACTTGAATGGATTAAATTAAATAAAATCATACATATTTGATCAAGGAGTCTATTCTATTGCAAATTTGAACAACTATAACATTTTTCATTTTTATAATCCAAAAACTATAATATTTTGCAAATATTTGGTTAAAGAATTTCAAAACTTAATCCTTGATCTCATCTATCTACTCTTTCCACTACTGTGGAAAGCAACCCCTTACTACCTTAGTTGAAAGTGTTCATGAGTTGTTGTGGTTAAAGTTTTGGCAATGAAACTTCTAAGTTGAGCTAAGGTGGCTTTTGTTGGTTACTTATAGCTGGGAGGCTAGCAGGGCTGAGGTGAAAGTTTTACATTTAATAAGTTTAATAAATATTTATTGAATTTCTTAATGAAATGCTTATTAAGTACTTGCTAAGTATATAATACTTTAAGGACTCTATTTAAAGGCAGATATAGCAGAGTCTTTGCCTTCACAGAGTTTGCAGTTCAGTAAGGGAAGATGACATTTACAAAAATAACTAGCTATTTTACATACTAAAGTCTCAGTTTTTTCATCTGTATATTTTGTAGATGAAGAGTGGGTTTGATTAGATGATCTATTAGGTCCCTTCTTTAAGCATTTAATGTTAAGAAGTCATCAAAGATTTTGCAATATTAAAAAAGCAATTTTTAAGGTTTCTAAGAATCAAACAGTATTAGTACACAAATCACATGTTGAAAATGAGTGACATAAAACTATGTAAAAAAGTCCTTTGTGATTTTATTTGCAGTTCCAAGAATTCAATTGAATACTGTCACCCACCAGAAGAAGTGAAATCAGGTTAAGTAAACAGACTTGTTAGAGAGTCTTACAAGCTTGCTGAAGACAAAAGAATCTTAAATAAGGTAGACAAAAAATTGTAAGAAATGCTAGAAAATCAAGTATTAAATTGTGTGGCAATGAGTACAAGTGCTGACAATTTCCAGGAAGGAAATTAAGTCAGTGTAAATAGAAATTCTCAAAGAAAAGTCTTGAACAGTTTTATTTTTGTTCTGGAGTCCTTTACTTGCTTTTGCACATGATAAGTGTTCAATTAATATTTGCTCAATTGAAGTCAGGATTTGAAGCTGACCTTGAATTGCTTTAATTTGTTTTGTCTTAATGAAATAGTGGCTGAATAGTTTAACTGGTTCCATCAAAATGGTAGTTATTCATTATAGATGCTGCCAAATTATAAATTAGAATGGTAATATGTATAAAATGGAAAATGACAGAAATATTAGATACTAGACTTTAGTCATATTTTGTCTGGATATGCCTGTGGAGATGTGGAGGACATGTTTGTATCCATGTACATGAGTAAATGCATGACTGAAATTCCCTAAAATGAAAAAGTCTGTGTTGGATACATTTCTCCAAATGGAGAAGATGATAGGTGGGAAAAACTCAAGACTGGGATGTAGTAAGACAGGTGATAGACCAAGGCAAAGCAAGAAACATGTATTAAGCATTTACTCTGTGCCAAGTCCAAGAGATACAAATAAAATGAGCTGTGAAGGTTTTATCCAATGAAAGAGAAAAAACAGAATGCTGAGGCCCTTTTTAATGTAGAAAATAGCTACATATGTAAGAGTAATTACAACAAACTTCATAGGATAAAGGTTTTGTTGGGGGGAAAAAAGCAACATGCATTCATTTGCAAAATGAGTACAAGAAACCTTTGTGTAAAAAATAACAGCACTAGGATCAAGAGACACTCTAGACTCCCAACATTATCATCCCAATGTGCTTTCAAATTCTGTTGCAGGGCTTGACTAAAAGGTATGGTCAAATTGATTCTCTGACAGTTCCATATTGAATGGGTAGAAAAATTGCATTCTAGGGTAATTTCTATTCCTATACCACACTTCACTGAAGAGGTATAGCTTTAAATAAATTTTGAAAGAAAGGAAAGACATCGTTATATTGAGAGGAAGCAGAAGGAGGGAATTAGGACTAGATTAGTGACAAGGATAGGGGAAAGGTAGAAAAGAGTAATACTATTGTTGGATCATAATAGTTATATTAGCCTGTCCTAAATTATTCCCATTTTACTTGAATTATATGGAGCTGTATTAAAAAGAAAACTGCTCAGATCTCTTAGAACCAAAAGGCAAAGTAGACACTGCAAGAATACACATCACCTCCTGAAACTGCCAAATGAAAACATAAAAATATTATAGCCAAAATCCATAATTTCCAGGTAAAAGAAAAAATACTACAAGCAGCAAGAATAAAAGAAATCAAGTCATGAGAAATCACAATCAGGATCACATGAGATTTAGCAACTACTCCTTAATTAAAGAATGAATAGTTTAGAATATGTTATTCTCACTATAAAAAAGAGTGAGAAACTTGAAATACCAAGTTCTAGGTTTACAACCAAATGTATCCAGGAAAAAAAGTTGGGGGGGGGGAACAGGTAGGAGAATAGATTTTGAATGAAATAGAGGACTTCCAAGCATGCTTGAGGATAAGGCCAGAGCTGAGCAAATTATCTGACAAGAAGTTAAGAGAAGCATTAAAAAGGTAAACTTGAGCAGACCATTAAAAGGGACTAAACAAGGTTAAATTGTTTGTTCTTTACATGGGGAGATGACACACAAATCTTCTCAGAATTCTATTATCAGGAATTATAGGGTAGTTCTAGAAGGCCTGGAATTGATTCTGTTATGTTTTGGCATTCTTAAAAGAAGAATAGAAAAGGAGAAGAACATTGCAGTATGGTTTAGGGTTGGGGTGGGAAAGGGAGAGGAAGAATAGGGAAAATCATCTCACATAAATAAATATACAAAAAGAAGTATATAAAACAGTTGGATTTACAAGCAAATTCTGCCAGATATTTAAAGAACAAATAATTCTAATGCTATATAAACTGTTTTTTTTAAAAATGAAGCTGTTCTACAAAATTCCTTCTATAATTCAACTATGTTCCAAACCAGAGTTAAAATAGAGAAAGAAAACTATAAACCAATGTCCTTTATGTGAATGTTGATTCAAAAATTTTGAAGAAAATATTAACAAAGAAACTATGACAACATGTCACAAAGATTATCCAGCCTATGCTAGGCTGGATTTAAACCAAGAATGCAGGAGTAGTTCAATATTAGGAAAACTATAAACATAATTGATAATTTTAATGTAGTGACAAATTAATCTGACTATCAATAGATGCAAAAAAAGCTTTTGACAAGATATATCACTTCTTCCTATTAAAATAATACTAGAAATCATAGGAGGAAATAAAGCTTTCCTTAAAAATGATAATGAGTGGAATATTCCCTCTTAAGAGTTAACATTCCTAGTGAAGTCCTTTCAGGGTTAAAAATCATTAAAACAAAGACAGACTATTACTCTTAGACTATTCTTAGAAGAGGGAGAGAGCGGTCTTGCATTCTTAGTCAGACACCCTCCTGATTCTGCTAGGGAATGAAATAGTGGACTATTTCCAGAAAGACTTTGCACTGATTCTGTTAGGGAGGGAAATAGTGGAATACTTCCAAGAGAAGAGACCTTGTAGTCTTCGTTAAACACCTATTTGATAATAGACTGTGAGAACAATAGTCTGGCTTCTCTTGTTTGATAAGTATTAAACTAAGAAGATAGTAGAGTTCCTTAGAAGACCTTGCATATTCAGACATTAATTCATTAACAGAAGGTCATTAGAAATCTTCTGATACCCTCACCATCTGGATGGTGAGGTAATATTTTATGAAAACCTTTTATTCTTCTCTTTGTTGCTGGGTAGATTTTTTGCATAAAGATTGTAACTCTGAAAACCTTAACCAATCAGGTTGGAAGAGAGGGGGCTGGGGGGGGGGGGGGGAACGTGCTAGGCCATATATTTTGCTTGACTTCTGTCACCTTCCGGCAGCTCCTTGATCTTCACTACCTTTGTGAGACTTGGCCTGTGCCCTTTTCTGGAGAAAAGCCAAAATACACTTTCCTTTCTGCTCAGAGGAGTCTCTATATTTTTTTAAAGTGGATTCTTATCCCACACAATAAGTAGAATCTTTCTTATAGTAAATAATCCTTTCAGATATGGTTTAGTCTAGTTGCCATCAGAAGTCCCTTCTAACTCTGAAATTCTGTGATTCTGCTGACACATAAAAGGAAACCTGAACTAAAAGAATGAATTGGAAAAAGATAAAGATGGCTACTAATTCTAATTTCTACTATATTGATTCTATTCTTTAACTGATCCCATACACCATTTTTGTCAAGCCATATTTCTCATTTTTGGATTTAAACACAAGACTGTACCTGCTTATTATCCCAGTTAGTTTAAAGATGTGGTTGGAAGGAATGTTATTATCACTCATGAAGTTAACCCCTGGAACATCTGTTTTTGTCTGTAAGCCCCACCAAGCTTAAACATCCCCTAAAAGACAAGTTGTCCTTGCCTCTCTCCGTGTAATTAGGGGAGATCTGAACATCTTGGTGATTCTAGTCTCTTAAACAAAATTACAAAAAGCAGATGAGTCCCATAAGGACAATTAACATTTCTTAACTGTCAGAGAGGGGAGTGATTAGCCATACATAAAAGCCTATTCACTTTCATTGCTATAGCCAATTCTAATCTTCCCCAACTACACAGACTCCCTCCTTTTCTGCATTCAATAAAGATCTTCACCATCGGCCAGTCTAACTTTGTTAACACTTTTATATGTTACTGTTAATAAGTAACCAAAGAATATTCCTGTTTACCTTTATTGCAGTTACTTACCAAAGAATGGTAATAAGAAAACAGTAAATTTTTTAAAATGTCCCCAAACCTGTACTGAGTCTAATTTTTTCTGGTGAAATTACTGGCATTTAAGAAAAAAGTTTATAAATCATCTGACTCAGATAATATTTTGTATATAATGAGGAAGTCAGAGTTAAGGAACTAGTCAGGTAAACACACATTCTCAGTATTTCCATGAACAAGAAGATACTATAATTTGGTCAACCATTTCCTTTTACTTATCTGTTGTACTAAAAGTACAAAAGAAAAGGGAAATCCTGGAAAAATCACCACTGACATATACTCGAAAGAAAAAAAATGAGCTAAAGAAAAATCCTTCAAGTACCTAAAAACATAGGAAATGCATTCTCACTTACAGCTAATTGTTCAATATGTATATTACTTTTTCTGTATCCCCTATTTTTTTTCCTTGAAATTCATTATGTAGGTAGAGAATAAGGTTGTACAATGAATAGATTAGAGTACTGGATCTGGAGTTGGAAATAAAAAAAAATCCAGCATTAAACACTTATTAGCTAAGTGACCTTGGGTATATAATTTAACCTGTTTTCCTTACTTTCCTCAACTGTAAAAATGGAGATAATAAAAACACCTATCTCCTGTCACATAGTAGGTGCTTTAGAAATATTTTTTCTACCACAGGGTTTGGCATATAATAAATGTTTAATTTAAAAAATGGTTATTCACTGAGTGATATCATGCACAGATTTCTGTCGGAATTCTTCCCAGAAGTCACTGTCACCATCATCCTTCTCATCTTTTGTTCCCTGCTGTCATCAGTGACATACCTCCTCATCTGGAAGAAATCATCTCCATACACCGATGTATTTCTTCTATGTCAACTGTCACTCAAAGATTTGACTTCAATTTCCAGTATTAGTTCCAATTTGGCTGATAATTTTTCTCAGATGGAAAAATAACATGCTCGTAACTTCTGGAATTCAAATCTTTTTTCTCTCTGATTGGAGCCATTTCTGAGTGTCTGCCCATTGTACTCTGCCTTAACTATTAAGTGACTGCAACCCTGAGATACTCCGTCATCAAAGGCTAGAGTTGCTTAGAGATGGCTACTGTGTCTTGCATTAATTTAGACTAGGAAATGTCTTACTTCCTTTTGCCACACTGACTATATCTTGCATCTGTAGCTCATGAGAGATCCCTCTCTTCTCTTGTAAAGTCATGCTTACTGAGAATCTCCTGGATTGGCTCAGTTTATAAAATGGCAGTGACTGATATTCCTTATTCCTTTATTGCTCCTGCTTGCCTTCTTCATTTTCAATCTTTCTTGCTGTCCTTTGACAAATTCTCCTAAAGGGAGGAATAAAACTGTGGTCAACGGCTCCCCTCATCTTAGGGTGGTGAATCTATATTACAGTCCTAGAATATTCATCTATGTGAGATCTGGTTCTTCCAATGGGGAAACAAATTTGGTACTGTCTCTTAATTCCACTCTTCAAAAAAACCCCAAAATACAAAAAAGTAGGCTCCCTCATCCAGTCTGGAACTGCACAAAAAGATGTCCAGAAGCTGAAAGATGGAGGAGTTGAACCTAGGAATCCAAGTGAGTTCAGGTAAGCACCAAAAGCCACCAGGCAAGGAGAATGGTCTTGATAGGGAAATCAACCCAAGTTCCAGGAAATAACCAGTTGCTATGAAGACAAGAACAGGACCTGGACCAGGAAAAACTAGTCTGAAGTCAGTCTGAATCTCAAATCAGATTCCTACACTGAATTATCAGAAAAGAAAAAAGAGATGTGCCCCAGAGGTTACTATGCCTGACTATGAACTCTTCATAGCCCTGACAGTCTCATCAAGAGACAGGGCCAACCCAGTGCTTTGAGATGGATTCATATGGTAATCTAAGAATGGGAATAAAAGAAGGAGGCATGAACAAAAGATATGGGCAAAGGTTTGATTGATATTATATTGAGTTGAATTTAAAATTTCCCTATCAGTATGAATTTTAACCATGTTTTCAACAAAAATATAATCATTTTAAAAGAGAATTTTGTATTTGTATTATTTCCTAAATTCTAAGACATTCTTTTTCAATTTAATATTTCTTTAATTTAATTTTTTACTACTATGAATTGGAAAAACATCAGAAAACATTGTCAAAGTGAGTAATAATTGTCAGAAGTAATAACTGTCAAAGATAGCAATAATACTAACAGTTAAAAATAATATTAATAACAATGAGTTTTTCAAAATTATATTCCTGGTAAAAAGCACCTTTGCTTTTTAAAACAGTCACATTTGCCAAGAGGTAAGAAGTCACTATCTCCCTCTATGTTAATTATAAACTCAGGAGGACAATGATCAGTGTATTGGAAGACTTTTCCAACTCTCATGAGGCTCAAAGTCCAGGAAAAAATAATTAATCAGATAGTATGGAATAAGGATGACAGGCTTTGAAGAGCAATTGCATAATTTAGGACTGTGCAACTTTTGCTGAAAGGCCACTAAGGAAGTTAAGGATTTCATTTATCCTTTGTTTTTGGATAAATATGCCTGTGTCTCCCTCAGATGTGGGATTAAATAATTTTGACTTTTAACAATGCTGGATATGGGATCCCTAAAAAAGCTAGGACAGAGTTTGAAATAAGCTTAGTCTACCACTTTTTCAACTCAATCACTTTATTTTTTTTTTTGAAATTTTGTTTTGTTTGAAGTTTGAAATGCTCTCTGAAATTTATCTCAGGAGTCCCATTAAAGGGAAAATTTATTCAGGGGTGTGCTCTATTTACATTGTATCTTTTTTGTTTAATTGTTTAAGGCCTCAGGTGCTCCTCTAAAGTGAGAATTTATTCTGGGGGTGTACTTTATTTTGTGTATCTTTGGGACCCCCTTGGATGAGAGCAATTGTGCATGTGATGAAATCTTTCCGGAACCCAGATTTGAAATGGTTTGGGATGTGCTCAAGTTTTGGGGTAGATTGAATCCTATCATCATGAAAGTGAACACACACTGCTTGTCTATTGAACTCTTGTAGAATAATCAAGTTTTTGATTTCAGAAATAAAGGATGGAAGCTAAAAATCCTATTTTGATATTTACTGTTTTAAATATGCTAAATTATTATTCTAAAAATCTATTTGACAACAGTTGGGAAATAAGATCCATGGGCAAGTGAGTTCATTTTTAACCCAGTCTAAATGAAATGAAGGTTCTAAAATGTGAATTACTCCTTTTTATTTGTTTGGGTTTGGAATTTAATTGTTTAAAAAAAGACTAATTTAAAATTAATAAACAATAACAGATTACTATGTAAATTAGGATGTCATCATTTTTAAGATTTCAGGGAGTAGCTTATTGCTAGGAAATTTTTAATAGTATAAGTGTCTTGGCTTCAGCTAGAAACTATAAAGATAATCTTTCCCTTTTGAAATCCAGTTAGTGAATCCAATTTAAACTAGGAGAAAGGGTTCAAGATAAATATATGCTGGAAGCTTTTCAAAGCAAGGCACACCTTGTTAGCAGTAAAGCAATTTCCCAATTCACTAACAAGAGTTGGTTTGATTTCAGAAAGAAAAATATGAAGTTTTTCAGAGCCAAGATTCAGCCCTGAAAGGGAAAAAAACTACCTATCAATTGCTAATTGACATTAAGAAGTACATGTATACATATATATGGACTGATCTTTTGAGCATTACTAAAATAAAGAAATGTTTTAAGTTTTTAGAAGGTAAAATTGTGATTATGAAATTTTGATAAGAAGTATTGATAAATATAACAGCTAGAATTATTAGTAAATAACAGATTCACATAAATAAACATTTGAGAATTTAAATTGTGGTGTTAACCACAAACACTGCAACTGGCCTTAAAACTATGATCCCTATTGGATTTTCTCTCACCAGTCTTAATTGACTTGATCCCAAAGCAATTTAAAATATATTCTAATTCTTCAGAATGATAGATCACTGTATACTTCCTAGTGGTTTTTATAGTTATTGAAAATAGGGGGATGAGAAGTTTGGAATTCGTTGAAGGAGAATCTCCCTAGGTTTAAAAAAAATTAGGCATTTAGTAAAATAATATCTTTTAAAGTAGAGTTTAGAACTCTTCTATTATAGCTCTTGGGCAAACATAATGCTAAACTGAAATTTAGTATCATAATATTAGATAACTTGTCAGTTTTTAAGATGGGTTTTAAGCCAAGGTATCTGATTTGTAAAAATAAAGAGGAACCATCTCCCTGGGTCGTGACTATATAACACTTATCCCTTTTTAATTAAATTTAATTTTTTCTTGACTCTTAGGTTAGGGGCAGCTAGGTGGCAGTGGATAAGAATATCGTCCCTGGAATCAGGAGGACCTGAGTTCAAATCCGAACTCAGACACTTAATAATTGCCTACCTGTGTGACCTTGTCACTCAACCCCATTGCCTTAAATAAATTTTAAAAAATTAAAAAAAAACAAACAAATAAACAGGGTTAACCAAGGGAAAGTAATACTTGAAAACACTGTGATTAACAGTTTGTAAAAGTCCCTTTCTGTGAAAAATTTTTATCTGTAAATTAATTCATTGTAATATTAATTATATTGATGATAACAGCTGTGTCCAACCTTGATTAATAAAATCAGGGACAGGGAATCCTAAAACTGAATTATAAAAATTCATATTTTATGAAAAATATTTACTTAACTGGTTAATTATTGTTAACATTCCTTCGGGTCTCATGATGCAAAACAACTTGAAATTCCCTTTTGATCCAAAGTGAGCCTTGAAAGTTTCTGATGGAGTTTTCCTAGGTCTAGTCCACCTAATTAAGTTATGTCCCTGATTATAACTCTCATAGAAACTTCCTATTTTTCAATAAGTACAATCTTATTATTTGTGAAACATTTTGTCATTACAAAGAAGTATCTAAATTACTTCAATAAAAGGAATTCTAGTGGTGGCTAGGTGGTGCAGTGGATAGAGCACTGGCCCTGGAGTCCGGAGTACCTGACTTCAAATCCAGTCTCAGACACTTAATAATTACCTAGCTGTGTGGTCTTGGACAAGCTATTTAACCCCATTGCCTTGCAAAAACTAAAAAAAATTTTTTTAAAGAGGTATTCTGCTGTTTTTGATCTAAATTTGTTGTCATTTCCAGGGCATAGGTAAGAATTATATGTTGAATTTATCACAAGTATAAAATTTAAATTCCTTAAGACTCTTATTGTTTAAGAATAATGAGTATATCTGGGTAGAAGTCAATAAATTCATACAACAAAATATGTAAAACCATTACGATCATGGGATTAAAGGCTAAGAAAAAAATCTATGCTGTCTTGACTAAGATTTGAGTATGAAAGATATAGTTAGTGAATTATAATGATTCATGTGTACCCTACTTGGAAATCTGATGATGTTTAACTGTTTTGTTACATTTGAAGTTAGCAACACCTGTTGAAATTTTTAAAGTCACCCAACTTGTTCTAATAGTTTAAATGGATTCTAAAAGTAATGATTTATATTGATCTCTATTTTTAAACATGGCTAATAATTTTAAATTTTTTATAAAACTTACTTCTAGATGCAATTGGGATTATTATTTTTTAATCTCAAATTTATACTGCAACAATAGGATAAATTGTGAGTTTTTCACTGATAATATATATATATATATAAAATTATTGCCACTGTAAGATTATAATAACAATGTGGCATATTTTGATTCTTTTGACTATAAAGTTCAGAACTAAATCTCCATCTGATTATAGGAAATTGTTATTAAAGATCTCATGAGACTGAAAATTGACCTCTCTCTGAGTATGTCTGGATATTGAAATTTAGATTGGTCAATGCCTATGAGACCTGCAATCCTATGGGGTTCAAGGATATTTGTGGGTGACAGGCTCAATGAGAAAGGTTGAGAAGTGATTTTCAACAAGTTCTGAGATTAGACTCAATTTCTCAAATTGTGATATTTGGAAATGTCTCACCAGGTAGATTCAAAATCTGACTCAAGGCAATGCCAGAAACTGACATTTAAATGAAAAAGATTAGTTTTCCATTCCTCTGTCCTTGGCCCTTGTAGTAAATCCCTGTACTCATCTTAGGTGATCAGTATTTTTAAAATAGGCTCACAAAGAACTAATTCTAACAGCTAAATATGCTACTTCATAGCCTTGGCATTTGTTGTTGGATACTTACTTCTCAGAAAATTAAGATCCTTTAGCTTTTCAAAATGCTAAGGGATATTTAAGCAATTATGATAAAGCTGTTTGATAATAGGATATTATTCTCTATTATAACTGTTTTAAGTTCTGTTAGAAGGATGACCTGTAGTCTATTTTTAATTTTTTATTAATTTCTGTTAATTTTTTAAAGACGTATCAATTTCTAAATAAGATTTGTTTTTCTTTCTGATTGCTTTCAAACATGGGTAAAAGGTTAAAATTATTTTTATAAATCACCTACTAGATACACAGACCCAAAAATGATTAACAATGTGTATGTTCTTTATTCTTATTTTCATTAGTAGAACAGTATCTTCCAAATGGGAGAAATAAAATAATGCCAAGTATTTTTAAATGAGTCTTTTGAAACTGGATTATAAAACTGATTTGGTTCTTGATTTTTCTCTTTGTAACTAAAATCTCTGCAACAATTGGGAAATCAAAGAGGTTCCAAAATCATAAGTTTTGACCTGATAAAATTTGTGCTGAAATATTTCTTTTGCCAGAAAGGAAGATGCCTACAAGTAACTTGACTACTTGGAAAAACTTGGTCATTGACAGACTCCCAGAGATATAAAAGGACATCAGGTGTCTCCAGATGTCTCCAGAAGAAAGAAATGGACCAAAAGTTTATGTTATTGTTTACTTTCCCCTTTTTTCATTTTATTTGTAGGAGCTGTCTAATTAAAGGGAACTGCTTTAATCTTCGTGATTTTGTAAATGTGTTGTCCATCCTTATGCCTCCTTCATAGACAGATCTTGTGTTTATTGTCTGCCTGCTCTTCTAGCAACCCTAATTCTCCAAAAGATGCTATTTCTCTCTCCAATATGTCTCTTATTATTTTTCTTTCTACACCTCTTTAGTTGACCTATAGCTGATGTAATGGTGTCAGCTGTGATCAAAATGGAGGAATGTCAAAGTATAATAATAATAATTACAAGTTTTTCAAAACAATATTCCTGGTAAAAAGACTGATTTCTTTAGAACAAAAGTCAGCAGACATAAAAAAGAATATTATAAGCAAACTAGAAGATCAAGGACTAGTTTACCTGTCAGATCTATGGAAAGGGAAGGAGTTTATGACTAAGGAAGAGATGGAGAACATCACCAAAAACAAACCAGATGATTTTGATTACATTAAATCAAAAAGCTTTTGCACAGACAAAACCACTGTAACCAAAATCAAAAGAAATGTAGTAAACTGGGAAACAATCTCTACAACTAATGTTTCTGACAAAGGACTCATTTCTAAAATATACAGAGAACTGAATCAGATTTTTTTAAAAAAGCCATGCCCCAATTAACAAATGGTCAAAGGATATGCAAAGGTAATTTACAGATGATGAGATTAAAGCAATCCATACTCATATGAAAAATTGCTCTAAATCATTACCTATTAGAGAAATGTAAATTAAAGCTTCTCTGAGATACCATCTCACACCTCTCAGACTGGCCAATATGACCACAAAGGATAATGATCATTGTTGGAAGGGTTGTGAGAAATTTGAGACACTATTACATTGTTGGTGGATCTGTGAACTCATCCAACCTTTCTGGAGAGAAATTTGGAACTATGCCCATAGGGCAACAAAAATGTGCATACCCTTTGATCCAGCAATACCTCTACTGGGTCAGTACCCTGAAGAGATCATGAAAAAAGGTAAAAACATCACTTGTACAAAAATATTCATAGCAGCCCTGTTTGTGGTGGCAAAGAATTGGAAATCAAATAAATGTCCTTCAATTGGGGAATGGCTTAGTAAACTGTGGTATATGTATGTCATGGAACACTATTGTTTTATTATAAACCAGGTGGGATGGGAATTCAGGGAAGCCTGGAGGGATTTGCATGAACTGATGCTGAGTGAGATGAGCAGAACCAGAAAAACACTATACACCCTAACAGCAACATGGGGGTGATGATCAACCTTGATGGACTCATTCCATCAGTGCAACAATCAGGGACAATTTGGGGCTGTCTGCAATAGAGAATACCATCTGTATCCAGAGAAAGAACTGTGGAGTTTGAACAAAGACCAAGGACTATTAACTTCAATTTAGGAAAATAAAAACCTGATATCTTATTGCCTGGTCTTGTTATCTCTTATACTTTATGTTTCTTCCTTAAGGATATGATTTCTCTCTCATCACATTCAATTTGGATCAATGTATACCATGGAAACAATGTAAAGACTGACAAATTGCTTTCTGGGGGGGGGTGTGGGGAGGGAAGTAAGATTAGGAGAAAAATTATAAAACTCAAAATAAGTAAAATCTTTAATAGAACAATAGTCAGCCTTTTCCAATAGGTAAGAAGTTACCATCTCCCTCTGTGTTAATTATAAACTCAAGAAAACAAAGATCAGGGTGTTGGAAGACTTTTCCTGCCCTCAAGATACTTAAAGTCCATGAATAGATAACGATTAATCCAAGTGTTGTATAAAGATGACAGACTTTGAGAAGCAATTGGGTAATTTAAGATTGTGCAATCTTCATTGTCTGGTCACCAAGGATTTCCCTTATCCTTTGTTTTTAGATAAAAGTGTCTGTCTTCCTCTGTTCTGAGTAGTCATTACCAGAATTGCCTCCATCTATAGGTTAATGGTAAATTCCAGAGAATAAAAATTCATGTTTATCTTATATTTTCTGTCATTTTATTTTTTTTTGTTTTGTTTTGCAAGGCAATTGGGGTTGACTTGCCCAAGGTCACACAGCTAGGTAATTATTGTGTCTGAGACAGAATTTGAACTCAGGTCCTCCTGACTCCAGGGCAGGTGCCACCTAGCTGCCCCTGTCATTTTATTTTAACCCTATATATTAAGGTTTTTGGTTTTAGGGGTCATAGCATATACTTTTCCCCTTTATAAACAAGAACAAAAAGGATTGCATATGAAACTGTAAATCTCTACTGTATACAGACTGAGACTTTTTTTATATTTAAAATTTCATGGGTAGTTCCAACATTGCTCTGTTTATCTGAGTAACCTTCTGTGTACTTTTGTTCTCTTCTGCTTTTTGATGACTCAATGAAGCTGTTTTTTCTTCCATTTTATTTTTAGCATCATTATGCCTCCCCTCTGCTACTCCTACTACAAATGAAAGTGCTCCCTTGTAACAAGTAAATATAGTTACACAGAACAAATTCACATGCCGGCTATGTCTGAAAAACATATATTCCATTATATACCTATAACATTATCCTTATGTGATGAAGTCAACAGGGAGGAAGCATACTCCATCATTAGTCTACTGGAGAGGTCATTAATCATTTTACTGACCGTAGTTCTTAAGTTTTCATAGCCATTCTATAAATTGTTCTCCTGGTTTTGCTAACTTGACACTTTTTTAGTTTCCTCAAATCTCATTTTCTACATCCATTCCTTTCATAATTTCTTATAGCATATTTGATCATAATCATAAATCATAATTTGTTCATTCTTCAATTAATGATCTCCAATTTGGTGACTCTAAATATATTACAAATGTTTTGTACGTAGACCACAATATGCAGAATAAAAGGTTAGAGCATGGGAGATTCAGATGATTAAGAGATTGTGACAGCTCAATTGTCATATTTGTAGGACCATTAGAAAACAGAAAGGATTAGTATGTATCTAAAGAAATGATCTCCTGGCAGAATTCCAGTAAGATGATAGAGTTAACTTGAGTAACTTGCCTACTGTGTGCCAAACAAAAGAAAAAATAAACCCATGTTAAGCACTAGGGAAAATCCAAAAATAGTTCCTGTTCTCAAGGAGAACACATTCTAATGGAGGAGACAATATGCAAACAACTATGTGAAAACAACATATATAAAGGATACAAACAAACTCTTAAGAGGGAAGGCACTTTCATTATGGGAAATCAAAATTAGGTTTCTTGGAGAAAGGACTTTAGCTAGGACTTGAGGAAAGGTAGGAAAGTTAGGAGGTAATGATGAGGTAAGAGAGAGGATTTCAGAGACAAACAATGAAAATGGACAGAGGAGGAAAGATGGAGTGGTCACGTATAAGAAACAGCAAGGAAACCTGGACTTTTTGACTGGATAATAGAATCTGTGGAAAGAAGGAAGTTGTAAGTGGAAAAGTGGAAAGAGAGCAGATTGTCAAGAGTTTTAAAAGTTAATTAAAGGAATTTATATTTGAACCTTGATGTAATTAAGAGACACTGGAGTTTTTTTCAATGGCGAGGAGGGGAGAGGGTAACATGTTCAAAACTATACTTAAGGAAGATCAATTTGACAATTAAGTTGGAGGAAGGAAGAAAATAGGGAGATACTTGAAACAGGTTGATCCACCAACAGATTCTTATAATATATTCCGGGAGTGTGTGAGGAAAGCCTAGACTAGAAGGGTGGTTATGTCAGAGAAGAGGGAGGGGCATAGACAGACAGGAGACAGCTCAAAGCACCTGAGAAAGATGTCTAAAAGACAGAATTGACAGGTCTTGGCAACTGTTTGGATAAGGGGGTGAGGAGTCAAGGATGATCCCTAGATGTTGAACCCAAGTGACTAGAAGGATGGTGGTGCCCTTGTCAGTAAGAGAGAAATTTGGAAGGGGAGATAATTTGTGAGATGAGGAGGATGATAATTAGTTCAGTTTGGGATATGTTGAAGATGTCTAATAGGCAATTGGAAATACAGGAGTGGAGTTGTGGGGAGAGGTTAAGGCTGAACAAACAGATCTGAGAGTCAGCCTACAGACTGAATTCATAAAAGCTGATAAAATAACCAAGTGAAATAACAGAATAAAAGTAGAAGGGATCCCAGGTCAAAGCTTTAATGGATTCCCACAGTTCGAAAAGATTCAGTAGACACAGAACTAGTGATCAGACAGGTAGACAGAGTGTCATAAAACAAACTAGAAAGGAGAAAAGGGAAAGGAAAAAGGATGTTCAAAGCTACATAGAATCTGAGGATGAGGACTAAGAAAAGGTCATTAGTTTTGGCAATTAAGAGATTATTGGTAAATTTGACAAAAAAAGATTCAGTTGATACCCAGCAAAACTGAACATCCTCTTCCAGGGGAAAAGATTGGACAATGAAACAGGGGAATTTCAAATGCTCCTGTTGAAACAACCAGAGCTGAACAGAAAGTCTGACCTTCAAGTACAAGACTCAGGTGAAGGATAGAGAGAGGACGAGAAGGTTAAATTATGAGAGATTTAACTATGATATGTGTATTCCTGCATGGGAAGATGATACTGATAATAATCATATAAACTTTGTCATTTATTAAAGCAGAAGGAGCTTTTATAGTTGAGACATGGGAGAGAGCCAAATTTGAAAAAATTGGAAAAATGTAGTCAATGGGTGAAAAGGAAATGTACTGGGAGGAAAGGAGAGATAGAATAGACTAAGATTTCATCTAAAAGAGTCAAGAAATAGCTTTTGCAATAGTATGGAAGGGGGAAGGTGAGGGGATTGATTCCGATTCTCATTGGGAATGGCTCAAAAAGGAAACAACATATATACTTAATAGGGCATAGAAAGAGAGGGACGGGGCGGCTAGGTGACGTAGTGGATAAAGCACCGGCCTTGAAGTCAGGATTACCTGGATTCAAATCCGGTCTCAGACACTTGCAAAAATCTAAAAAAAGAAGAAAAGAAACAGAGAGGGAAAAGGAGAGAAAGGAGACAGAGGAAGGTAAGGGAGAAAAAAGGGACAGAGGAGGGGGTAGATTATGGGAGAGGATAGTCAGATATAATACATTTTCTTTTTTTACTTTTTGCAAGGTGATGGGATTGGGTGGCCTGTCTGGTACCATAGGGATGGGTTGCTGGGGTGGGATGTAGGCCAGGGTCAGTGAGTACTCTGTCTACTGTGACACTCAGCTGTCCCACAGCACACTTTTGATGAGGGACAGAGTGAAAGGAGAGAGAAATTATAATAACTGGTAGTGGGGAGAAGTGAATGGAGGGAATTACAATCAGCAACATCAACTGTGGAAGTAACTTCTCTGACGGACTTATGATAAAGAATGCAATCCACCTCAGAGACAGAGCTGATGGTATCAAAACACAGACTGAAGCACATTTTTTTCTCTTTCACTTTATTTCTCATGAAGTTTTTTTATTTTTGTGGAGGGAAGGAAGGATTATGTTTACTCTTACAAGAAGACTATTTTAGTAATGTATAAATAAAAATGTAAATTTAAATTTTTTTTAAAAAGAAAAGATTCAGTTGAATGATAAGGTTATAAACCAGAATGAAGTTAAGAAGAGACTGAGAGGGAAATGGAGGTACCAATTGTAGAGTGCCTGCTCAAGGAAGTAGAGAGAAGCTCAAATTTAATCACAAAAAGCAGGACAATAAGCCTTACTATGTGCCAAGCACTATGCTAATTTTTAGGGCTATAAATACAAGCAAAAAGAAAGTTTCAGTTTGCTGCCAAGGGGAGCAGAAAGGAGCGTGGTAGAAAAATGTGTAACTTAAAATTCGCAGATGGATGAATGTTGAAAAAATAAAATAAAATAAAATTTTAAAAAAGAAAATGTTTCTGTGAGTAAGGAATTTATACTCTAATGATGTAAGGCAACACACAAAAAGGGTCTTAAAATGGAAAGAAAGAGTAACACATGGGAGAATAGTGGTGGTGAAATCCTGAGCACAGTAAGAAAGGCAATAAAGTTGAGGACAGTTAGGTGGTGCAGTGGATAGAGCACAGGCTCGAGTCAGGAGTACCTGAGTTCAAATCCGGCTTCAGACACTTAATAATTACCTAGCTGTGTGGTCTTGGGCAAGCCACTTAACCCCATTGCCTTGCAAAAACTAAAAAAAAAAAAAAAAAAGGAAAATCCAAGCAAAGGTTAGAGAGATGCAGGACTCTTGGCTCAGTAAGAAGGCAGATGAAATTCATCTCAACTACTCAGTGCTGATGAATCCACATTGATTAATGATAGGGACTTGATCCTACAGAGATGGGTTAAACACTTCCATAGTGTTCTTAATAGACCATCATCAATCAATGCAGAAACCTTTGACTGCTCACCTCAAGTTGAAGTCAACCAGTCTCTAGCTGAAGATCCAACTGAAGAAGAGGTTTTGAAGCCATTAGGCTCCTTTCAAGTAGCAAAGCACCTGGTGCTGATTCTATTCTAGCTGAGATCTACAAGGTGGGGGGGGGGGGGTTCTCCAAAAGCTGACTGAAATTTTCCAGGTTATATGGCATGAAGAGACTATCTACCAAGAATTCAAGGATGCCTCCATTGTTCATTTCTAAAAAAGTAAAGGTAATAGATTGTCCTGTGACCATCACAGAGGTATTTCTCCTTTAGCCATTGCTGGTAAGATTCTTGCCAGAGTCCTTTTCAACAGGCATATCCTTCACCTGGAAGTAGGTCACCTTCCTGAGAGCCAGTGTGGCTTCAGAAAGGGTAGAGGTATGGTTGATAGGGTGTTTGCTGTCTGACAACTCCAGGAAAAATTCCAGGAGCAGAACAGAGGTCTGTATACATTTGTAGATCTGACTGAGGCTTCTGATACTGTCAGTCATGAGGGTTCATGGAAAATTATGTCAAAATTTGACTATCTGGAGAAGTTCATCAGTATTGAATGTCAATTTCATGACATGCATGCCCAAATTCTAGATAGTGGATGATGCTCTCAAGATTCCCTAGTCACCAATGGAGTAAAGCAAGGATGTGTCCTTGCTCCCATACTTTTTAACGTGATGTTATCAGTCATATTATTATCAAATGCCTTTAATGAGGATGAACATGGCCTCAAGGTCAGCTACTACACTGATGGCAAATTCTTTAACTTGAAAAGACCAGAACATTTGTTCAATGCTGGAATGAATGTGGGAAAACTAGGACACTAATGCATTGTTAGGGAAGTTGTGAACTGATACAACCTTTCTAGAGAGCAATTTGGAACTATGCTCAAAGGGCAATAAAACCGTGCATACCCTTTGATCCAGCAATACCACTACTGGGTCTATACCTGAAGAGATCATGAAAAAGGGCAAGAACATCACTTGCACAAAAATATTATAGCAGCCCTGTCTGTAGTGGCAAAAAATTGGAAATAGAGTGAATGTTCATGAATTGGGGAATGGCTGAACAAATTGTGGTATATGTACTTATATATATATTAGAGATTTGCAGGACACTTGGCTCAGTAAGAAGGCAGATGAAATTCAATTTATGAAGACAACAAACCAACTGAAGAAGAGGTTTTGAAGAAACCAGGAGGGACTGGATTTAAGAGAAGCCGGGAAAGACTTGAATGAAATGATGCTGAGCAAGATGAGCAGAACCAGAAGAATATTGTATATCCTTAATGGACTTACTCATTTCATCAGTGCAACAATCAAGGACAATTTTAGGGTATCTATGATGGAGAATACCATCCATATCAAGAAAGACCTGTGGAGTTTAAACAAAGACCAAAGATTATTACCTGCAATTTTTAAAAATAAGTTCTTATGTGCTACACAATTGTGCTATCTCTTATATTTTATTTTTCCTCAAGGATATGATTTTTCCCCTCAACACATTCAATTTTGACCAATGTATAGCATGGAAACAATGTAAAAATTATCAGACTGCCTTCTGTAGTGGTGTAGGAAGAGGGAAGGGAGGTTGGGGGAAAATTTGTAAAATTCGAAACATTACAAAAAATGATAGGTAAAAACTATTATTGTATATAATTGGAAAACAAATAAAATATTTATATTGTAAAAATCAGGAGGGGTGAGATTTAAGAGAAGCCTGGAAAAACTTGCATTAATTGATACTAAGCAAGATGAGCAGAACCAGTAGAACATTGTGCACCCTAACAACATGGGGTGACGATCAAACTTAATGGACTTTCTCATTCCATCAGTGTAATAATCAGGGACAGTTTTTGGGTATCTGTGACATAGAATATCATCTGTATCCAGAGAAAGATCTATGGAGTTTAAACAAAAACCAAAGATTATTACTTTCAATTTTTAACAAGTTGCCTTATGTACTACATCATTTTGCTAACTCTAATATTTTATTTCTTCCTCAAGGATATGTTTTTTCTCTCTACACATCCAATTTTGATCAATTTATAGCATAGAAACAAAGTAAAGATTATCAGACTACCTTCTGTGGGAGGGGGGAAGGAAGGGGGGGGGTATTGTAAAATTCAAAACCTTACCAAAAAATGATAGGTAGAAAATACTATCATTTATAATTGGAAAACACATAAAATATTTACATAAAAACACTTTAAAAGGCTACAAGCCAAGACCAAAGTGGAGAAAGTGTTGGTGCATGATCCTCTATAACTCGCAATGCAACCTCTAAAGTTGAGATCGATATTCTGCTGCTTGTGCTAATTTTGGTCTAACACCAAGAAAACACAGATGCTCCATCAGCTAGCACTGCACTATCCATATGTGAAACCATCAATTATAGCAAATGGAGAAGTTCTGAATATTGTGGACAAGTTCCTTTATCCTGTTAATGTCCTTTCCAAAGAGGGATACATTGACAATGAGATTGACACTTGCATTACCAGAGCTAGTTCAGTATTTGGGAGAATTCAAAAGAAAGTGTGGGAGAGAAGAGGTATTAGACTGACTATCAAACTGAAAGTTGACAGAGCTGTTGCACTGACCTCATTGCTATATGCCTGTGAAACCTGGACAGTGTATTAGTGCCACATCAGGAAACTGAATCACTTCCATTTAAATTGTCTTAGGAAGGGGCAGCTAGGTGGCACAGTGGATAAAGCACTGGCCCTGGAGTCAGAAGTACCTGGGTTCAAATCCGGCTTCAGACACTTAATAATTACCTAGCTGTGTGGCCTTGGGCAAGCCACTTAACCCCATTTGCCTTGCAAAAAAAAAAAAAAAAAATTAAATAAATAAATAAATTGTCTTAGGAAGATTCTAAAGGTCACCTGGCAGGAGAAGAAACTAGATATTGAGGGTCTTTCTTGAGCTAAACTGCCTAGCATTCCAACATTACTACAGAGAGTGCAATCACGATGTGCTGGACACATTGTTAGAATGCCAAACTTATACTTGCCCTCCCCCAAAGAAACTATTTTATGAGAACTTACACAAAGTAAGCATTCACAAGGGGGTCAGAAGAAGCGATACCAAGACACCCTGAAAGTTTCACTGAAAAACTTTAGAATTGATTGTACAGCATGGGAGACACTGGCACAGGACCACACAGCATGGCGAGCCCTCATCAATGAGGGGGTTATGCTCTATGAGGAAGGTAGAATTGAAACAGCTCAAAGGAAATATGACATCTGTAAGTTTAGAGTACTCACCCCAGGAGTTCAAATGGACTATTTGTGCCCAACGTGTGGTAGAGCATTCTGAACTCATATTGGTCTGATTAGCCACAGTTGGACACAGTGTAATTTGTCTCAAACATAGTGATGTCATTTTTGATCTTCTTTGATAATGAAGATCAAGAACCAGGAACATAGCTGAAGAAACTGAAGGAAACTGCCAGTATGTGTCTGAGGTCAAATTTGGATTCAGGTCTTCCTGATTCTAACCACTGCACCACCATAGGTCTCTTCATCAATTTAAGGAAAGATATAGGATAAAAGGTACTGGAGAGTAATGGATCAAGTGAGAGTTTTTTAAGATTGTGGTAGACATGAGCATGTAGGCAAAAAAGAAAGGAAGGGATTGAATATTAATGGATGAGGAGGGAATAAGAGAGGGGAGATTGGATGGTATTAAAGAAACAATTGAGCCAACTGTTCTAGGATATGATATCTTCAATAATATAAAATTATCAACCAAAAAAGAGGAAAAATAGCAAGAATTCTCCAGTAATAGTGGAAGGGGAGATTCTGCCATTACCTATCACAGTTGCTTTTGAGCTATCTCACACATGAAACTAGGTTCCTGCTTGAAGATTTAATGGGGATCTACCACTGAGACATCCAGGTTGACTGGTTCCTGAAGCCCAACAGCAAAAGTTGTCCTAACATAACTTCCACCACCTTTTTCCACATTTTTTGCATTAATTCCATCCTTAAGCCTGATAGGTGGGGCCTCTACTATCCTTCATCACAATGACCTCAATTTCCAGGCTAGAGGAAAATGGATATATCAAATTAAAACTTGAGCATCATAAAAAGTTCTGCAAGTAGAACCTGGAGAACACGGTACACATTAACAGCAACACTGTGAGATGAATAACTACAATGGACACAGTTCCCGAGTCTGCAGTCCAGTGATCCTTTTGAGTGTAAAGAAAGGAAAAAAAGGATATTTTTTTTAAAATACTGATTAAATCATCATCACTTTTTAAGCAAAATGAAAAAACTATACAAAAAAAGATATTTTAAAGACAAAAGAGTAGAACCTGAAATTACATAGCCTATAAACTTGAACATATTACTTAAAAATGAAATAACATTTCAAAAACCAATAAGGTCTCAAAAACTTTAATTTATAATTAAAAAGATTCCCACAAATACCAGAGGAAGTATTCCAGATCAACTAAAGAAATGCTTCTAAAGTAATAATATACTTTAAGCTTGTTATTATCTATTTTGAAGATTATAAACAAGATACATAAACTTTAGTAAGTATAACAGAAACAATCAAATTACAGTTTAAGCTTGAAATGTGTACTATGATCAACAAAATATATTATTAAAGGGATGGTTATCAAACTTCTAGGAAGAAAAGCAGAAACCACCATGAGATATCAGTTTTATCAAGAACAGATCATCTTAGACTAAACTCATGTCCTTTTCTGACAGTGTTATTAAGTTGGTAGATCAGTGAAGTGGGGTAGATAAAATTTACCTAGGAGAGAATTTTAAAAACTCTTTCATGTCATAGTTGTAGACAAGATTAAGGGATGTAACTTGTATACCTATTTGGAGTTAGAATTGGCTAAATGCCTGGACATATATAGTAGGCATTAATGATTCCTTGTCAACATGATAGGACATCCAGGACACTGTCTTGTGATATTTAACATAAGATTGCATATTTAAGACTGGAAGGGATCTTAGAAATCATTTAGTTCAGCCTCCTAAATTCTTAATTAAGAAAACTGAGTACTAGAAAGGTTAAGCAATTTACAAAGGTCAGACAGGTAAGGTAAGAACTCAAAATCCAGAACACTTCACACTGCCTCTAAATTTTATAGTCATAATTGGAGAGTTTATCAAATTTATGAATGACACAAAGCTGGAAAGAATATCTAATTTATTAGATGACAAAGTTAGGATCTCAAATGGCTAGAATTACTGGGATGAACTTCATAAAATTAATCTAAATAGGAATGAATATAAATTCTTTACTTCACAAATACAAGGTGGAATAGGAAAGACTAGACAGTGATTCTTCTAGGGCACTGGAAACTTGGTATGAGTCAGTAATATAATTGGCCAAAGGAAGTTAATCTTAGGCTACACTATGATAACAATAATTGCAAATATTTATATAATACTTTGAACTTTGCAAACTGCTTTTATGCATGACTGCATTTGATTCTTAAAGTAAACCAAAATTACTTTATACCAGACATATATCACTTTAATCTATACTAACAGATCCTTAAACTAAGATATGTTCTTCCTTCTTTAGCACAGACTGAGCTAATTCAACTAGGATTAGCCTGTTCCTAAATTATTCCAACTTAAAAAAAATAATGTTAGAAAGTCATTATGGACCTGCCAAATCATTTTAGAGTTGAAGAAACTGAAAATTCAGTGAATTTAGATGACTTATCCAAGGTGACATAGGTAGTAAATAGAACTGAGTGCTAAATGTAGTTCCTCTAACTCCAAATCCACAATACTTTCCACTATATCATACTATTTCAAATACAGATAACTTGACTTGGATAATAATATCATATGGTAGATTATATTCCAGTTGAAAATAGAGAAACAAAAAAAGAGGAATATAAAAAGAACTGAATATGGTAAAATTTTAATCTCAATTTTGGGGACAGAGATATATTAGTTTCTAATAAGAAAATAGGAGAAATTATTGAAGAAAAGGTAAAAATAATATCAATTTCACAAAAATTTAAAACTTATAAACACCAAAAAAAGATAATCAAGAAAAAGAAACTGGAAAAATTGAAAAACATAACATACAAATTTAGCATACAAAAATGGTAAATAATTTGTTAAAATAGCATCAGGATGTATAGTCAAAAATAAAACAAAAATTATAATTATTAGCATTTCAACATATAATTAAATAATTAATATAAAAATTAAAATTAAAAAAATTTCAAATTATCACTACAAAAGAATGGCAAAAATAGTTTCAAATGACAAAATTCAGTGAGAACAGGGCTATGGAAAAACCAATACAATCATATGTTAATGGTGAAATCAGACAATGATGGTATCTTTTTAAAGAGTCTTTTGGCAGCATACTTCAAAAATAACAAAATAATTGCTTATCTTTTGAACTAATAATCATGCTGGGAAATATATGCTGAGAATATTATGAAAAGTGAAAACCCCTATACATTCAAAAAAGTTTATAGTATCATTTTTGTTATTATGGGGGGAAATGGAAATATATTAAATGTCCAGCAGTTGGGAAGTAATTGAATAAATTCTGATTACATTAATGTGATATTATAATTCAATCAAGGTTGATAAGTTTAAGGAATATAATGAAACCTGTTAAGAATTATATAAGATAATGCAAAGTGAAGAAAGCAGAAAAAAGAATATATATACTGACTATAAGTATGAAAAGTATCTATAAATAGATAATAAACAGATAAAAATAGTTAAAGGAAAAGAAAGGTGGGTCTCTATTCCAGAAAGGCAGCTAAGTCACACAGTGGATAGAACACCTGACCTGAAGTCAGGAAGATCTAAATTTAAAACCAGACTCAGACACTAGCTGTATAACCCTGAACAAGTCACTTAAATCCTATTTGCCTGTTTACCATCTGTAAAATGACCTGTAGAAGAAAGTGGCAAGCTACTCAAGTCTCTTTGCCAAAATCCCCAAAAGGGGACATGAAGGGTTGGACACAACTAAAAATGGCTGAACAACAACATAGCTCTTTAATATACTAAAATTCATATTTTTCAACTGTAAATGATTGTAAAATGTTTCATTTGTTTTGTTGATATTAAAAGTTAAATTCAGAATAAACCATTTTTTTGAAAGAAGGAAAAAAAAAACTTCTCTATGGTATTCTGGGTTACAGGAGACCCTAAATATACATTACTTTCAGTAATTAAATTTTCCCATATACTGATATATGTCTCAATTGTTAAATTTACCCAAGGTATCAATAGACTTCAACCTCTTAGAATTTTATTCCAAGAGATAGAGCTAATTTATGGGAAGCTGGAAGTGATAGTGTGGTTTGATGTTAATTTCTCCTGTTGGGTCACTGAAAGTCCTTCTATAGGGGAAATTCCTCCCCTTCCAGTGGGAATATTTTGGCTAGACTTGGCTCACAAAGCAGAGGCAAAGATTGGCTATAAGCAATATTATTTTCTGAAAGTGTATTGGGGTCAGCTAAGTCCAGCTACACTGACTCAGCTTCTGCTGATAAAGACCACTTCCTGAGTTTATTTGGAGATAAAGATCAAAGTCCTGGCAGTAACTTTTGTCCACTAGATTGAAGACTTGGTTCTATGATTTTGATGAAATTCATATTTAGTGGAAGGAATTCAGGGCACAGAGTGAAGATCTGGCTCAACTACAAATGCTCAAATATGAAATTCGGAGTTAGCAATCAGATTTTTCAGAGGGATCATCACCTATGTTTTGTTAATAGGATGACGCTTCATTTTCAGACACCCAGTTCATCATCTTCCTTATCTGTACCTAGAGGTGCCAGACAAAAAATGATGTCTAATAAGGACTAGTTTTGCAATCAGTCTTCAAAAGGTTCTTAACCACATCTTGCTCATGAAATGATTATTAAGATACCTGTGCAATAGATGCTGTTTCTGAACCTGGAGATAGCAGAAGCCAGCCACTATGACCTTTCTTTATCTGATTCATTTTTGTTTTGTTTTGTTTTGTTGGCTAAAATAAACCTCTCAAGAGAGAGATCTGAGGAACTCAAGACACAAGAATAACCATATAAATTCCTAATGAAATCTTTTTTTGTTTATTTTAAAAAGCAGAATAGTTTGGCAGAAATCCAAAGGGAGAAAGATTTTGTAATTCCAAGGGGAAGGAAACCAGCTGTATAAAATCTGAGTAGAAGTAACAATCCCCAAGTAGAAGAATCTGGAGCAGATGTAGCTCTAGAAAATACCTTGATATTCCCTTGCTGTAGAAGAAGCCCACCTCAGGAAGTAGAAAAATGCTTCTGATGCTGCAGGGAGTCTCATGTGAAAGAGGAAAGTTCCCACATATCTCAGAGTTGTGGATGGCAAAATTTTCCCATGTCCCGTATTGGATGTTATAGGTAATATCATAGGCAATCTGAGGATTTCCCTACATGACATCACACAGGAACTCTTCCTATGCCATGATTAGGAAGGGAAGGAAAAAACACCATAGAGTTAATAATTTACATGACAGTGTGGGAGCTTGTTCTCTAATATTACCCCTGCTCACTCACCTTGAGTTAACACTTTCTAGGTTAGGTCCCTAAGCCTCCTCTGAAAACAGTCCACTAAACTAGTTTTATTCCAGTCCTGGAAACTAAACCAAAATTGGCTAAATTCAGTTTTTAGATCAAGTTAAATGATAAGTAACATGTTAAAGTTTAAAACGTCCCCTGGAGAGCCATCAACATTACTATCACTTAAAATATTTTATTGAATATGATGCTTTTTACACAAAGAAAATTGTTATAAAGGATTGGTTTCAGTTAAGCTCCTAATTTCTTTCCACAGAAACTAACAGCAGGAATTCAATAAATATTTATTTAATAGGATTGCAATCTATTTGCAGAAGTTTACCCATTGAGATTAAAGAGAGGGTTGGAGACAAGATGGCAGAAGAGGGGAACTCATCTGAACTCCCCAACATTTCCCTCCAAATAACTTTAAAATAATGTCTCAGATAGAATTCTGGAGTGCCAGAGCCAACGAACGGTCAGGGTTAAACAATTTTCCAGTCCAAGACAACTTAGGAAGTCAGCAGGAAAGGTCTGTCATCACACCAGGGTAGTGGTCAAACCCAGAAGCCAACTGGAATATCAATGGCAGCTTTGGGAGCTTCTGGTGCACAATCAGTAAGGGGTGGGATAACTGAGTCAGAAAGAGATTACAGGGAGTCCTTTGCTAGATTAGGAGCCTGTTGCATTGTCCATGGGGAGTTCTGGGTCAATTCCAGTGCCAAGAAAGGCATCAGTGCTTGCAGCCACAAGGGAAGGGAAGAGTTTCAGAGCAAAAGGAAAATGCTCGTGGGAGCAGAAAGGAGCTCTAGGGCCTGTGGCCATAGAAAATCAAGGGAACTGGTCACAGTAACAGGGCAAAAGTAAGTGTCACAGACCAAGAACAGTAACCACACCTGTCCTTAGATCACATCGCCTTGGAAGTACCAAAAACTTAGAAGATTCCCAGAACTGCCCCTGAAAACAACAGTACTAAAAAACCTAAAGCATGGAATGGTGCTCCCTTCACCCAAGGAGCAGAGCCCAACCTTAAAATAAACTTAAAAAACAAAAAATAGATGGTAAAAATGAGCAAAGAACAAAAAAAGAGCCTGACCTTAAAGAGCTACAATGACAAATGGGGAGATCAAGACAAAATTTAAAAGCTGGAATTGATTTAAAAACAGTTCCATGCAAAGAAAGAATATGAATTGGATACAGGTTCAACAAGAATTTCTGGAAGGATTCAAAAAAGGATTTTAAAAATCATATAAAAAGGTAGAAGAACATTTGGGAAAATAAATGGAAGGGTTACAAAAATATTATGGAGAGTCCAACAGCTTGGTAAAAGAGGCACAAAAAATACTGAAAAAAAAGAATACTTTAAAAAAAGAATTAGCTAAATAATAAAAGAAACACAAAAATTAACTGAAGAACTTTTATAATTTTTTATGAGTTGGTATTCTTTTTTGAGGGGGTTGTAGGGCAATGGGGTTAAGTGACTTGCTCAAGGTCACACTGCTAGGTGTGTCTGAGGCTGAATTTGAACTCAGGTCCTCCTGACTCCAGGGCTGGTGTTCTATCCACTGTGCCACTTAGCTGCCCCCTGAGAAACTTTTTAAAAAGCAAAAATGGCCAAATGGAAAAAAGAGATACAAAAATTCAATGAAAAAATACTTTCTTAAAAATTGGAACTGGGTGAGTGGAAGTTAAGAATTCTATGAGACATCAAGAAACAACAACAACAAAAGCAAAATAATGAAAATAGAAGAAAATGTGAAATATCTCCTTAACAAAACAGACCTATAAAAAAGATTAAGAAGTGATAACTGAATAATTATTGGACTACCTGGAAGCCATATAAAAGTTGAGACATTATCTCTAAAGAAACTATCAAGGAAAACTTCCCTGATATTCTAGAACCAGAAGGTTAAATAAAATTTGAGTTCATTGATAACCTCCTGAAATGAAAACCTCAAGGTCTATTATAGTCAAATTTCAGAGTTCCCAGGTAAAGAAGAAAACATTGCAAACAGCAAACAGCCAGAAAGAAACAATTCAAATATCAGAGTCATGGTTAGAATCAACACAAGATTTAGCAGTTTCCAAATGAAAGGAGTGGAGGTTTTGGAATATGACATTCAAGAAGACAAAGAAGCTGGATTACAATCAAGAATAAGTTACCCAGCAAAACTGGACTAAAATCCTTTAAGGGGGAAAAATAAATAATCACTGAAATAAAGTACCTTCAAATACTCCTGCTGAAAAGACCAGAGTTGAATAGAAAATTTGACTTTTAAATATAGGTGCTTCATGAGAAACATAAAAGGATAAACATGAAAGAGAAATCATAAAAGATTCAATAAAAATAAGCTGTACAACATTCCTATATGAAATGATACTTGTAATTTTATCATTATTAGGGCAAATAGAAGGAATCTACATAGACACAATCTTGTGTGTGTTAGCCATGATCTAAGGAAAAAATATGAAAGGGTGAGAGAAATACATATGAAGGGGAAGGGGAGGAGAAGATGGGGAAATGATTTCCCATAAAAGAAGCAGACAAGAAAGCTTTTACAGTGGAGGGGAAATTGTGGGGGTAGGAATCGCATTCTCATTACAATTGGTTCAAAGAGGGAATAACATGCACACTCAAAGATGGTGAAGTAGGTCAGAAAACTCCGAAGTTTTCCAGATTTCCTTCACTAACAAGTTAAAAAAAAATTCCGCAGGGTGAAAGTAGAGTAGTAAAAACAAGAAAAATTGCAGCAGAACAGTGTTACTTTTGGGACAACTGGAGAAGATTGGAAGAAATATCCCTGGGCCAAGATTCCACCAATAAGAGAAGGGCAAACACTTCCCTGAAACAGTGAAAGGCAAGTGCTAGGTTTGGAGATAGCATCTGCCTCAGTCAAAGGACAGTGAGCGAAGACGGGTGTCTGAACCAGGGCAAAGAGGAAATTTCTGCTGATGAGATATGCCAGGTCCTCTAAATTCAAAATGAAATGAGGAGGGGATAGGGAATGTAATGAGTAAGAAACTAAGGTAAGAGCTTAGAGGGTATATATAAGGATGAATAGATTAGATGTGTAGCTCATGGGGGGGTACAGAAAGGTGTATAAGGATGGAGATTTTTTGAAGGATGGTCGATTAAGGAATAGAAGGGCAAGATAGAGAGTAAGAGTAGAGGAATATGAAAAGGTTTCTGCTTTCAGGAAATGTTATTAAAATGATACATACAAACCAAATATCTGAATATATGTATGTAGATATATGTATGCATGCATATATACGCATGTATATTATTTTATAATATAATATATAATGCATTATAATATATGTATGTATCTATTTGTCAAGGTATATATTTACAGGGGAGTGAATATGTGTGTATATATAAATGTCTATAAATATGGGCATATATGTGTGCATTTTATACATATATGTTATATATGTAATATGTTTTATATATATATGTATGTATGTATGTCTATGTCTATATGTATACATATCCATGTTGAATTATAGTCATCCTGGGGTGGGATGGAGGGAAAAAAGTAGGAAAAAAATTTATAGTAAGACTAGAAGTAATAGAATAGAAGTAAGAATAATTTACAGCAGAGAATAGAAGAAAACCTTCAAGGAAGCAAAAGAATGGACAATTTTGAATACAATTTATAATATTTATTATTAGGCTTTCTTGAAATCAAAATTTATTGTTTTATATTATGAATCCTCTTTTGTTTGCTAAGCACATGATAATTTTTTTATTTTGTAAAATAAAAAATAAGTTAAAAATAAATAAAAATAAATCTATCTTACCTGACAGGGAAGTAGTAGAAGAAAAGGATAACAGCAGAGGAGTTTTGTTAGAAGAGAGGGTGGATTAAGGAAGGCAGAGGTCAGAAGTCAAAGGGATTTTTGAGAAGGGACAAAATAAAAAGAGAGACTAAAAGAAGAATAGGGGAAAATAGGATAAAAGGAAATATAAAGTTACCAAGCATTTCTTGGAATATAAATACGATGAATTCATCAACAAAACACAAATTGATAGCAAAATGAATTAGAAATCAGAATCCAGCAATATGTTTACAAGAAACACACTTGAAACAGAGAGAGATACAGAGCTGGAGGAGAATCTTCAGTTGAGGTTAAAAAAAAGGGAAAGGTAGCAATCATGACCTCAGACAAGTAAAGGGGGGGGGAGACCTAATTAAAAGAGATAAGCAGTAAAACTATATTTTGCTAAAAGTACCATAGACAATAAAGCATTGATATTACTTTATTAAAAATATATTCATCAAATGACATAGCATCCAAATTCTTAAAGGAGAAGTTAAATGAGTTAAATGAAGTTAAATGAAGGAAATAGACAGGAAAACTATACTAGTAGGAGAGCTTCACTTTCTCTTCCCAATATTAGATGAATTTGACTACAAAATAAACAGAAAAAAAAGTTAAGAAAATGCAAAGAATTTTAGCAAAGGTTGATGATGGATATGCTAGACTTCTGGGAAAAACTGAATGGAAACAGAAAGGAGTATATCCTTTTCTTAGTTATAAATTAAGGCTTTAAAAACCTCAGAAATACAGAAAAGTAGAAATATTAAATACATTATTTTCAGTCTATAATGCAATAAAAAAATTACATTCAATAATTAGCCAAGGAAACATGGATCAAAAAATTAATTGGAAACTAAATAATCTAATACTAAATAATGAGTGGATCAAAGAAAAAAACCATAGAAAACAATAATAATTTCATTAATAGGAATGAAGTCAAAGAAAAAATATGCCAAAACTTATGGGATGCTATCAAACAAAGGAAAATTTATATCTCAAAATCAATAAAATAAGAATATAACTCTCTGAGCTACCACCCTCCCACCTTTGTATCGCTAAATTACTTCATCTTTATATCCCTTTAAAAGGTCATCTCTTCTCAGCTGAGTTGCTCATCTTTCTTTGGAAGGTGAGTCAACTCGGGGTATGTGATTCCCCAAATAAACTTACATGCCCCTATATCCTTCCTTACTACTTATTCCCTGATGGCAGTGACTGCTCCTGTTGCTGCTGCTACTAAACTCTCTCTTTTCCTTAGTTTCTGCTAACTACAATATTTTTGTTCCTAAGAATGAAATAAAATAAAATAAAACAAAGTATGTACAGATCAGTAAACTGAGCATGAAAATAGAAAAAGAGAAAAAGAACAAATTAAAAATTCCCAATTAAACACCAAATTGGAAATTTTGAAAAAAATCTAAGAAGAGAATAATAAAACAAAGTTAAAAAATAAACAAAACCCATTGAATTGATAAATACAATGAGGATCTGGTTTTATGGGAGGAAAATCAATAAAATAGATAAAATCATTAGTGAATTTGACTGAAAAAGAAAAAGGAGAAAGTCTAATTACTGGTATCAAAAATGAAAGGGTGAATGTTCCACCAATAAAGATGAAACTGAAGCAATTATTAGGAACTATTTTCCCCATTTTTATGTCAATAAAACTGACAATCTAGGAGAAATAAATATAAATTTCAGAGGAGAAAACAGGATACTTAAATGAATTGTATCTTAGAAAAAAACTGAGATTAACAGAGAAAACAGAATGCTTAAATGAACTGAGAAAAAAACTGAGTCATAATTGAGCACCCTAAGGAAAAATTCCCAGGAATAGATGGATTCAAAGTTAATCTTTTTTTTTTTTTTAAGTTTTTTGCAAGGCAATGGGGGTTAAGTGACTTGCCCAAGGCCACACAGCTAGGTAATTATTAAGTATCTGAGGCCGGATTTGAAATCAGGTACTAATGACTCCTGGGTTAGAGTTCTATCCACTGCACCCCCTAGCCGCCCCTCAGTGTTAATTCTACAAAATATTTAAAGAGCAATTAATTCCAATATGATATAAACTATTTGAAAAAAAGACAAAAAAATGAATTTTATAAAAAATCCCTTTATGACACAAATATAGTGCTGATACCTAAAGCAGGAAAAGCAAAAAAAATAAGAAGAAAGAAAACCATAGACCAATTTCCCTAGTGAAAACTGATGCAAAATTTTTAAATAAAATAGTAGCAAAGAGATTCTAGAAATCTAAAACAAATATCATATATTAAAGCCAGGTGGAATTGATACCAGGAACACAGGGATAATTTCGGAAAACCATTAGCATAACTGACCATATCAATTATAAAAATCATATAACCTTGACAGATGCATAAAGTTTTTGACAAACTATAACATTATTCCTATTAAACAATAAAAAGAATAGGAATAAATGGAGTTTTTCTTAAAATTATATATATATATACATATATATATATATTATCTGTAATAGGGATATGCTAAAAGCCTTTCCAATATGATGGGTGGTGAAACAAGAATGCCTATTATTATTGCAATAGCAATAAAAGAAAATGAAGGAATTAGAATTAGTGATGAAAAAAACTATCACTCTTTTGCAGATATGATAGTATACTTAGAGAATATACTAAAAATCTAGTTGAATTAACAATTTCAACAATTACAGGTTATAAAATAAACTCATATAAATTATAAGCATTTCTATATATCACCAATAAAGTAAAACAGGAAGAGACAGAAAAATAAATTTCAATTGAAATAAGTGCAGACAATATAAAACACTTGGGAGTCTACCTGCTAAGGTACACCCTGGACAATATAAACACAATAATAAAACACTTTACACATAAAGACAGACCTAAACAACTAAATATTAATTTTTCATGGGTAAGATAGACCAAAATATTAAAAATGACAATTCTACTTAAATAATTTACTTATAGTGCCACATCCACCAAACTACAACAAAAGAATTTTATAGAGCTAGAAAAAATGGAATATCAAGGAAATCAATGAAAAACAATGTTTACAGAAGGTGGTCTTGCAGTACTAGATGCTAAATTGCAATGTTGTTGCTGTTTAGTTGGTCAGTCATATCTGACTCTTTGTTACCCTGTGGATCGTATTTTCCATGAGATTTTCTTGGCAAAGATATTTGAGTGGTTTGTCATTTCTTTCTCTAGTGGAAAATAGAGGTTAAATGACCTGCCCAATATCATACAGCTAGCAAAATGTCTAAGGTCCAACCTACTCAGGTCTTATTGACTCTAGGCCCAATATCATATCCACTGAGTCATCTAATTGCCTTTAACTGTATTACATAGTAGTAATCATGAAAACAATCAGGTACTGGCTAATAAATAGTATGATGAATTAGTAGAATGCATTAGGTACACAATACAAAATAATCAATGACCACAGTAACCTAGGAATTGATAAACTCAAAAATCTAAGTTTGTGAGACAAGAAACTTGAAAGCTCTTGACAGAAACTAGTTTTAAATTAGTTTTAAACCAAGATCTCAATCAATATAACAAGGTAAGATCAAAAATGGCTATATTTAGACAAAAGGGATAGCATAAGTAAATTAGAGGAGCATGGAAAATTTTATCTGTCACTATGAATATGGGAAGAACTTATGATCAAATAAGAGACAGAGAGCAATATAAGATGTAAAATGGATGTTTGATTACAGTAAGTTTAAAAGGTTTTGCACAAACAAGACCAATAGTTAAGATTAAAAGGAAAAAAGGAAAATGGAGGGGGCATTTTTTACAACTAGTGTTTTTGATCAAGATTTGTTTTCTCAAATTTATAGAGAATTGAGCCAGATTTATAATACAAGTCACTCCTCAATCAATAGTCAAAAGCTATGAACAGGCAGAGGAATTCAAATCATTCGGAAAAAATGCCTGAAGTCACTGATTAGAGAAATGAAAATTAAAACAACTCTGAGGTTACCATTAACAGAAAAGGAAAATAACAAGTATCAGAGGGGATGTAGACCATTGGAACACTAATGCACTCCTGGAGGGGTTGTGAACTGATCTAACCATTCTGGAGAGCAATTTAGAACTATGCCGGAAGGGCTATAAAACTGTGCATTCCCTCTGTAACCACCATTCTTCCAGTCTCCCAGATTACTAACCACTATATTATCCTCTACTCTTCCCTCTCCATTACCTTACATATCCAATCAGTTGCTCAATCTTATTGTTTCTAACTCCACATTTCTATTATCTCTCACAAAGCCATCACCTAAGTCCCCATCAGGTCTAGAGAATTGCAATGGCCTTCCAATTGTTTTGGCCTCAGCAATCTCTCCTCCCAACTCACATTTCTGTCAACTGATTTGTCTCAAGCCAAATACGTCTCTTTGATATTTAAAAACTTTCACAGCCTAGTCCTAATTTATCTTTTCACTATATACACATATGTACATACATATATGTGTACATGTGTGTGTATTTCTCTTTGCTTCTAAGACCAAACTGGCTTCTCTATTCTTCATACTCTCCATGCCTTTCCACTGGATATTTCCCATGACTAGAATGTACTCTCATCCTATCTCTACCTTTTAGAATACTTTTTCTTTTAAAAGACAGTTCAGGTACCAACTTCCCCAAGCCCTCCACCCCATTCAATTGACAGTATCCTTTCTCAAACTATCTGGTATTTAATTATATTTATCTCATATATACACATATATGTATTTATTTATATGTAAGAATGTATATAATAATATACATTCCACAACTATTTGGAAGGCAGTGAGGTGGCAGAGTGCCAGGCCTGGAGTCAAAAAGGTCCCAAATCTCAACTCAGACATTAACTGTAACCCTTGTCCTTTGCCTCAGTTTTCTGACTAAAATGATTATAATAGCATCTACTTAAGAGGGTTGTTGTAAGGCAATATTTGTAACGTGCTTAGCATAGGGCCTGACACAATGCAGGGGCTTAATAAATGTTTTCTTCTGTTTTTGTTGTCTTCCCCTATTACAAGAGAAGTTCCTTGAAAATAAAGATTATTTCATTTAAAAAAAAATAGTGTGTAGCATATTCTGATTTCTAATGCTTCTTTATCCAATTATTGGTTCCTGGTTACTGTCTATTCTCCTCACTGATATCCAACTATAATATAAAAAAAATTAAAATAAATGGTTCAATAGCATATTACCAAGAATTTCAAAAAAAATAGCATCAACCTTTTTTTTTTTTACTATATTTAGGTACAAGACCAAAAATGGGATTTTATTTGGAGAAAAAAAATCAATGATGAAATGAAGGGGAAGGGAACAAATAATGCAAAATCAAACTATCAGAAAGTCAAGTTCAAAAATGCTGCTCTAACTACTATACATAAATATTATTACATATTAAAATAGATATTTGGATGTATATAAGTAAACTTTAAAATGTTAACTCTAGTGGACTGCAAACCATTGTTTTTTTTTTCTTTATAATGCATGTCCTTGAGTGATTATTTTATATGATATTCTCTGAAACATTTTGCATGAACACCTTTCTGACATTTTTCACATCTGGTGTTTGTTTGAGAATGGCAAAGTGCACATCGAGTTCGCTTATCTTGGTGAATGATCCAATGACCAATCATGTCAAATCTGCTCTCTGTTTCTAAACGTCTACTCCTTCTTCCTTGGGATGATGTGTCAGCATTGCTTTCCAAATAGACACAAGCCACATATCTTCTGAAAGCCAGAAGGTCTACCTGGGTTTCTTCACTACAGATTCTGTGAAGCTGCCATGCGTTGTTTAGAGCCACATCAATAATGTAACCTATAAAGCTAGAATACCATTTCATTCCTCTGATTTTCACTTTATATTTGGAGATATTTTGGTCCATCCTGGCAACACCTCCCATCTTCTCATTGTACAACCTCACCAATGATGGCTGATGTACTGATGTCCTGGTTTTGGATGCACTTGAATAACGATTTGTAAGTTTTACAGGTTCTATTCCAACTGCATTGGAACATACATCAATAACACTGCTATCATGCCAACGGCACACAATGATTTCCTCACTTTCATCCACTTTGTAATCAAATGAGCCTTTTTTCATTTTTTTAAAGTCTTTAGGATCTTTAAGTGGGCACCTCTCAGTCATGTATTCATGGACAGTTCCTGTGGCCTTCACCCCCTTTTCCTTCAAAATGGACATTAATTTGACACTTGTAAAAACTTTATCAAAAAAAATATGGTATGGCAGACAGCCTCGTGCCTGAAGGGCATCTACAAATTTTATCACCATGCTTCCTCCTAAATCTATATCCTTTTCTGGTTTTGTGAATAATGTTCCCTGAGAGGGCTCAAACCAGACTAAATACCCTCTGCTAGTTGTTCCACACCAAATCTTATAACCAAATCGAATAGGTTTTCCCTTGTGCAACTGCTTAGATCCACGATGTCCAAAATATTCACACATGGATTCACCAAAGCTATAGAATTCCTCTAGGGGAGCATGCTTTTGGAAATTCTGATTCATCAAAATTATGAGAGGCCTTACCTTTGCAAATCTATCACTCTCATCAAGTTCATTGTTATCAGCAAAGTGTAAGTATGAAAATATTAATTCAAACCTGTCCCTTCTAATTGCATCAGCAACAAGGTGATGATGTGAATCAGGAGATGTTTCCCAAAACATTCTCCTTCTTGGATAAGAAATGTAACCACTCAAAATCAGTATTCCCAAAACACACTTTAATTCCTGAGCTGTAAGACCCAGGCTGACATTTTTCTGCCAAGCATATCGATTAGTTTCATTGACAATGAAATTAATTGTTCCTTCATCAAAAAACAATTCAAAGAGTCCAACTGGGCTCAATTCCTGGCTCTTGAGATACTCGATATGAGGATCTGATGCAGACCAACTTACAAAGTCAGGTCTAATATCTCTTTTAGTCCAAACCCTCCTTGGTTCAGCAATTTTCTTCTGTCTCTTTCTTGCTGGTTGTAGTTCAATTTCTTCATTGTCCTCCCCAGTATCAGAGTCTTCAGACACTACAGCAGCATGTAGCATGCTTCCAGGTAAGTTCCCTCCTTTATGTCCATCTTCGTCTCCTGAGTCTTCATCAGTGAAGTCTCCTGCAGCATTATCAGGTGGTGAGATGAATATAATTTCTTTCTCTTTGGTAGACTCATCTTCCAGAGAATTCAAAACTTCAAGCAGCTTAGCAGCTCTTATCTTAGGGCGAAGCAATTTTCCAGATGCATCTACTCTAAAAGTACAGAACACAGGCATTATTGGGAGGGGGAACACTCTAGATTAGATCATCTTTAGTTGCTTGCTATTACTTTTAAAGATGATTCTAGATAGGAAGAAAAAAAAATTATTTTCACATTTTTATTTAGGCATCCAGAAAGAGGAAAAAAGAATACAATGAATAATTGCAACCTGTGCCAAATTTCAGAGCAAAAAGGAACCTTTGTGACTAATCACTTCACTCCTTTCTTTCCGCAGATGAGATATCTAATGCCTGATAAGTTAAATAACTTGCCCAGGGTGACAGAATTAGGCCTAGGACACAAGTCTATTAATTCCTAATTCAATGCCTGTTTCTCTCTACCACAATGGCTGCTTCAAGTCCATAGAACTCACAAATCAACATTCAAACACTAATTTCCAAGTGTTACTATATGAAAAACAAACATGACTTAAGCAAGTTCCTGGAAGCACTAAGCAATTTTTCCAATAACACTCTCCCAAAATAGAAAAAGACCTACTCTTTGGTGGCATTCAACCATTCCCTACAATATACATTTTCTGTTCTATTCTTTTTCATCTCTTTATTCTTTCCCATTTCCTTTATTTTTAACTTTTCTTCTTCCCATTTTTTCTTATTCCTGGGCATTGCTTAGCTGCACTTTTAAAATACTTTTATCCTCAATAATAAATTCTTTCTTCAGGTCCTCTGATTTCAACAGTGTCTTAGAAAGTTACTGAGGGAATTAAGAGATTAAGTAACTGACTTGTCTATAGTCATACAAGCAGAACAAATGAGAAACTGAAGTAGTTCATAAAGCTCCTTCTGACTCCAAATCCAGCTTACTCTATTAATTATACTGAGAAAGTAAATAGTGTCAGAATATCAAATACAAAATAGCAATTCCTACCTTGAAGTTGATGTCATGGTGAGCTAGGGAATATAGATCTACACATTCAAGAGTCCAAATTTCTCTCTACAACAATTAAAAAAACATTTTTTGAAAATTAAATGTTAATTCAAACTTGTTCCTAAAAATTAAATATAAAACTTTAGAAAATTTTAAACCAGAAATAAAGTTTCTAATTCAAATGTTTTCTTTCATAAAATAATCATTTCTGTTCATCCAATAATCAACAAACATTTATTAAAGACTTACCATATACAAAGTATTGTACCAAAGAAAATAAATCTTTGTTTCACAAATAAAAAATTTTATGTTATTAAGAAACAAAAGAAATGGTCTTTTAACCTAAATATGCTAAAATACTCTTGGGAATACTATTGCTGTTTAAAAAGGTATTTTATTTTCAAGCTGGTATTGAAAATGTATTTCTCAAGTATCTGTTAGGAAATGATTGAGGAAAAAAATAATCAAAATTAAGAGGAATGGGGGCAGCTAGGTGGTGTAGTGGATAAAGCACCAGCCTTGGAGTCAGGAGTACCTGGGTTCAAATACAGTCTCAGACACTTAATAATTACCTAGCTGTGTGGCCTTGGGCAAACCACTTAACCCCATTTGCCTTGCAAAAACCTAAAAAAAAAAAAAAATTAAGAGGAATGAGCAAAAAAAGTGACTAAGAGCCATCAAAATCTTCAGGACAGTAATGGAGGCAACTAACAGGAAATAGAATTTTGGAAGCACAATAGTATATTAAATGGAAACTAATATTCAAGTAGGAACCAGAAGGTCTGGGCTGCAATTTTGGTTCTGACATTTACTCCCCATGTGATTTTTGGTAAATCACTTTAGTTGCCTGGGTCTTGGTTTCTTCATGTGTAAAATAAGATGCTCAGGCTAAGGTGGCCTTTGAGGTGGTGTCTAGTTTTATATCTATGATCCTATGATAGAGTTGGCCTAGACACTCTCCAAGGCTCCTTGTAACTCTAAATCTATGATCTGTAATTTTTTCATAGGAACTTTAGAGGTCATCTAATCCAAATTTCTACCTAATTAAGGAATCTAGTGACAGATAATTATTCATCTTCTGTTGGAACACTTGTGGGTACTAAGGAGATAAGCATTTCATGTTCCAATTTTGGATATTAAACTATAAGAAAATTTGTTAAAATCGGTTATAACATTTCTCTATGATTTCCTTCCATTAGTGCTACTGAATGGAATACAATAAGTTTATTTTCTCCTCTAAATGACAATTAAGTCTAAGGCAAAGAAAAAATACAATATTTATAATCTTTTTTAATGTATCTCTGCATCATAGAACTTTTTGGGTTAGTGAAAGAAAACATGAAGTCTAAAGGAGGAATTCTTGGTGGCTAGATGGATAAGATAGTTATAGCCAAGAAGTCAGCAATTAAGACAGGATTTTATTATGTGACTACGTTCACCAACATGGCCGGTAAAAAAGGTTCCTGAAAGATCTTTGTAAAATGACCTTAAAATCTATAGTAGAACTCTCTGGGAAAGTCAGAGATATGAATATGAAGTAGATTCTAAGAATATACTTGGCAACAGAAATTCTACTCAATAGATTGATCCTGCATCCATCCAATTCAGATGATTGAGGACGACATCCAAGAAAGATTATACTAGGCAAGAGGAAATAAGTAAGACATATTTAGTTCAAATTTAGTTCAAAATTTAAGGTTAACTGCTAAAAAATGTTTTGCTATATAACTTTTCTCCTTATCAATTTAATTCCAGTTAATTGCAGTTTTTCCATCTTTAATAGCTTAAAATAGGGGGAGGAGGGGAATTTGCTACTTTAACTAAGCTTGCTACTTAAACTTTAACCTTAATACTACACTAAGACTCTTGGGATATCATATATTTCCCTATTAAAGGTAGAGTCCTTTTAACAAAAAAAGCATTGTTAATTTCAGGTATAGAGAATATGAGATCCCTTTCTAAATGCAAAATTGAATTAAAGAACCCTGGATGTGTTAAGGGGTAGTAGCAGCAAGAAACTATTAGATCAATCCTTGCTGGTAAGGGTTTCAAGCAAGGCAATCCTTTTTTGCTTCCCTAATTGATTCCCTATCTCCTTTCCCAAAGAAGCTATTCCCAAATTTATTTTGTATCCTCAAACTTCCCACACTTATCCCTACCACCACCCTGTAAGATGAATATTTTCTTTTCTTTATCTCAGAACCTTCTGATACCACTCCCCCCAAGTCTCTGATAACTAGATAGTTCTTTATCTTTAGTTTATTCCTTCCTGTTTCTTTCAGCAGACTGAAACCTCAGTCACCCCTCAACTTGTTCTTTAATCTTCAACTTTTCCCTATTTATTTGTTCCTTCCCTACCAAATTGTTTAACTTTTTCCTCAGTTTCCTCCACTGTAAAATGCTCCCAGGGTTGCTGTAAAGGCTCAAATGAATAACATCTGCAGAATCCTTAAGCACAGTACCTGGCATGCACCTAGATATTGTTGTTCAGTCATGTCCAACAATATGTGACCCCATTTTGGAATTTTCTTTGTAAAGACACTAGAGTAGTTTGCCATTTCCTTCTCTAGTTCATTTTACAGATAAGAAACAGATGAAGCAAAAAAAGTTAAGTGGTTTGCCCAGGTATACACACAACTAATAAGTGTGTGAGAATTTGAACTCATGAAGATGAGTCTTCCTGATTCTAAGCTCTACCTACTGTTCCATCCAACTACCCTATAAATGTAGTTATTATTATTACTTTCAATTATGCAAAGTCCCCAATTCTTAAAAAATCCTTTCTGTCCCCTAAAATCATATTTCTGCATCTCTTCTCCCTTTCTCATTCAAACTGTTAGAGAAAATTATATTCACTACCTCCAATTCTTTTTTCTCATTTCTTAACCCTTTGCAATCTGACTTCTGACTCAACTAAAACTGCTCTCTACAATGTTATCACAATCTCTTGTCAAACTTGATAAGTCTTTAATTTCAATCTTTTTAATTCTATGCTATATTTGATTCTGCTGGCCATCTTCTCTTCTTGGATATTATTTCTTCTCTCGTGTTTCTAGAAACTACTCTAAATTCTACTACTACTACTACTACTACTACTACTACTACTACTACTACTACTACTACTACTACTACCACCTGTCTCACTGGCACCTTCTCAGTCTCTATGCAGGTTCATCGTCCCTCTTATACCTCCTGTGAGTGTTCTTCAAGATTCTGTCCTGGACCCTTCTTTCCACACTTCCTGTTTTTAGTGATTTGCTCCCATTGATTTAATTATTATCTCCATATAGAGGACTCAAAAATGTATATATTTAGCCCAAATGTCTCCTGAGCTTCAGTCCACATCAACTTCCTATCTGACATTTCACTATCCCAGAGCCATCTCAAACTCAACATAATCCAAAGAGAATTATCTTCCCCCTCAAATCCACCCTCTTGCAAAATTCTTTACCTCAGTAGAAAGCAACACCATTCTTCTAGTCACCCAAGATAAAAATCTCAGTTATCCCTCATACCCAATTAGTTGGCAAATCTTTTGTTTCTAACTTCACAACTTCTCCCTGAGTCAACTTCTCTTTACTCCCATACCTACTATTTTAGTTCAAGCCCTTGTCATCTCTCACTACTTAATGCTCTCCCTGCCTTAAGTCTCTCACATTCCAATTTATCCTTCATGGTGTTGCTAAAGTGACTTTCCCTAAACCCCTATCTGACCATATCAACCCTCCCCCATTCAATAAACTCAAATGACTCCATATTACCTTTAAGATCAAATATAAAAGGTTTAGATTTTAAAACTCTTCCATAACCTGGCCTGAATTACACATTATTCTCTTTCCACACTCTCCAGTCTAATCAATCTTTTCTGTTCTTTACAGTGAATTCCTAAATTTTTTTTCTTTTTTTTTTCTTTTTATCTGCCTTTGTCTGAGGTCAAATTCAAACCTCCTGTCTTCAAGGTCAGTACTCTATCCATTGTGCCACCTAGCTGTCCTATCTGACCTCTGACATTTGACATTTACTGTGTGACCTTGGGCAAGTCCACTTAACCCTGATTGCTTCATATCCAAGAACCATCTCCAGTCATCCTGATTCACAGCTGACCACTGAACCCAGATGGTTCTGGAACAGAAAGTGGGGCTGGTGACTTACCACAGCACCCCCTCACTCAAATCCAATTCATGTGCACGTCATGGCACCACTTCTCTGACCTCATGATCTTCTTCAAGAATGAAGGACAAAAATCATCATCTCTGCCTTTGAAGAGATTTATCGATACTTCCTATAAAGTACTCCCTCCTTCACCTTCTTCTCACTGATTTTCAGTGAAATGACCACTTTTAATACAAAACCTTTTCTGAACCTTCAATTGCTTGTGTCCTCCTTGCCTAACAACCATGTATTTATTTTGTATTTAATCTGTACATATTAATTCTATTATGTGCATATACATCTATGTGTATACACACACATATATACATACATACATTGTTTGACACGGTAGGCATTTAATAAATGCTTACTGATTTAAGTAAAAGTCTAGCACTATAACTTGATGGAAAGTTATCTGATATAATGAAGAGCCTCCATTTTTTTTTGAGACAGACCTTTTTGAAAGAAATAATGCCAAAGCCTTTGCAGAATAATGTTTTTAGATAACTGAAAGAAATGATAAATTTCAGTTAGAAGTTAGTAAAAATAAAGATGTAAAACCTTTCCCAATCAAATTCATGGACCCCTGAGATCTATTAGGGGGTGTGGGCAATGGAGGAAACAATCTGTGGACTCCATGTTAAGAACCCCCCCAGTAGAGTAGACTATATTCCAGAAATAAAGTTAAGTGGAGAACTGACAAAAAATTAGGAGATGAGTTCTACCAAGTGCTTTTCAATTCAGTAAACAGTTGTTAAGTGCCTACCTACTATGTGTGAGGTACTGTGCCAAGCACTGGGGTTATAAAAAAGAGGCAAAAGACAAACCTATTCTCAAGGAGTCTCTATTGAGCTATCTGACCCATACCAATATTTCCAAGTATTAATCCATGAAATTTCTACTACCAAAAATCCCTATTTCTCTAAAACTTTAAGCTTTCAAAAACTGCCTTTCTCAGGAGTTCATGATCAATCTTAATGGATTTGCTCATTTCATCAGTGCAACAATCAGAGACAATTTTAGGGTATCTGTGATGGAGAATACCATCTATATCCAAAGAAAGAATTGTGGAGTTTAAAACAAAGACCAAAGACTAATACTTTTAATTTTTTTAAAAAAGGTATCTTATTATGTAATTTTGCTATCTCTTTTATTTTATTTTTTTCCTTAAGGATATGATTTCTCAACACATTCAATTTTGATCAATGTACAGCATGGAAACAATGTAAATACTATCAGACTGCCTTCTATGGGGGGAGGGGAAGTGAGATTGGAGAAAAAATTGTAAAATTCAAAAAACAATTTTAAAAAATGTCATTACACCAATTTGCCTCAGATTATCTAAAAATTTCTCCAAAAAATGGTCACTCATTTTGATTCTAAAAAACAAAACAAAAAACTGACTTTCTCTTGTAACCCTTAATCCTCCCTCCCCCATCTTGCCTAACTCTTGGATCTTCCTCAGTCTCACTGATCAAGACAGAGCAACTAATAGTAAAGAATTTAAGTAGTTTAGAAGTCTGAAGTACAGTTGGGATGGCCTGGACAAACAATGAGATCATTAATTCTATGATTTTATGAAAACCAGAAACTCAAATAACCTTCAACTACTGCTTCTAATGATAGTAGCAAGATTAAAATATCAAAAAAGAAAAAGAAAAAATTAAAATATCAACTCTTATAAAAATGGCCATTAGAAATCACTAGTATACCTTACTTCACTTTGAAGATAAGGACCCTGAAGTCCAAGAAGTTCTGCAAGGTGGGGAGGGAGGATTTAACAAAACTCAAGATCTATGCCCTTAAGGAGCTTACCTTTGTGGAAAAGTTTGCAAGAAAGGACTTGTAAAATCCATTGAAGATTCATTTCTATGATCCTAGTAGAAAGAACATAGGTTTAGAGTCAGAATATCTGTATTCAAGTCCTAGCTCCAATACTTTTGCTCTTATAACATTACATGGGCAACTATATCATACTTATAAAGAAATCAATAAATTCTTCCAAGTGTCAGTTTCCTCTGAAGTGCTGTGTTTGTTTTCTGAGGCTGTTTAGTTTGTCACTTATAGGAATTGTTTTTTATTTCAAATCACACTTTCTTTTGAATTTTGGTACTGTTCTCTTGTGCGCTTCAAAGATCCTTAAAATAAATGACTTCTCCATATCAACAGCAATAACTTTAACACTCTGAAGCATTTTAAAGAGCTGAAGTATGCTTTTTAAGTTATACCATAATGCACATTTCCTTGTATAAAAATCTTTTTTAAAAACCAAAGAATTAAAAATACAACAAAAGAGAAAAGAAAGTATGTGCATGGCATGAAATTAACACTTTACTAATAGAAAATTGACTACAGGAGGGAAAACTAGCTTTATATAGTTTCAAGTCAAGTTGAAATGTTTGGAGTCAGTCTAATATCAGTAAAAACAGGCACATGTTATCATTGCTATCACAGAACTAATCTGAAATCATATCAAAATTATTGATTATCCCAAGTAATTTGCACATTATAGTATGCAGAAGTAGCAGGCAGCAGTGCCTTAGAAGTCAATTAAGAGAATGTCCCTACAAGCTTCATAGTAGTCCGGAATGATTAGGAAAAAGAAGATCCTGAAATTCAGTGATAAAAAATTACCTACAGTCTCTGAGAAATCAGTTTTAGCAGAGGGAAGTGAGAAGAACCAGAGTACAAGGAATTGAGAAGTAGAATAAGAAAGAAGAGCACAGGCCAATCTTTTTAAGTGTTGTGAAAGTGAGGGGAAATGCAGGACAATAACTTAACAGGATGACAGGATAGGGTGAAGGTTTTTTTTAAGGATGAATATAATATACCTGAAGTTTTTGTAGGCAGCAGAGAAAACAGTAGATAAGGCAAGGTAAAAAATGAGACAAAGAAAAGGAATAATGCATGAGGCAAGCCCCTAGAAAGGAGGCAGCATCAAGAGCATACAGTCTTGCCAAAGGTGAATCAGCTGCTCATCAAAGACTTGGTTTTGACAAGAAGATTATGAAAAATGATGATTGAATTCCCAATGGATGATGAATTTTTTCAATAATGAGACATGGTCATCTCCTGACAATTTCATAAGTTTGTGTGTGTGTGTGTGTGTGAGAGAGAGAGAGAGAGAGAGAGAGAGAGAGAGAGAGAGAGAGAGATTGAGAGATTAGAAAGAGGTCAGAGTTGGATTAGAATAAAGATTTTGGAGAGTTCCAAAGAAAAATCAGGAAAGAACAAAATTAAGAACTCAGATAAAATGAATTTGTAGTAAATTCAAGATGGCAGTCTGAGCAATCATCTCTCTTCAGTGGCAGTAGCACTTACCTCCTTCCTGATCAGGTACTGTATGAGGACTGCTACATTCCAAAGAGGATTCAAACATGTCCAAAAGTTAACACTTCTCCTGTCCTCCCCACTACAAAAGTCTATCCTTTTTAAATTCTCAGTTTTTGCTCATAACAGCACCATTCTTCCAATTTCAAAAACTTTGAGTCAAAGCTGCCTCTCCCTTTTATTTCATTTCTTAATAGCATTCACCAAGTTCTGTTGAGAATACCTCTTCTGTCTCTCTCAAACTTGTTCCTTTTCACTATCCCATGTTGCCTCTCCATCATCAAACTGGTATTTAAATTACGTACCTGTCATTTCTCCTTTAAAGATTATAACTCCTTTAAGAGGTTTATAATTAAGACGTTTCATTATTTTATTTCTAGTATTGTGTAGGTGCTTAATGAATGGTTGTCATTTAAAAATGAGGACACAATATTCTATGGCACGTTCATTTCTGTATTCTTCCCAGGAATGGCTTCTGTTTTTGTTCTGGCTTATCTCTAAAATTCTAAGTTCACAAGTCTATTACTGAATCCATCTAGTTCAACCCCTTAACTTTTCAGAAAAGAAACTGAGGCCCAGAGATATTTGCCTCAAGTCAAACTGGCAAGTAAGCATCAAAGGCAAGATTTGAACCCAAGTCCTTAAAATATAGAGGAAGTACCCTTTCCTCTGTCATTTTATTGAGTTTCTTTCTGCAAAATGGATAATTAAATGTAATTAATAGGAAATATATATATATAAGGAGTGGAATACAATCCAAAATGGTGATATCATTATAATTTTACAACATCCATAACAGTCTTTCTCTCCCCCCCTCCCAACACATACACTTAATTTCCCATAATTTTACCATAGAAAAAGCAATATTTCTCTATTTCTTCTATGTGGAAGGCTTCACAAAACAAAGATCTTTTTTTTTAAACAATAAAGAAATAAAATTAAGCTTAAACTACATAAAAGGCAGGTGGCAATTCAAAGGCAAAATTGATTGATTGTTCAGTGGAATTTTTTTTTTACAGTACTCTGTAAATTGTTAGGATGTAAATCCTGTTAAAGGATGATAGAATCAAAAACTGAAAAGCATCTTACTGATAATACTGTCCAATCATTTACTTAAGTCTACCACTGAGGAAATGAGGTTTAGAGCAGTTAAATAAGTTGTTCAAAGTCAAGAGTAGAAGTACACACAGCTGGGTTTCCAATCCAAGTCCTCTGACTCCAAAGCCAACACTTTCACCATACCATACACACTAGGAGGCAAAATGAACTGAAGGCAGCAAATTGAGCTGAAGATGAATAATAATTTATAAAAAAATATGTTGAAAAATTTTGAGCCCAAAAGTGATGAACAATATACCCACCTTCTAATGGGAAAAAAATAACTTAAAATTTAAAAAGAGATCTATATTTTTGGATATGGCTAACGTGGGTATTTGTTTCATCGACTATGCAGCTCTATACTCGGGGCCTTGTTTTTCGGGTTTTGTTTTGTTTTTCAATTTCCTCAAGGAGGGCTAGCGGGAGGGGCTGATCATTTTTTTAACTGAAAGAATAAAAATAATTAACCTCCAAAAAAATGAAGCCCGTGGCAATACGCATTTTAAAAAAAGCACTGAATAAGAAATGTCAGACGGCGTGCAGAAGTAGACAAATCTTGAGGCTCTCCACTCCTCTGGGGGCGCATCGCCATCCTCCCCGCTCTCCCCACCTTTTAAAGCAATTCGCGCGGCCCGCGCCCCCCGGGCCCCGCCAGCCCCAGGCGGCCCCAGCGCGCGCGGCTTTCCGCGGCCTCGTTTCCCCCGCCCCTTAGCCGAGCCCTCGGGCAAGGACCAACCGGAGCCGAGGCAGGTGGAAGCGCGTGCGTCCGGGGCGCCGGGCTGTGGCCCCCACGGCGCCGGCTTAGGCCGCACACCAAAATTCGAGGCCGGCCGAATCTAAGCGGGGGCCGGGGGTGCATCGTGTTCCCGGCGGTTAGTCCGGGCAGGGGGCGCTGGGGAGCCCCAGGGCGACGTCCCTACGGAAGCCTGGCGGGACCTCGCCCCCGCCCCCTGCCCCCTGCCCACTACCACAGCGCGGGGCTCGGGAGTGACGAGCTGTGAGGGGCGGGGAGGAGCGTCGTCTCCATGGACTGAACCGGCGTCTTTAGTGGGCCGTAAATGATGCCTACCTGTGGGGGAAGGGCCGAGGGAGGGAAGGAGGCCTCCCCCCGGCCGCCAGCCCCGGACATTCCCTCTACGCCGCTCAGGGCAGAGTCTGCGCAGACGCCAGCTCCCGCAGCCCACAGCGGGCCGCCGGGAATGCGGGAGACGCGGGGGCAGGAAGCTCGCACCTGCGCAAACGCCACCGTCTCGTATGCGCAACCTCCGGCACCAAAGCTCCTCGCCCTCGTTCCCGCGAGGCCCCGCCCCTTCCCGGAAGCTGGACTTGGTTTCCGGGAAGGCTCAGCCAACCGCAGCGACTAGAGGGGGACCGGCCCACCTGCTCCTAAGGCCTTTTCAGGCCCAGTCATTCAGGCGTTCAAAAAGCAGCCGGGTCTTTCTCCCCCACCACGACCTTGTAGCCATCGAGGGCGAAGGCAAGGTGCGCCTGGGCCTCTGCTCCGCCGCAGGGCGCCGCGACGTTACGTTGTGGCCCGTCACTCAGCATCTCCCACCTTGAGCCTTTTTCAGCCAGGAGGCTGCGAGTGCCGTCGGCGGAGTCCCGGACTCACTTCCCCGTGCGTGCAGAAGATCGAGTTGGAGCTCTGTATCCGATGCTTGAATAGACGTGGGACCTTGCTTAGACCATTTACCCTTTGACAGCCACATTTTTGTTCATCTGTAAAAGGAGGTTAATAATACTCTTGACAGGTTTGCTATGAGCATCACATGAGAAGAGTGTAAAACTACTTACTGTAAATGACCCTGGCAGGGTTATTTATTGTTTTCAGTCTCACCAGCGTTTCTGTAATGGGGTTTCCTTGCTTTTTTTTGCAAAATGCTCTGGTGTCTCATTAGTCTATCATAGATTTAGATCTAGGAATAATAGTATAATATCCTACCTCATTTTACAATTGATGAATCTGAAACCCGAAGAAATTAAATGACTTACAGCCAACACTTCTAGTGGAACTTATTGAACCTAAGCTCTCTAAACCAAAATTTCTATTTCTTTTTACCAGTCCATAGAATTAATCCTTCAAAGACCCTGATATAGTGAAAAGATCACTTCTCTTAGGAGTCAAGAATCCTGAGTTATAAATCCAGTTACCTTACCTATTGTTAAGCCTCAATTTCTTTTTCTGTGGTCATTCAGTTTCGTTTGTTTGATTTTGCAAGGCAATGGGGTTAAGTGGCTTGCCCAAGGTCACACAGCTAGGTAATTATTAAGTGTCTGAGGTCTGATTTGAACTCAAATCGTCCTGACTCCAGGGCTGGTGCTCTATCTACTGTGTCACCTAGCTGCCCCAGTCATTAAGTTTCGATAAAGATGAGTAGAATCATAAGATATTATGATTTGAAGGAACCTTGGGAATCATCTACTGAACTCCTTGAGGCCAGGAAACTTGCTTTTGGTTTTCTTTGTATCTCTAACACTTAAAGTACAATGGATAGAGCACTGGTCTTGGAATCAGGATGATGGGAGTTCAAATCCAGGCTCTGAGACTTGCTAGCAATGTGACCTTGGGCAAGTTACCCAATGTTATCTGGCCAGGCCTTTGGACCCGGATGACTGGAGGAGAAAGTGAGGCTGGTGACTTAGCACAGCATCCCCTTACTCAAATCTAATTCATGTGCTTGTCATGGCATCTCCTCCCTCATGTCATGGTCTTCTTCAGGAATGAAGGACAAACATAGCATGTGGCACAATGATTAATTAATACTTTTTAGATTAATACTCAGGGGTGGCTAGGTGGTGAAGTGGATAAAGTACTGGCCCTGGAGTCAGGAGTACCTGGGTTCAAATCCAGTCTCAGACACTTAATAATTACCTAGCTGTGTGGCCTTGGGCAAGCCACTTAACCCCGATTGCCTTGCAAAAACCTAAAATTAATACTTAACTGACTGACTAGTCCAAAGACTATAACTTGTCCAAGTTTCCTTTGGTCCTTTTTTTTTTAAGAGAAAAGTGAAAATTTCAATCTACCCATTATTAAGCAAAATAACGACAAAAGAAATTTAGTCTATATATATATATATATCAAAGTATTCAAAACCATAGTATAAAAATAACACTTTTTCTGTAAGGTAAGTCAAGGGACAAGGAGATTTGAAGAACAAGAAGGAAAGCAGTCAAAAGAGAATAAGATTTAAAAAATCTATACAAAAGAATGCACACATGGGGTGCTATTTCTTAATAGGAGATAAAAGGAAGGAAAAGTCAATTATATCCATTCTAAAGTTAAATAAATTCAAAAAGTATGTACCAGTTAATGTCAAAAACTGTACTAAATGCTGGAAATATAAGGAAAATCCAAAAACAGACACTGTTCTCAAGGAATTCAAAATCTAATAACATGCAAGCACTTATGCAGAAATCAAATAGAAAATCAATAGAAATCAACAAGAAAATTAAAGATAATCTCAGAGGGAAGGCACTGAGATTTAAAATGACTTTGAAAGTCTTCATGTAAACAAAGTCTTCTTGAGTCTTGAAGAATGTTTGAAGAAAGAGAGGGAAGATTGGAAACATAAGGAGGGAGGACATTCCAGTCACTTGAGATAACCAGTAAAAATACCCAGATTCTAGAGATGGAATGTCATATTGGAGGAACAGTAAGGAGATCCTTGTCACTAGATCCCGGGGGGGGGGGGGGGGGGGGGGGGCGCTAAGGTATAAGAAGACTGGAAAGGTAGGAAGGGACTAGGTTGTCAAGGGTTTTTATGTTTCATTTTGGAGGTGCCACAAAGTCTCTGGAGTTTATTGGATGGAGTTGGTTGGGGGTGGGGGAAGAAAGATTGGTGTGATAATACTTGCATTTTAGGAAGATCAAATTTAACAGCTGAGTAGAGTGGGGAGAGGCTTGATCACCAACAAGAGGTGATGAGGACCTTCACCAGGGTAGTGACAGGTAAGAGCAGAGAAGGGGGCATATACAAGAGATATAAAAATTAAAAACAATGGGACTTTATAACTGATTTGGTAGACAGGAAGAAAGGGGTGAGAGTGTGAGATGGTCATACCCTCAACAGGAATAGGAAAATTGGGAGGAGGTGAGGGTTCAGGGAGAGGCTGTGGGACATCCATTTTGAAATGTCTAATAAGAAATTGATGGAATTGTGTGATTGGATGAATCTAATTGTCATCTGACTAGGCTTGGTAGTAGAACCTCTGGGAACTGACTGAGTCACCAAGTCAGACAGAATAGAGGAAAAAGAGCCCAGGACAGAGCCTTAGGGTGTATCCACAAAGTGTGACTTGGATAAAGATCCAGCAAAAGAATTGGTGGTGATCAGTGACAGAGGGGAAGTAGAAGAGAGTAGTGTCATGAAAATCTAAAGAAAAGAGTAAAAAGGAGAAGTTGGTGACTGGCAGAGGATATATAGAGGTCAAAGAAAAAGAAGATTGAGAAAAATCCTTTGGATTTTGACAATTAGAACATTCAGAGAGAGCAGTTGAGAGAAATTGAGTGATAAGGGGTGGTGCAGTGGATAAAGCACCGGCCCTGGAGTCAGGAGTACCTGGGTTCAAATCCGGTCTCAGACACTTAATAATTACCTAGCTGTGTGGCCTTGGGCAAGCCACTTAACCCCATTTTCCTTGCAAAAAAAAAAAAAAGAAATTGAGTGATAAGAAGAGAATGAAATATGTATTGGAAGCACTTATTATAGATGATCTTCTTAAGGATTTTAGCCACAAAAAAGTGGGAAGAGAGAGGATTATCACTATTAGAGATGGATAGATTAAGTGGCTTTCTGAAGATGGGAGAGACATAGTCATGTTTGTAGGTAAAAGTGAAGTAGCCAGTAGACTGGAAGAAACTAAAGCTAAGAAAATAGGAATGATGGAAAAGACAATTTTCTGGAGAAACAAAATGGAATGACATCATTTGTGCATGGAGAGCAGTTTGATGAGAAGGGTCCCCTCTTCATGTGAAATAAAAGTAAAAGGGGAAATAGTAGGAGAAGGCACCTGAGAATTGTGAGATTACGAAGAGGAGAGAAGCTCTCAGTGAATGTAATCAATTTTTTTCAGTGAAATATAAGTCAAGGTTTTCAACTGTCATCTTTCCTTGATCATTATCATATCTTCTATTAGTATACCCCAGGACTCTGTTTTCTTTCAAAAATCTCTCTATAATCTCATTTCCTATGAGTTAATTTATCATCTCTGTGCAAATAATCAAGTATAAAAATATATCCATCATTATGCTCCTTGAGGTCCAGGCTTATATCACAAGATCACTGCTAGATATTTCTACTAAATATTCTTTTATTATCTTAAAATCAACATGTCCAAACTGGAACTTTTTTCTTCTAAACCTGTCCTTCTAACTTCCCTATTTCTATCAAAAGTTCTACCTTTCTCTGAATCATTCAGATTTGCAGCCTCAGTCATTGACTCTTAATTCTCCCTCATCTCCTAATGCGTTACCGAGTCCTTCACAGTAGCTGTATCCTTACCTTTTTTCTGTTTAAGTGACCACTACTCTTTTGCCTGGACTACTGTAATAGCCTCCAAATTAGTCTACCTTTCTCTAATCTAATCCCTCTTCAATCTTTCTTCCATATAGCTGCCAAACTGATATTCTGATCATGACTCTTCCCCTTCTCAGGAAGCTCCCATGTCTCCCTTTTGCCTTTAGAATTTAAAAACAAGGGGTGGCTAGGTGGTGCAGTGGATAAAGCACCAGCCCTGGAGTTAGGAGTAACTGGGTTCAAATCTGGTCTCAGTCTGTCTCAGACACTTAATAATTACCTAGCTGTGTGGCCTTGGGCAAGCCACTTAACCCTGTTTGCCTTGCAAAAACCAAAAAAATAAAAAAATAAAAATAGAATTTAAAAACAAATGACATTAAATAATTAAAGTCCTTCACAGTTTTGCTCCAGCCTATTCTTTTTGTTATTAAATATTCTTCTTTATATACTCTACATTTTAGCCAACTTGGTCTACTTGTCCTTCCCCTTAATCAGGATTCCATCTGTTTCTAACTGTTACCCTATTTGTGGAATGCTCACAGTCTTCACCTACCTCTTGGAATTCATAACTTCCTTCAAGGTATCAAGAGTCATTTCCCACATGATACATTCTTCATTTTCCCCAATTGTTTTAGGGGTTTTTTTTGCAAGACAGTGGGGTTAAGTGGCTTGCCCAAGGCCACACAGCTAGGTAATTATCAAGTGTCTGAGGTCAGATTTGAACTCAAGTACTCCTGAATCCAGGGCTGGTGCTCTATCCACCATTTTCCCCCAATTGTTAAGGTTTTCCTCCACTCTCTATTACCATTACCAAATTACTTTGCATTTATATTGTGTAAATTTTGTGTAAAACCTGTCTTTGATTATACCCAATGGGAGCAGAGAAACTTAGGAAAAGAAATTAACCTCCTTTCTTGCCCAAGACTCACAAGTGCCACTCCTGAATGAGAAAATGGATTTAATGAGTGAGGACCCTTACTCAAAATTCTAATCAGTATCAACCAATCTGATATGATTCCATATGTAAGTAATTATAAGTTCTCTATATTAGGATTCAGAGCTATAAACAGCAGATGTTAAGATCACTTTCATAATCATAGGAAGCTAGCTAGGGGCCCTCCACCCTTGTTTTTCTTTGTCTTGATGACAAAGCCCAGTGTGACAGAGGTGACTCAACTACATAGAGAATTCTCCAACTTATTTTTGCATCTCCAGACCATTTTCTCTCATCCAACATAAGTGAGTGACCATTTTATGACCAATTTATGACCTCCTAGTCAACAGGTATAGCCCATACCATCTCCTATCTAATCTAAGAAAGATTCCCTCCATCTTATAAGCATACTCATAGTAGTCAATGAAGATCTTTTTGCCTTGCTCAACTCGTAACCCTGACATTGTTTTGTCTCTTTTAACCCATGCATCATATGTCAACCAATAAAATCATCCTATATTTGAGATGCCAAGCCCTATAAAAGGGCTTCTGGAAGGAGAGGGTGTTTCAGATAGTGAGGAAAATTTAAGGTCTTCTACATTGGAAGGGACTGTGAACCCTTTAAGGAAGTCTCTTTTATTATGGGCAGGTTAATTTTAGGCACCTCATGACACTGATTTGAGGATTGAGATAACCTTATCCTAACTCCTTTTCACACAGATGAATCACAGGTCTCAAAATGAGAGTCTGTCTCCCTATTAGGGTCCTAGGAACACCCCTAAGGGAGTCAGAGGTGAATATCTAATGTTTAATATCAACTTTAATATCAATACAAGGTGCCTCTGGAATGCTTCTCTGTAAGATCAACAGATGAGAATCATTTAGCCAGTCAGCCTAAAGTAGCTTTTAGAATGGGGTATTTACTAAGGAAGTAAAGACATTTAGTTCAAAGCATTCTTCCAAATGTCAATAGCATCCTTCCCCACAACTACATATAAAGTCCAAGGGAAAGTGAATAAAGCTTAGAGAGCAATGTGGCCAAGGATACAGGCCTTAGTTGTTGAAACTCTTTTGCTTCTGTTTGTGGGATACTCTGGACCTGCAAAATTGTCTAGACTGTCCTCATCTCCCAATGCCATCACTACCTTCTGCTGATCTGGATGCCACTAGGACACTTATGGTAACATGGGAAATCCAAAATCCCCTGGAGCTTTTGAGATTTTTCAAGATCCTCTTCCAACCAAAAGGATAGGATATTAGGACAAAGGAGAGGAGAACTAGGGTAAAGGTAAAACTGAGGTCTGTTTTTCCCTCACAAAAAAACTTCTTCTTAGGAAGTTTAGCTGAAAGTCACACTTGGTACAATCTTTAAAATAAATGAAACTGATACAGAGTGAAATGAGCAAAACCAGGAAGACAATTTGTACATTAATAGGAATATTGTAAAGACAAACAACTTTGAAAGACTCAGGAATACTGACTAAACACAATTCCAGAAGACTTGAGATGAAACTTAATACCCACCTTCTAATAGAGAAGTGATAGACTCAAAGTACAAATTGAGCTGTTTCTTTTTGAACATAACTAATGTGGGATCTTGTTTTGATTATATATGTGACAAGGTTTTATTTTTTTTGAGATTTTTTTTTGGCTTGGCAATGGGGCTAAGTGACTTGTCCAAGGTCACATAGCTAGGTAATTCTTAAGCGTCTGAGATCGGATTTGAACTCAGGTCTTCCTGACTCCAGGTCTGGTGCTCTATCCACTGCACCACCTAGCTGCCCCACTCTCTTGTTTTATTGATGGAAAAATGGGGACAGGGACAGGAGGGAAGGAATGTATATCTTAAAATTTGAATTAAAAAAATCAAACTAGGGGTGGCTAGGTGGCATAGTGGATAAAGCACCAGCCTTGGAGTCAGGAGTACCTGGGTTCAAATCCGGTCTCAGACGCTTAATAATTACCTAGCTGTGTGGCCTTGGGCAAGCCACTTAACCCCATTTGCCTTGCAAAAACCTAAAAAAAAATCAAACTAATATGAGCTTAGAAAAACTATTCACTCACAAGCACAATTAGTACAAAATATCTCTGTCCCCTCTCCAAAAAAGAAAGGTCTAGGATATGATCTTCCACAGGTACACACAGATCCCTGTCAATAGGCAATCAAAACTTCCTGAGAACGTACATGAAAACTAGGCTTATTACAAGAGAAATTAACATGCATATCTATATGAGAAGTGTGCATTTTTATAACAGCAGCAAACAAATTTTGTCAGCTGGTGGGAAAGGGGGTTGGGTCTTGTGGACACATTCAGGGCCTCCTGCATGCTCTGGGTCCAGTGTTTCCGGAAAATATAAAGATTCAAAAAGACAAGTTCAGGGGACTCCTTGACATATAAGAAGAATGGTCTCTAACTATATAGAACACATGTAGTCAAACGGTAAATTCAAAACTCATGATTAAGCTGTTTTCTTTGATCTATAATCAGCATTCTCCATTACAAAGCATCACAGCCCTGTAAGATACTTTATTCTTCTGTTCCCATATAAATCCATGATTGTCCTAACTTTCTCTTCTCTGCTCCCAGTGGGATATATTGTCTCCAAACTTGCCAGAGATTTCCTATGACATGGTGGGGATAGAGAGGGGAGAAGAGGAAGACTAGAACACTGCCTCTGGGCTCACTACCAACCCGTTCCAGTTTGCCATCTGATGCAGGTGCAAGGGTCTGCCTTTTCAAGGTACTCCCAAACCTGGAATTTTTCACCAATTGATTGCTTCACCTATAGACTGATTTATGCTAAAATTCCAGTCATTCAAAGTCCCCAGAGGTATGCTTAACTTGTTAGCTTAACCACCTTCTTGATCTAAAGAGAGAACCTAAGTTACTAGTTTATTACAAGTTAGAAGAATTAACCGTAGTATAGACTTTGTGATAATTTGCATCCTTGCAAATCACTGGAGAGATTTCTCCACCAGGAAATTCCACTGTGGAAACTCTAGTTTCAGATATCTAGAGAATATCCACTAGAGGAAAAACTAAAATTTTTATTTTTAGATATATATTCCCTTTATAAGTTGGACCAGTTCCTTTAAAATCTTTTGCTTGTATAAATGCTTATAAAATGATATCTATTGTATTGCTACACTCATTTGGTCAAAAGTACCCAACCATTTAATTATAAATTGCTTGAAATTTTTCAGTCTTTAATTCTTATTTCATTTATTGTGAGAACCTTATGGACTGTAGTGCTAGTCTGCTAGCATAGAAACCCTTAAAAATGAACAATAACTGCTTACTCCATTTTGGGACACTCCAGATTTAGAACTTACCTGACTGTTTTATAACTTGTCAAACTAAAACTGTGAAATTCATTCATAGTTTTCCTTGCAGTAGGAGGACTCCACTGAGCAAATTTTGATGTCCTTTGTATAGGAATCCATAGGAAATATGTGAAGATATACAAGGAAATTCCACAATATTACAGATACTTGTAACAAAATTTTGTTATCCTCTCTATAAAAAGGGACACTTAGATTTTGTCTAGACACTCCATTTAGATGACCTTCTAAGCTAAATGAATTATGGAATAGTTTTTAGTCAATAAATTTAGTTTCTCTCCTGAGGATCAAAGTGTTGAACCCAGATTTTAAATTACTGACCATAAAGTCCCATGTTTTCTGAAAAATCCCTTAAGGAAGGGTTTCTGAATAATTTTGGAATTTTGGTTTTTCATTCCTTTTTTTTCTTAATTGCCCTTGAATTAGAGAAGACCTTTAAAGGCACAAAGGCAGGTACTTTCTGAGTTCTAGGGAAACAGTCATCTTTGATAGGCTTTGTAAAATGTTCTTCATAGAATCTGCATAACTGTGTTTGAGGGCTTTTATGATTTCTGCCTGTAAATTCTGCCTGTATTAGATATGCTTTACATGGACTTTTCTGAGAGTCTTTAGTAAAAGTACTAGGGAAGTCATATAAAAAGGGCAATGCTTAAGCTTCCCCAGGGCACCAGAGAACTATTCTGGATTGGGTATATGAATGTATTCAAAATTCACCCCAACCTATTTGCAAATTTCTAATGGAGGAAAAAGTGTAATGGAAGCTGGCCAATGAATGCTGAGTCATTGAAGCTTGTTAAAAATGTTCCTTCTTGATGGATTATACAAAATATTGTGCTACCAATTGAAAAAATGGAACTTCTAATGCTGATTTTTGCCCATGATGAAGGTTAGTACTTTGTAAAAGTGAAAAGTTTTCTGGTTGGCTGAGAAGTAAGAAGAGGCTGGGCAGAACTGAGTGTGCAGAAATTCCTTGGTGATCTTCAAGTGAGGATGATATCTTTGAACTGCTTGGGAAGAGTTTGCCACTTCCCCCAACCTGGCATATAGCTACTCTACTTACTTTGTATTTATTTTTTCCTAATTTTAGGTGAATGAGAATTCCAAGAGGATAGTGCTCAAGCAATTGGTAAGTTCAGGATATGACCAGAGCCTTCAGAGAGGCCACCTTCAGAGGTGGTAGCAAGAAACCCACACACTAACCAAGCAATTTGCTCGCCCCAGGCAAACAGTGAATTACCTTATGTGGTAAGATACTGCATCCTATGAAGAGCCAGCCCAGCTAAGAATGGAATTGACTTTCATTTCTAAAATTTTTGTCAGAAGCAAATTTGGTGGGCCACTGAAGGGAGAAAAAAGACTAACAGTGACAGAAGTCAAAAGATATCATTTCTTTATGAGTATCTAAATACATTTGTACTTTAACTTTGAGCACATTCCTCCTAAAAGTCTTGTGTGTCTGCAGGAAGACAGTACATGCCCACTATCTGGGAAGATTGTTTTATGCAGTTTGATCTTACTTTTTCTGTTAGTACACATTAGTAAAGTTAATTGATATCAACTGATTGATGGTTTTGAGGGTCAATTAGATGATATATGTTTGTGAGAGATAGTATTTGAAGGCATAACACCTCAGAGTTATCCCTAGAACAGTGTACTGGAGGCAGCTTTAACCAGCTTGCAAGAGTGATTACAGTTAGGGCTTGACTTACTGTTTTGTTGATTGTCTAAAATTAAGAAATTTTTAGGAAATGTTTAATAATGTAAAATAAATACCAGGATAAAAAAAGTCTCTTCCTGTGAAAAGGGTTTCTAGAAACTAAATTATTATTATTATTAAATTCATTACACATATAATATTAATCAATATGAAAATCATAATTCTCTTGAAAATTGTTGGTGGAGTTATGAACTAATCCAAACATTCTGGATAGTAATTTGGAACTGTGTTCAAAGGGCAATAAAATTTGATCCAATAGTATTGCTACTAGGTCTGTATCCCAAAAAGATCATTAACAAAAAAAGGAGAAAAGATTCACATGTACAAAAAATTTATAGCAACTCTTTTTGGTATGGCAAAGAATTGGAAATTGAGGGAATGCCCATCAATTGGAGAATGGCTAAACAAGTTTATGGTATATTAATGTGGAATACTATTGTGCTATAAGAAATGATGAGCAGGAAAATTTCTGAAAAATCTGGAAAGACTTACATGAACTAATGCTGAGTGAAATGAGCAACACTAGGAGAACATTTTACACAGTTAACAGCAGCAGTGTATGATGATTAACTATGATTGACTTAGTTCTTCTCAGCAATACAGTGATCTAAGACAATTCCAAAAGATTCATGATGGAAAATGCTACCCACAATCAGAGAAATATGAAGTCTGACTGCAAGATCAAAGCATACTATTTCCACTTTTTGCATATGTTTTTGTGGCTTTTCCCCTTTGATTTCTTCTTTCATAAGGTAACTAATGTGGAAATATGTTTGTATGATTTCATATTTATAACCTATATCAGATAACTTGCTGTCTTGGGGGGAGAGGGAGTTGAAGGGAGAAAACATTTGATACTCAGAATTTTATAAAAAATGAATGTTAAAAACTATCTTTATGTGTAATTAGAAAAAATAAAATACTATATACCCCCCCAAATAATAATGTTTAGCAAACTTAAAAGTGTGTGTGCATACCAACCTACCCTTTGTGAAGGTGGATGATCTCCAGGTGAAGAACATTGCACATATTTCTGACTTTTCTGACCCAGAGGGTTTATGCTGATTTCCTCCTCCTCTTCCTCCTCTTCTTCCTCCTCCTCTCTTTCCTCCTCTTTTCTCTCTTTGAAGAACACTGTTTGTTATATGGTATGATTCTTTGGGAGGCATATGGGGAGGAATTCTGGAGAAAACTATAATGTAAAAAAACAAAAGACATCAATAAAAAACTTTTTTAAAGTATATGTGTACTGTAATTGAGGGAAAAAATTAAGTATATATGCATACATTTTTCCCCCAGAGATCCCAATATTTCTCTATAAACATTGCTTGAACTTAGTAGAAGAGCAATAGAAGGCTCAGGGAATTGTCATCACCACACTGGAGGCTTGCTAATTTTAGTTAAATAGCAGTAATAACAACAATAACTGATATTTATGCAGTACTTTAAGTTTTCAAAATGCTTTGCTATCTTTATCTCATTTGAGCCCATGACAACCCTGCCTAGAACCCTGAGAAAAGCAGTAGTTTCTTCCCTTCTGAAAATCTAAAACTGACAATAACAATAACCAACCATAACAGAACAAATGCTGGTGGGAGGGGGAAGATGGAAAGGGGGAGGGTGATACAGAACCATCCTCAGGATAGGCCATCAATAAATAACCAATGTAATTGTTCAGGTCACTGCCCTTCCTTCTCCCTTATGGACGTTATCCTATGACCCTTTGGAAACCTGACTTCTGTTTTTGTTCTTGATGACTCATCCCCAGAAGATTAGTAACTCTGAGAAACTTACGTTCTTTGAGACTGGAAGTAAAAGGTAACCCTAAGGATGACCTTTGGGAATGCATATAATTTTTCTCCCTCCTTAAGCAATAGGTCCCTAAGGAAAATCCCTACTAATTATTACCCTATGTAGGGTAATTATCAGATCTCAGAGAACCTGGACTCTTGAAGAAGTCTCCAAGAAATCATTCTGGGGATGGAGGGGATTAGAAAAGATGTAGAAAGCGGTTATGGTAGTATTCCAGTAGGATATAAGCTCCTGGGATTTTTTTTTAGTTTTCTAAACCTAACAATATATCTTACACAAAAGTAGGAGATTATTTGTAATCATGTAGAACCTGTACTGTATTGAATTGAATCCAGTTGGGCTTAAGTGAGTTGATTTGATTTGGGGAATTAACTCTTCTGTCCTAAGGAGTAAAGGGGGCAAAAATGAGCCTTTGACTTTTTTGAAAGGTAAAGTAAAAAATAAACACTGGTGTCCATGAACATTTCATCTGTAAAAGTGCCAAAATGACTTGTTTGTCACATTGTGGACCCCATCTCTTCATTTCTCCCCAATTGTTTCTTCAGAATTATCTTATTCCTGAACTTGGCCCAAAAGTCAGGGAAAACAAGAGGAGTCAGGAGAGGTGGTATGGAGTGAATCATTTTTGTCTGTGAGAGACAAATTTTGAAGATGAGTGGTGAAACAGCCCCTGAGTAAGGTATCCAGATTCTGGAGGTGGATCTGAGCCTCTGGATTGGTTGAGATGGAATATTTTGACCTCATCAAGTCAAAGCACCCCTCCCTTCTATGTTCTATATGCCTACTCACCCAAATGGACACACTCCTCTACAGAAGACTTCATGAGAAGGGGAAAGTACAAGACTAAAAGGGTTAGACATCTGGAAGAATTTCTAGATTACCATGCAGTATTGAAATTATCACACAACTAATTTCTGGCATGGGCAAAACCAAGATGATAGTATAGCAAAAAGAAATGCAACTGAATTCCCAACTACAACTTCTCCAAATATAACTAGAAAATGCACCAGACTGAATCATAATAGGGAAATTCAGAAAAAGTCACAGTGAATCCTTTATCTGATCCATGTCAGCATAGGGAAAGAGAAGACCCTACTTATACTAGGAATTGATTTAGGGCAGCACAGCACATGGAGAGACTGCACAGTATGGTAAGAGGAGGTTCCAGACCCAGACTGGCTACCTCCCAAACTATACCAAGGCATTGCAAAAGGAACAAATGCCAAATGGTACCTTTGTCATTCATTACCCAGTTCCAGATTACAAATTCAGAAGGGGAACTTTGCACAAGCATGACATCCTTTGTAGGGAGGTCAATTTGGTATACTGAGAAAGAAAGTAGTTCAGAAGCAAGCAGCTGTGGTTTGCCTTGGATCTCAGAAGCAGAGCAGGATCTCAGTTCCAGCATCTAGCACAGTCTACAAAGAAATAACTAAGGTAAGAATCTCAGTCTAAAGGGAAGCTATAGTTTGGTCACTCAACCAGCAGACCTTCCTAGCTGGTTGATAGGGGCTAACTTTAGCCACATTCTACTGCTGCTTTGACCAAAAGCAAGAAACTTGTAGAGTTCATATGAAGGAGGTGGCAGAGTAGCAATCAGACTTTGCCTGGACCAAATAACTCAAGGAGCACATCCCCAGAATGTGCTTGAGATTCCAGATTAAGATAACACCCAACATTCTCAAGAAACCAGCCACAGGATCAGCCTAGGACTTCCCTCCAGAAGTGTGGTAGAAGCCTGCCCCCCAAAGTGTAAAACTCTACTTTTCACAAAAGCCTTCTCTAACCCTTCTTAATTCCAGTGCCTTCCCTACTTTCACTATATTCTGTTCTTCTTGTATATAACTTACTTTACACATACTTGTCTGCATGTTGTCTCCACTCTAGATTATAACTTACCTTTGGGCAGTGACTATATTTTTTTCTTTCTGTATTCCCAGTGCTTAGCAGAGTGTGTTGCACATAGCAGGTCTTAATAAATACTTATTGAATGAATGACATTCTAGAAGACAAAGGATATGAGCTTACAGCCAAGCAAAACTGAGTAAAATGCTTCAAAGGAAAAAATTAGATATGGAATGAAAGGGGGTACTTCCAAGCATTCCTAGTGAAAAGGCCTGAAATGTGTAGAAATTTTGAAGTTCAAACACAGGAGTTATAAGAAATATATAACTAGTTAGTTACAATGTAAGGATTCAAACCCAAATCTTCCATTTGAACAGGAAGACAATGACAATTCTCTACCACTCCCCATTTATCATTATTTGTCAAGGATGGTCTGATGGTTGTCCTATTTGTAAGCAAGGATATGAATATTAAGTAGAGAACTACTGACAAAGTTTTGAGCATTGTACTACTAACCTCATAGCTTTTTGCGTATTTGCATAGTGCATTGTTTTTTTAAACACCTTATGTCAATTAACAGCAAAACTGCCTGTTATACCTAACATATAGCAGGATGTCATGAACAACCCTCCAAAGTTCATTCTTTTCCTCTTTTTAGCTTCACACAGATAGCACATAGACACCAGGGATGAGCTAGGTCTGTATTCTGGTACTGTCACTAACTAGTTATGTGACCTTAGCAAATCATGTCATCTTATTTTTACTGTCTCCAAAATGAATGTTTTGAACAGCACAGACTCCAGTTCAACTATTACTACAAAAGATGATTTCCATGATTGCTTCAGTGGTAAAATTCTATGATCTTATGCTTTTATGATTATCTAGAAATCTTTTTCAGAAGTCTAGCCTTCATTCTTCCCTTTGTACTTTCTTCTTCCTTGTAATAGGGTCTTCTAAGGAGGGAATATACTTTGGCAAGTTGGTTAAGGTCAAGGGGAAGGAGGATTCAGAGAAGAGGGAGGGAGTGGAGGGAAAGGAGAACGTATCACACAAAGGAAGGGCTCAAGGATTCTCAGACTCTTAATGATACTCTTAGCTGGCACCTCACTTATCTTTACTATCCAGATACTTTGAAGATACAATTTATGTCTGAGTGTCAGAACTGGTTGGGGATAGGGGGTGATGTTGGAAGGTCAGATAGAGTGAAATTTAGGTCCCTAAAGGGACCAGAAAATGTATTCGGTAACACTGGTTTAGAGAAATGATCAAGGACTGTCTGCCTTTCATTCTAACTTTGGTATAGATCAAACTGAAAAATCTGAACATGAAAAACATTAAGCTATCTAATTAAGGTAGAGCCTTTTACCATGCATTTCCATTGAAATTTTCTTAAAATGTAATTGCGTTCCCTTGAGTGCTATATTGATTCCCTGATGGTAGATATCTCAGTTCTTATTCTTCAGTCTTTTGTCTGTTTTAATATTTCTTGTTACCTCACTGAATCATTTAGTTCACTTTGTTCCATTCTGTTTTCAGAGTATCCTCTACTTTAGACAAAGTTATCTTCTGATTGTATGTTGGATCTTGTGTTTTATGTCTTTTTTCATTTCTTCCAAACACTCTAGGAGCAATTATAGCCAGTTCATTCTTTTTGTTTCCTGCGGTTGTATTCATGATTTTTTCATACTTGTTTCTTTCCTCTAGGATTTTTATATTGAAATTCTATAAATGCATACTATAACATGGTTGTGGAGTTTTCTGCTTTTTTAAATCATATTTTAACTTCAAATTTTAAACGAATTTATGTCAGGGCCAGAATGTGCCTCTTCTCATACTCTTGTGTGGGCTAGTTATTCCCAGATCCCATCTCCCATTGCAGTCCTAGAACAGAGCAATGTTATATATGGGAGGTTTTGACTCTAGAACAATCAAAAAGACTTTGTCTTGTTTTGATCCTAGATGTAATGGCTAAATTTGGATCCTACTTCTTCAATTGTAGCTTATGGGTTGATGGTTTGCCTAAATTCAAGCCCTGCCCTCTTTCACAACCCTAACCTGGAATCAAAGTCCTGACCTAAGACCAGGAGATAGACCTGTTTGTTGGGACCAACCCCTAACCCACTGCTGCAGGCTACAGCTTCTGGCTCTCTTAAAGTATCACATTGGCTTTGTCCATTTCCTTATGCAATAATTTCAGGCTAAACCCATTGAGCAGGGCATAACCTAAGAATGAACTGGCTTTAAGCCCATTTCCTAAGTTATCCTTATACATATAGGCCTGGACCTCATTTCCTTGCACCTGTCAGACAGCCTTAGCCCCACCCCTGGAGTAGACTTTGTTTCAGGTGCCATTTCCTTCTTTGTGGATTAAAAGAATTTATTGCGCATGCAGGTCCATATTTTTATGGGGGGAGGGGGTATTTTGTTTACTCTTAAACAAGAATATTTTATTAATGTATAAAAATATTATTTGTACAAAATGAGAATAAATATTAAATTAAAAGAATTTATACTATTTCCCATTGGTTCTTTTGTTTCACATGATGTTCTTCATATTAGTAAATGTTTCAGGGGAACTGAACTCTTTAATATCCTTCTAGAACATAGAAATTGTTAGTCCTGTTACATTTATTTCTAAGTTAGATGTAAATTAACCAATACAAAAAGAGAGGGATAGGAAAAGAGAAAATTGTTGAAAATAAGGGAAGAAAAGACCAAAGGTAGATATCAACTGAGTCAAAACCCCCTCATTTTAAGAAAACTGTGGCCTCATAAGAGTAAATGATTTGTTCAAGATCACACAGGTAGTAAGCATAAGTAGGGCTTGAACCATGGTTCTCTGACTCCTGAGCCCCTACTCTTGGTAAGAATCTTGAAGAAGAGAGAATAAATAGAAATAAATCAGTAACCCTAGGAGAAAGAGCAGTACAGGAAAAAAAACCAGGGATTCTATTCTCCATACCTAGAATTCTTTCCCTTCTATTTCTTTCTAATCCCTTCCCTCCACTATTTCTGCCTATTGAAATTCTATCATCCTTCAAATGATGAAGCTTTCTCTGATTCCCAATGCAGAAACAAAAAATTCATGAATGATAACTAGAACTTTAGAAATAATGAAATTGAAATTCCCTCCTTTTACAAATGAGGAAACCAAAGTCTAAAGAAGTAAAATGATTTATCTAAGATCACACAATGATCTTTTCCTTCTTAGAAGTGTAACAGCATTTTGTTTGTACCTTTCATGCATTTCTCATGTTCTATTTCATATGATACTAATTCACATCTTATTTTTCTTGCTAGGTTAAGCTCCTTGAGAAAAAAAGATGGGACACTTAATTATCTTTATAACTTCCTCAGCACCTAATGCAGTTCTGTGCCTATTAAAAAATTATAATTTTGTTGAATAAGTGAATTAGGATATGAGAAAGATGGTTGGAGAATAGGAAAAAATAGTGAGACTTAGGCCAGGGAGCGGGAGAGGTGGGATGTGATTGTAGATTAGAAAGCATCGCCTAATGGAATCCAAAGTGAAAAGTGAAAAGGGAGAATTCCTGTCCTCAATCCTTCCATTACTCCTGCCCCTTCCTCATTCTCTTCCCAATCTTCCTAATTCTTCTTACACCTCTGAGTGTTTTAAGATTTTCAGATGTTCCTTTTCTTCTCTTACTTTCAATTTCTTCTCAGAGTCCATGGTTAGAAAATATTTTTGAAATTTCAGAGATGTAGCACATAACAGGGACTCCTTCAAACAAAGAAGAAAGAGTTTAGACCTGTTTGTCTAAAGCCACATTACAATATATTGGAAGTGAGGATGAGACTAGTAAATAGCAAGGTGAACAGCTAGAGAACAAATTCATATCTAGGACCAAACAAGTGGTCTTTATGAGACATCATCTGTCTCATAAAATATGAAACTAGAAACTAGAAAAATGACAGAGAGTGGGGTGGGGAGAAGGGGAAGGCCTGAAAGTACTCACTTCTGTGGGATCCTTTATCATCAGGTGTCTGAATGAGGCTTCTCCTTAAAGAAGCTAATACACTCAACCACCAGAGTACTGAAAGAATCTGAAATCTAACTGTGGTTGTTTTCTGCTGTCTACCTATTACCTCCTTCCTATTTCTCAAGCCTTGGAGGGGAATGACTGATATAAGAGTGGGAGGAGAAATGTAATTAAAGAGGCGGAGGTTGGAAGGTTCAGAGAAAAGAGATAGAAGACAATATATTACCAGCCTATGACCCAGTCTCTCAACAGAGGTATCCAACTTGAACCATCCAGGTGAATAAGATCTCCCTCCACATCCTGAGGACTATGAAGACCCTCTGTGAGTAACCAAAGATAGAACCAGGATGACAGTGTAATGGGAATTTCTTCTTATATCTAATTTTCTGCCATGCCTTTCCCATCTTTCTTTTCCCTTCATCTCCTTAGTTTCATATCTTTTCCTCATTCAAGAGAGGTGCCTCATGTTCTTAGTCTTCCAAGTACAGGACATATATATATATATATATATATATATATATATATATATATATATATATATATATATATATATATATATATATATTTACTGCTTTCTGGGGTTTTATTAGAAGAATTTCACACTCATATGACATTCTTCATACTTCTATCTTTCAGTGCTATAAAGGGAATTCCTAAAACAAAAGATTAGAGTAATCTTTAAATTCAAATACAAAGACTGGCAGATTAAAGCAATCTGCCAACCTTCAAGAATCCTTGTCCCCCATAACAGACAAATTATGAGGCTCTTTCTTTTATGTCACCAAAATCAATCAGCTTTATTTTCCTATTACTAAATCCTTGGCTTGGGAAAGAATAACAACCTGTTAATGATGTGACTGTGGATGGTTAGCTTAGTTGAAGAGAATAACATTGAAGATTTATAGACCAATTAACTTAGGTCTTGGCCCTGCTACTAAGCAGGTACATAACTGAGAGCACTTAGGCTCTCAAGATTTCACTTTCCTCATCAGTCAAATTAAGAACTTGAACTAAATGACTTTGAACATCTCCTCTAGGATTCATTTTTAACCACAAACTGGGTGAGAAAATGTGAATGACTCAGTGTAATCTGTCTCTACTACTAGAAAAATAATTGAAAGCTTATCTATTACAGATTGAGGATTCCTTTCTTGTTAGGATTAATATAGTAAGTAGGATCTTTGAATTACACAGAATTATAAGCATCTAACTTTACAAGTTTAATTGGAATATCACTAGAAGTCAGAATAGTTTTCAAGGATTAGAATTCTATATGACACTCAGACCTAACCAGATTCCATTTTTCTCAGAGGGGAATGAAGTGAAAGAATAAAGCCTGTGCTCTTATTCCTTAAAGGAATAAGATAAGTAGATAAGTCCCAAAACTAGTACATTTCCCATGGAGTGTGTGATGGCATATTGCATGCATGAATAATATACATGTGTATATGTCTGTATGTGCTTTGCAGGATGGAGTGGAGGAAAAGAGAGCATTAGGAAGGAAGCCCTGGGTCTTCTCATTTTGGTGAAAAAGTAAAAGAAAAACTCAGAGAAGGTTCACAAGAGATGGAGAAAGAACTGAAACATTCTGGAAATAGGTCAGAGGGGTCAGGCTAATATCAGAGAAGAGAAGGCTTGACAGAGATACTTCATTTTGGGCCATTAATTAAAGAAGAAAATACCAACAATAAAAAGGCTTGTAGGATTTAGAATTAGAAGGGACCTTTGATCTAATACTGCCTTATTTTGGATGAGAGCTAAAGTCCAGAGAAGGGAAAATGCCTGCCCAAGGGCAACACAGGTAGAAGTAGTAGTAGAGCCAAGATTCAATTCCAAGTATTTTTAAACTCCTAATTCAGTGTTCATTTCGGAATATTATGCTTTCATTCCATCTTCTTCACCGCAATAGATTATAAAATTAGTATAAATAATTATAATCTATAATGTGATTACATACAGTATATAATGTGTGTATATATCCTGATATATATGTGTGTATATATAACCTGTATTCAACACAGTGTCCTACATGCAGCTTGTTCTTAATAAATGTTTGCTAAAACATTGAAGTAAAAAACCCAGGAATCAGAATAAGACCTAGAGATCTAATCAAAGTAGGTAAACTCTTAATCAAAGTAAGGATGACATGATGAGTCTCCAGGCTGAAGTAAAGAATGGAAGATTGGAGCAATTGTCTCAACTGCCATCCTTAGAAACATTTTAACAATCAGATTACAAGGTTATTCCTTTATCTCCCATTAAAAGACAGAAAAATATGCAAGAGGAATTAGGCATCATCTACAGCAGGAAAATGGAGATTAGATGATGGTCTTCATTTGAATGAAGAGACAGTAAAATGAAATCTTGAAAGAATTTGGAGTATAAGTAAGGAGAGTGGAGTGGAATAAAATTTTGTTCTAAAGTAATAAGATGAATCTTTTATAAATCCTCTAATCTATCAATGTCCTAAATGGATCTGGAATCAGGAGTCCTAGCTGTCTGACTGGAAATTCACTTAGCTATTTTGTGCTTCATTTTCTTTATCTCCAAAAAATGGAGATAATTGTAAACAAATGAAAAAGCATTTATTCAGTCCTTACCATATGCCTATCACTATATTAAGTACTATATTATTTTCCTTCTAGGGTTGTTGTGAGGGAAGAATTTTATAGACCTTAAAATATTATACAAATGTATGCTATGACTTTTTTAAAGTTGTTGTCAGTTTTGGGGTTCTCCCACCAACCTCAGAGAGGGCACAATCAATAAGTTGTGTCATTAATCTAGTGACATTTCTGGAATTCCAGACATCTCTAATGTTATAGCTATTCTCTTGACACTAGTTTTTGTCTGCTATCATTCCTAGTGAAACTATTGCTCATGAGTATGATATTGCTGAACCCCCACTCCCAGGCTTTTAATATTGAGCTGGCAAAGTGCTTTGATGATCCCCAATATGAAGACCTGCTCAAGCTATTACGGGATGGTCTGGGACCATCCACGGAGAAGAAGAGTGTGGTAGTGATTGGAGCTGGCATGGCTGGGCTCACTGCTGCCAAAATCTTACAGGATGCTGGTCACCAGGTATAAGAGTTGGGGATGTCAGAATCTGGGACTCAGAACTTCAGATTAAAGGCAGATGGGAATGAGAAAGGGAAGGCAGTGGGGATTGTTGTTCAGTTATTTCAGTCAAGTCCAACTCTTGGTGACTTCATTTGATGTTTTCTTGGTAAATACTAGTGTGGTTTAGCATTTCCTTCTCTAGCTCATTTTAAGATGAAGAAATTGAGGCAAGCAGGGTTAAGTGACTTGCCCAGGATCACACATAGTAATATCTGAATAGCCACATTTGAACTAGGAAAATAAGTCCTCCTAATTCCAGACTCTATTCTTATCTGCTACACCACATAGCTGCCTCAAACAACAAAAATCACAAAAATCAGAATTTATGGAGAATCGATTAGGTGTGGCTAGATCCCTTTAATTCCAAACCTAGAAAAAGCAAAAGATATTAACTGGAATGGAACTAGTGGAGTGGGATCTGGAAAAGAGGAGGAGAGGTGCAATCAGAATCAGTTCTAAAGGGTTGGTACCTTTGTTGAGATAGGGTTTAAGTGGAAACCTGATTCCACTAAGGCTGAGCAGCATCTGTCTTTCTAGGTTACTGTCCTAGAGGCCTCTGGGCGAGTAGGTGGGAGAGTTGAGACTCATCGAGTGCCTGGAGCTGAGTGGTATGCTGAACTTGGTGCTATGAGGATCCCAGCCAACCACATGTAAGCAATGATTGTTATCCTTCATCTATTCTATCCCCAGTCTCCCCTCTTGAACCACCCTTTACACAGCTACCAAACTTATTGTCCTAAAATAAAGAGCTGATTGTGTCATTTCCCTGGTCAAGAAATTTCAGTGGCTCCCAATTATCTGCCTCTTTCAGCATCTAAAGCCCTTCATAATCTACTCCAATCAATCTCTTCAAATACATATATATATATATATATATATATATAATTCTATTATATTATATTATAATATATTATAATATATTATTATTGTTATATATAATATAAAATAATTATTTATTGCTCTCTCTATTTTCTCTATTTATTTCACTCTATTTTTCAGTCAAACTAACTTTGTTTCTTCTGAAAAAGGAAAACTGAACAATACTTCTCTACCAAATTTTTTCCAATAAATACATACAAACACACAAAGATATACACATATATGAACACAGATACACAGACATACAGACACACAGATACACACACACACACTCACCATTCCTCTAAAGAAGACTGATTTTTTCTTTTTAAAGTGTTAGAAACCTCAAATACAGAAAATATAATCTCATGGCATACTAAAAAAATAAAATAAAATAGGGTGACTTCTTGACTACTCTGTCCAATCACATGAAAAGGTGAAAACAGTTGACAAATTGTTTGATGAATCCTTGAGAAAGGTAAGTCTTGGAAAGTCTACAATTCTCCACGATCTGTTACTGTCTTACCATGACGAAATGAAAAGTTAAATGGGAGTAGGAATAATTAGTAAAGTTTACAATTCTCCACCATCTATTACTGTTTTACCATAAAGAAATGAAAAGTTAATTGGGAGTAGGAATAATTAGTAAAGGGAAATATGGTGCATAGCATAAATGCTTTCTTCCTGAGTCTCTGCCTTTTTTTAAAATTAATTTATTTATTTTTGAATTTTACAATTTCCCCCTAATCTCTACCCTCCACAGAAGGCAGTCTGTTAGTTTTTACATTGTTTCTGTGCTATAGGTTGATCTAAATTGAATGTGATGAGAAAGAAATCATATCTTTAAGGGAAAAAAAAGAGGAGCAAAATTACATAATAAGATAATGGTTGTTTTTTTAAATTAAAGGTAATAGTCTTTGGTCTTTGTTCAAACTCCACAATTCTTTCTCTGGATACAGATAGTATTGTTGCACTGATGGAATAGGCAAGTCCATTAAGATTGATCATCAACCCCATGATGCTGTTAGGGTGTACAATGTTCTTTTGGTTCTGCTCATCTTGCTCAGCATTATGCAGATCCCTCCAGGCTTCTCTGAATTCCCATCCCTCTTGATTTCTAATAGAACAATAGTATTCCATCACATACATATACCACAATTTATTAAGCCATTCCCCAATTGATGGACATTCACTCAATTTCCAATTCTTTGCCACCACAAACAGGGCTGCTATGAATATTTTTACACAAGTGATGTTTTTACCCTTTTTGATGATCTCTTCAGGGTATAGACCCAATAGTGGTATTGCTGGATCAAAGGGAATACACATTTTCATTGCCCTTTGGGTGTAATTCCAAATTGCTCTCCAGAAAGATTGAATGAGTTCACAGCTCCATCAGCAATGCATTAGTGTTCCAGATGTCTCTGCCTTTCTTAATGAATTCCTCTAACTTCTGCTGCTACCAGGTTATCTCGTGAACTCATCAATCAGTTTGGCTTGAAGTTGAATGAGTTCTCTAGATATGATGACCGAACATGGGTCCTCATCAATGGAGTTCGTCGAAGGACTGGGGAGGTACAAGTCAATCCTGACCTTCTTGGCTACTCTGTCCAGTCACATGAAAAGGGGAAAACAGTTGACAAATTGTTTGATGAATCCCTGAGAAAGGTAAGTCTTGGAAAGGGATAGACTCTAGACATTCCCATCTAATCATGCTAAGAAAAACCTCAGGAATGCCTAACCAAAGAGTCCCCAAACTCAGGCTACTGATGTTTCTCAAAAGTTTGAAGAGTGTAAGTTTTCTTTCCCTGGATAACTGTCTGGTGAGAGTCCAAATTTATTCATCATTTAATCTACATATCCAATATAATGCTTAGCCAATGTCACAGAGAAGAGATATGAATTAATGAATGGATGAGTGAATAAATGAAAGAAAAAATTTTAAACCTTTATTGACCAGTGTGATGGAACACACCTGTAATCTCTACCACTGGGAGGCTGAGGTCCTGATCTTGGAAGTTCTGGCTAGAAGATGAAAGTTTATTGGATATCTATACTGTGTTGGACATCAATATCCTGAGACCCTAGAAATAAGAGACCACCAGTCCACTTAAAAAGGAGTGAATTGGAACAGGTCAAAAACAGAACTTATTAAAACTTCTGTGCTGATCAGCATTGAGATCAGCCAGTCAATGGTTGCTACACTTAAATTAGGGTGAAATAGGGATACTAGTCACTAAAAAAAAGTGTTAGGTGATAAGCATTAAGAATAAAATTTTAAAAAAGCCAGAGGATTCTTACTTTCAGGAATTTATGCAGGAGATGAGAGATATCATATGCAAAGGTTTTCAGCTTCTGGGTAGAAAAAAGTTCTGCAGATGCTAAAGATTCTATAGCAAGACCCAGGATGGGTCAATGTCTGCCCTACAATATGGGCTGTGTGGAGGGGAGTGGCTCACCTCCAATGGAGGGCAATCCCTGAAGATATTTACTAGATATACAAGAAGGCCATACTCTTAGGGAATTTATAATCTATTATGGGACAGAAAAAGACCCTTCCCCCTTTCCAAGTTGTTTTTTGTCTAATCGGACAGTCCCTACCTAAATTTAGCAAATTTCCTAGCTGATGAAGGAAACAGTCACTTCTCACAACCATTGGGAAACTTCCAATTTAGGGTGAAGCAGGAAACACAATACACATGTGCCATCTCTTTAAAACACACCTATTCATGATTTTACTACTGATGTTTTGTAAAATTAATTATGCAACTCATGGCCTAAGAATCCTCATAAAATCCACATTATTGCTAGATCAAAAATCATGACTCATAAGCCAAAGTGTTTAATTAAGACATGAAATGCCATAAATAGCAAGTAAAGGAAAGCAAGTAAAGTAAAAAACAAAATCAAATCATTCTCTTCAGTAATATACAAATAGTTTCACTCATATCTCTAGGGAAATCATTATCTAATTCCCCTTTATTTTCTCTGATTCCACATCACAACAGGAAAATGATACAATTCAGAACTTGAAGTCCCAGAGACAGATATTTAGAATGTGACGCTTTCTATCTCCTAAAATTTTTGTGGAAAAAAGGGCAAGCTTAAAAATTGGATAAAGCTTAGCCTCTAGTGTAATCAGAGTCTAGCTATGACTACTGTTTGGAATTTTCATGTTCTCACAGATCTATGAGTTCCCCTTCTTTCTCATCTTCCATCTATAAGTTCACTATTTCCTTCACCCATGTCTACTTATGTGGCCATGCAGTAGTCCAGCTTTTAAAATCTACTTCCTTCAGGAGTATTCCCCATCAATCAAAATCCTACTACAGTCAGCTCAAAGATGGTGGGAAATAAAGTCCTAATGTCACAACTAGTAGCAGACTACACAAAACCAACACACTGACAAAACATATGAATGCTGAGGGAAGAGTTAGTGAGAAAGGGGGATATGAAAAAATAAACAAAGAATAAGATAGAATAAATCATTAGAAAAGTAAGATTTACTTTCTCGATATTTTTCCTCTTCTTTTCTGCTTTAGGTGGTGGAAGAGCTGAAAAAGAGCAACTGTACCCAAATACTAGAAAAGTATGACTCCTTCTCCACTAAGGTTAGTCTCTTGGTCTCACTTAGCCCCACTGATCCTCATATCCTTTTCCTGCCACTCACAAAATATGAAAAGAAATTATAGTAAATCAAATTTATTAGACTAGTACTGATGTGGGATAGCAGTTGTTACCTCAAGAATTCAAGAAAATTAACCATATATATATATATATATATATATATATATATATATATATATATATGGTTTACAAAATGCTTCCCTTATGAAAACCCAGGGAAGGAGGTTGCACAAGTATTTTTGTCTCCATTATACAGTCTCTGAGAAGTCGTGTAACTTACCCACATGGCTATCCCAGCCACACAGTGTGTGAGAACTGGGATCTCCTGTGATCCTCCATCACCCTCCCTCTCTTCTGTGGGAATGAAGAGAACTTGAGACCCTGAAGTCATTGCAGATCAGAAGTGCCCTGACCTGGTCTGTCCTGGCCTGAATTGATCTATGCTATAGGGATTCTCTGGAAGGTCTGTCTTTGTAATTCAGACTCCTTTCCTCTTTGAGTATCCTATCTAGGATTAGAAAGATAGATATTATAATCTCTCATGAATCAAAGTTTTTTTTTTTTCAATCTCTGATTTCCTTTCCTCAATTCCTTCTGCCATGGCAGGAATATCTGATTAAGGTGGGAAATCTGAGCCGGGGTGCAGTGCAGATGATTGGAGATCTCATGAATGCTGATGCTGGTTACTATGAAGCCTTCCCTGAGACCTTAAGAGGATTTATTTCCTTCTTCCAGAACCCCCGGTGAGGTCTGGGACAGGATGGGCTAGGGAGGTAGAGAGGGAGGAGAAGCAGGTGGGAGAACTGATCTTTCATTCATCTAAATGTAGACAACAACAAAACTAAGCAAAAATCTCAAGGGTTAGAAGTTATTTATCAAGCAAAGACCTTAAAGTACTTTAGGTATTATATCACATAGTACCTATGTAGCAGACTTTTCCTGGGATAACATATGGAATTCAGTATAGTGGAATGGGGAAAGCACTGGATTTGGAGTCATGAGTCCAGGTCCAAATCCTGGCTTTACCATTTGCCCCCCTGTGACCTTGAGGAAGTCATTTTATTTCTCTGGGTTTCAGTTTCCCCAACTACAAAGTGAAGGAGCTGGATTAGATGACACCTACATTTCATTCCAATTCTGAATCTATCATTCTATTGCTCCCATTTGGAAGGACTTTGTGTTTGCTGCAAGGAGATATAGTTCTCTCTAAACAAGGGGAGAGGGCGGCTAGGTGGCGCAGTGGATAAAGCACCGGCCCTGGAGTCAGGAGTACCTGGGTTCAAATCTGATCTCAGACACTTAATAATTACCTAGCTGTGTGGCCTTGGGCAAGCCACTTAACCCCGTTTGCCCTACAAATAAAATAAAATAAACAAGGAGAGAGAGAAAATAGGAAGAGAAAGGAGAAGACTTACCCAACAGTAGGTTTAGAAAGGTAGTGTTAAAATAAACATTGTAAGCTGGGGATGTGTATAACTCATCTAGAACACCCTTGGCTTTATACTTTCCCTCCTATTGACAGATCTTGAAGGACCAAACACTCAAGGCATATCAGGTTGGGGATCAAAGCATCAAGACCTAAACAGGATCTTAGAAATCATCTAGTTACACCCTCATTTTACCAAAAAAAAAGTAAGACCCAGACAGATCCTGTAAATTGTCCAAGTCTATGTATGATCTTTTTATTCTATTATTTATCAGCCAAGATAGAATTGGAATCAGCATTATCATACAAAGTCAATTTCAACAGAAATGAAATATAAATTCCTGCCTCCATATCATAGAGCCCAGACATATTTTCCCTATTTTGCCTTGTTTTCCAAATATGGAAAAGGAGAACCTTAAGTTGGGTATCTTAGCCCAATTGGTCATACTGACACCCAGAATGCTGATAACCTCATGTCATAAAACCACAGAGTAGTAAAAGAGTAGCCAACTTGCAGGACCTAGGACCAGGTTCAAGGAACTCAGCATAAAATTAGATATCTATCTGTTCTGCCAAACTAGTGAGAACTAGCTGAACTCCACCACTGCTTAGGACCTCCCAAAGAGGTGCAGTGTAAAGGGAGGGAAATGTCATTTTTAATTATATTCAAACTGTAACTATCATATCTTTGAAAGATCAAAAAAGAAAAAAAGATCAAAAAATATATTGCTATATAGAGACACACGAGGAGTGCTAATGAACTAGTAATAAAGTCATTTTCATATAAAGATATTAAGTATCATGACCATTTGTCAGTTATTTTCTTGAATTCATACTACTCCCATGAATTCATGCCACAACCTCGATCTAGGAAAATTAGAAAATTACAAGAGAGGCAAATTTCAAATGAGTAAAAGGAAGTATTTTCTTATAAGTAGCATTGTGTTTAAAAATGGAAAGGGCTCCCTTTCAAGCTCTCTGTCATTGCTGGTAATTCAAATAATATCTGGATAACAACCTGTTGAGAACATATAAAGGAGAACCTGCACTGTGTAAGAAGCTAATCTCCAAGGTCCTTTACAATTCAAAATCCCTAAGAATCTGTAATTCTCATTCTATTGATTAAAATTCTTGTTTGCAATTTCTAATCACATCAAAGCTTATAAGGTTGTAAAAAAGACTGATGCAAGTCATTGTGTGTTAATCTTGCAACTAATCCACTTTCTCCAAAGTCCAAAACAAATCAAATGGTGAGCCCCAAAGAAATGGAAAACATTCTACCTTACCTTCCACTTTGATCTGCTGGAATAGAGTATATAGGAGTTCAGACTGTTTCATCTCTCTTCTAATTCTGCTATAGGGCCTCCTGAGGAGGGAGATACCCTTGAGTGTCTAGGTTAGAGTGTCCCAATCCTAGTTTTGCAACATCCCCAATTATCAGAATAAAATATTGAATAAAATCAGTTTTATAACAATATTTTTTAAATAAGCCTGGGTCCTCTGAGTCCAAGACTAAATACATATCAACCGCATCCTTTGTATGACCTTTTCACCATGCTTCCTCCTCTTAGGTTTGAGGAAATTACTGGTGGCTTTGATCAGCTTCCCAAGGCCTTACATGACTCCCTAATCCCTGGTACTGTCCACCTCCATTCACAAGCAAAGGAGGTAATAAGGGATGGTGACTATGTCCATGTTGTCCATCAGACACCTGACCCTCTTTGGCCTCATGCCCGCCTCACTGCCAACTATGCCATTGTAGCCACAACAGCTAAGGCTGCCCGGCTCCTCCGTTTCCATCCACCTCTGTCTCTAGGCAAAGAAGATGCCCTGCGTTCAGTCCACTACAACAGTGCCACCAAGGTAATCTTGGCCTGCACCAAGCGCTTCTGGGAGCAGGATGGTATTTATGGTGGGAAGTCTATAACAGATCGTCCCTCCCGATTTATCTACTACCCCAATCATGACTTTCCCAATGGAACAGGTGTCATCTTGGCCTCCTATACCCTGGATGATGACTCTACTTTCTTTGCTGCCATGGATCAAAAGCAGACTGTGGATGTAGTGTTAGAGGATCTGGCTGCTATCCACAGTCGCCCCAAGGAAGAACTTCAGGCTTTTTGCCCCTACTCTGTGATCAAGCGTTGGAACCAAGATCCCTACTCCATGGGAGGCTTTGCCTTCTTTACTCCCTACCAATATGTAGACTACTCCCAGGAGCTCTTCAAACCTGAAGGGAGGATATACTTTGCAGGAGAACACACCACCCTTCCTCATGGTTGGATTGATACAGCCATCAAGTCTGGACTTCGGGCAGCCCAGAGTATCCAAGAAGCTGTGAGATTATTGAAACAGGACAAAGAAGTCAGGAAGGAAATTAGGCCTAAGAGTGAGTTGTAACCAGTGAAAAAGAACTCATATAGATGAGGTAGTCTAATATAGTGAACCTTGACTTAGAATCAAGAAAGACTTGGGTTTAAAATCTTGCCTCTAGCAAGTGTTAGCTATTTGACCATAGGCAAATCACTTAACTTCCTCAAAACTCCCTCACTTTAACCATCTGTAAAATGAAGACATTAATTCCTATTAGTGGGTACCAACTTCATAGGATTGTTATGATGATCAAAAGAAAAACTGTCTGCAAATTTGCTTCTGAAAATGTTAAAAAAAAAAAAAAAACATTTCCTGACTTGCTATCAGTAGGCTATACATGTTCTTGACTGATTTCCTAGTTTTGGGGATGGGTTGAAGACACCTGCCAACAATTTGTCTCTCTTTTGAAACAATGATACACATTTGTGAGATAGATGTCTGGTTAATGTTTTCAGTTAAGGAATAAAGAATAGGGGTGCCTAGGTGGCACTGTGGATAGAGCACCGGCCCTGGAGTCAGGAGTACCTGAGTTCAAATTCACACTCAGACACATAATAATTACCTAGTGTGTGGCCTTGGGCAAACCACTTAACCCCATTTGCCTTGCAAAAACGTTAAAAAAAAAAAAAAGAATAAAGAATGGAGAAAGATCAAAAAGTAGAGACCAAACCCCAAACTTTACTCTTAGAAACTATGTTGTGACCAATTAAGCTAATTAGCCCTTTTAACAAAGACATCATTATAGTTCCTTAATCATATTTAAATATCAGTTGATACAAAATGTGTATTCTAATGATTGGCCTATTATTAGCATTTATTAACCAACAAACCACATTTGCAATTAACACAATAAATGGTTAACCAAATTTAAATCTGCTCATTAGACAACATAGTATGCATTCTAAAAATTAGGAGAATTTCTCTCTTTCTTGGAGTTATAAGTCTGCCTTGTCTACCCTCACACCCTTCTCTTAATTATGGGTTTCATGTAATCACTCTGCCTCTAAAAGTCAGCAACTTTTCTTTCAAGCTGAGGTCCTGAGAACTGGAGGGAAAAGGGCTGATACACCTTCTTAGTGTATGCACTCAACACTTCTGCAACCAGAAGAGAGTCAGAAGAGACTCAGCTCTGCCTCACCTTCCGCCCCCCCACCACCACATATCCCTGCCTTTAGAGATGGTGCAGAGACCTGAAATCAAGAACACTTGTAAGATGTAACATCTCAGTTTCCTCTTCTGTAAAATGAGGATAATAAAAGCATCTGTCTTCAATGGTTATTGTGAAGATAAAAGGAGATATTTATAAGGTTCTTTGAAACCTTAAAGCATTAATAAATGCTATTTAATATTAGTAATATAGTTATAATAACCAATAATATAGTAGTATAATTAACTTAATACAGTATTATGATTGATAGTATTGTAAGTAAAATTGCAATGAGACATTCCTCCTATAAATTCACAGTATATTCTACCATAAATGTACATACCATCAATTGGAAAAATGGACATACCTAGAGGATATGCATGGAAGCTTAGCACATAAGGAACATATGTGCCCAAGATTCACATGTAGAAGGAAAATTCACACTTCTTTATGTTGCAGGACTCCTACTATTTTCTACTATTTTCTTTCTACTCTCATTGAGCTTGCTACCACTAGACATGGTATCCCCTATTGCACATATTGCTAATTATTTGGTGTCATAATCTTTGTTGGATTTCATCTTTTCAGGTCCACTTTTAGACTATCTTAATTCCAGTCTTCTAGGGAGGGTGATGAGAACCTCCTAGTGATAACCAACACACCCAACTAATAAAAATTAGTCATTGTGATTCTTTTTTTTTCTTTTTTATCACTAGGCCTGGATTGAAATTAAACCCATCTGTTATAGATAATTATTATCAGCAATAAAGTCATGTTGCTTTGGTGCTGTATTTTATTTAGCCAGAGGAAAAAAAAAACCTAAAAATTATCTCCCTAAATTGCTTTTCTTACTATTCCTAAGGGTTAGCACAGGAAATCCTTAATTAATGTCTATTGACAGACTAAATTTGCTAAATCCAGTGTAATTTTCTCAACCTTCATCCTTCATAATCTCTGTAGCTCTAGGTACATAACCCTCCTCCTCCCTTTTTATCTTCTATTCTGAATATTCTCTGGTTTTTGTAGTTACGCTATTAAGACTTTCTTCCTATCTGACTTAATTTTTCCTTTCTCATTGTCCTTTGTTAAGACATTGTTCATGTGTAAGGTAAAACATTTGACTGGGATATGAATGGATTCTCCTTAATCACAGTGGTCCAGCTTGATCAGATGTGACCCATATTTGGACATTCACTTCATAAGTTATATAATTAGATGGGCTTACTGTCCTTATATGAAATCTGAGTAGCCAGTTACACACCTGGTCTATATGATGATATTTATGTCTCAGATTTGGCAGACTTTGTTTTATGACCCTATAACTATACAGGCTAGGAAATTGGCCATGCAGACAGTTGTATTTGTAAAGTGGATGGGGGGGGGGGGGGGTGGAATGGTACACATAGAGCAAACAGGACAAGGGGAGAAGTGGACTAGGTCCTTGAGGAACTGATAAACAAACTTGGGCTATGCAGATAGACTTGTGTGTGGAGTTGACACTGAAACCTCCCCCCACCAGGGCTATACAGTAAAGAGTTATAAATCTCTACAAGCCTACTCAGCATTCATTTGATCTCTCTGAATAAAGAACCTGCAAAGTAAACAGGAGAAGAGGAGAAAAACTTCCAGAGTTCCTGCCTTACAATTGATGTTCCTGGAAGTATTTGTCTGAACCTAAAACCTCCTAGACTTGTAATTGGCAAACAAGAATGGGATTTGTTTGAAACATCCTGCTCCCCTGAGTTAGACAAGGCTTAGAAGTCTTGACTTCTTGGATCTGACTTAGACCATTCTTTGTATAAACCCCAGGGCTCTGTCCTCTCTATCTCTCTCATCTTCCCTCTCTACTTTGTTTCTTGGCAGTCTCATGAGCTCCCAAGTTCTATCTTCTTCATGCAGAAAACTCCCAAATTTACATTTCTAGTCTAAAAATACATGTACTAATATAATAAAAATGACAATTCTACCAAAACTAAACTACCTGTTTAGTGCCCTACCAATCAAAATTCCAAAATTTTATTTTAATGAGTTAGAAAAAAATGGTAAGTAAATTCATATGGAGAAATAAAAATTCAAGAATTTCCAGGGATTCGATGAAAAAAAGTACAAAAGAAGATGGCTTAGCCCTACCAGATCTAAAATTATGTTATAAAGCATCAGTCATCAAAACTATCTGGTATTGGCTAAGAAATAGAGTGGTGGACCAGTGGAATAGACTAGGTACAATAGCAGTTAATGATTATAGTAATCTGTTTAATAAATCCAAAGAGTCCCGCTATTGGGATAAAAACTCTCTCTTCAATAAAAACTGCTGGGAAAATTGGAAGTTAGTAGGGAAGAAACTTAGATTAGACCAACACCTCACACCCTATACAAAGATAAGATCCAAATGGATACAGGATTTAGACATAACAAACAATATTATAAGCAAACTAGAAGATCAAGGACTAGTTTACCTGTCAGATCTGTGGAAAGGGAAGCAGTTTATAACTAAGGAAGAGTTGGAGAACATCACTAAAAACAAACTAGATGATTTTGATTACCTTAAATTAAAAGGCTTTTGCACAGACAAAACCACTGTAACCAAGATCAAGGGAAGTTTAGGAAACTGGGAAACAACCTTTGCAACTAGTATTTCTGACAAAGGATTTATTTCTAAAATATACAGAGAACTGAGTCAAATTAAAAAAAAAAGCCATTCCCCAATTGAGAAATGGTCAAAAGCAATTTATAGATGAGAAGATCAAAGCAATCCATAGTCATATGAAAAATTTCTCTAAATCATTACTTATTAGAGAAATACAAATTAAAGCATCTCTGAGGTACCATGTTACACCTCTCAGATTGGCCAATATGATCAGAAAGAACAATGAGCATTGTTGGAAGGGTTGTGAGAAATTTGGAACACTAATACGTTGTTGGTGGAGCTGTGAACTCATGCAAACTTTCTAGAGTGTAGTCTGGAATTATGTCCAAAGGGCAATAAAAATGTGCATACCCTTTGATCCAGCAATACCACTACTGGGCCTACCTATACTCTGAAGAGATGATGAAAATGGGTAAAAAAATATCACTTGTACAAAAATATTCATAGCAGCCCTGTTTGTGGTGGCAAAGAATTGCAAATCGAGTAAATGTCCTTCAATTGGGGAATGGCTTAGCAAACTGTGGTATATGTATGTCATGGAACACTATTGTTCTGTTAGAAACCAGGAGGGAAGGGATTTCAGGGAAGCCTGGAGGGATTTGCATGAACTGATACTGAGTGAGATGAGCAGAACCAGAAGAACATTATACACCCTAACAACAACATGGGGTGATGATAAACCTTGATGGACTTGCTCATTCCATCCGTGCAACAATCAAGGACAATTTTGGGCTGTGTTCGATGGAGAATACCATCTGTATCCAGAGAAAGAATTGTGGAGTTTGAACAAAGACCAAGAACTATTACCTTTAATTTAGGGGGGAAAAACACCTGATATCTTATTGTCTGATCTTGCTATCTCTTTTACGATTGTTTCTTCCTTAAGGATGTGATTTCTCTGTCATCACATTCAATTTGGATCAATGTATACCATAGAAATAATGTAAAGACTGGCAAATTGCCTTCTGGGGGGAGGGTGAAGTAAGATTGGGGGGGGGAAATTGTAAAACTCAAAATAAATAAAATCTGAAAATATATGTAAGCCGAACTCCACAATGCAAGGTTTACTTGCTGCTGGTACTTCCAGATAAACCATTCTAAATTACCATTCTGATAAGTGGTTCATTGCTGAAAAACTTTTTGGCATTAGATCACATTCTATAATTTACTATTCGCCATTTCCATACCACAAGCTCTCACTCAGATTTTGCTCACTGGCATGGTGCATGGCACTAGCTTAGTAACCCAAAACCGGTTCCATTACTTGATTGTGACCTTGGGCAAATAACCTAAATGCTCTGAGTCTCAGTTTCCTCGTCTATAGATTGGGAATAATAATACACTCAAATGCCTTACAGCGTTGTTGGGGGTCAATAAATATTTATTGAGCGCTTGACTGTTCGGCAGACACTGTGCTAAGAGCTGGAAATACAGAAAAAGACAAAAACAGCCCGTACCTTAAGAAGCTCAGGATATAAGGGGGGGGGGGGGGGGGGGGGGGACTGGAATGCGGCTGCAAAGAGCTCTGTACAAACCAGGGACTTGCGCTGAGAGGACGCGAGTATGTGCCTGCTCTGCCTTCCTTCCCCTCGCCGGGCGTCCCTGGCACGGACGTGGTATGGAGAGGGTAAACTGCAGTAAGTGTGTAGGCAGCATAGCGGCTGCTGCGGGATCTCCCCTCTAGGAGGCGCTGTGACGACTTAGACGGCCTGGCTGCAGCCGAGGAAAGGACCGAGGTGAGACAGCAGAGGACGGCTCCGTCTCCGGGCCAGCCCGGCCTGAACTGATAAAACAGATCAGAGAGAAAAGGAATGAGGAAAAGTGGGGACCGGGGCACTCCGAGACACCAATCTTCGGGAGGGGGTGGGGAGCCCGAAGTGAGAGAGGCGGGCAAACCCATTGGTTGATCGAGATCCACGCACTCCTTAAGACTCAAAAAATGGATCGCTGCCGTCACTATTGGTTTTAATTAAAAACAAACCAAAAAAAACTTTATTCTTTATATTTACATATAAAAGGTAAAATAAGGGTGAGAAAAAATTGATGTGTCAGAAGTGGGATTTGAACCCACGCCTCCATACGGAGACCAGAACACCCTGTACCGGAAGGAGTAACCTTGAGTCTGGCGCCTTAGACCACTCGGCCATCCTGACACCCGGAAACCTGGGCTGCTAAAGAGCTTATTCAAGAAATGAAAACGAAACGTGGATTTCAGTGGATTCTTTTAAGGTTTTTTCTCTTTATTTTTTCCTGTCTCTCGCTAATTGCCTCATCATTTTTCTTCTTTCCCTTTGTTTCTGCCTCTTTCTATCCTACAGTTTAGGAAAACACGGAGCCGGTGAAACTAAATCCTGCTGGCGCTTTACTGAAACAGAAACGGAGACAATCTATTTGCAATTAATTCAGTAAATGTATGGATCACCTACTCTTTACATACCCTCCCCCCAATAATCTAGTTTTAAATCTGACAATGCTGGGATCCCCGCGCTACTCCCTTAATTATTTCCCCACAAAAACTTATTTAATAGCAGAGGCCCGTCCTTCAGCTTCTGCTTGATCCCTTCCAAAGAGAGGAAAACCTCTAGTCCCTTTGTGCTGCTCGAGTTCGCAGGATATTTTTCGTGGCTTCAAACCTAAATTGACCTTTTTTGCTTAACAACTTAAATAAGTAAAAATATTAACTCCGGTTCGTTGCTCCTGGTTCTACTGTCCATTGCCAACAAGACAGATTTTCAAATACTTTTCTCCCCTCTTTATACTAAATAAATACTTTTCTCTCCTCTTTATACTAAATATGCTCAGTTTCTTTTATTGATCTTCCGCTAAGGGACACAGAGGATAGAGTGCTGGGTCGAGTGGCAGGAAGATCTATGTTCAAATTTTATCTCAGACATTTACTAGCAGTGTGACCCCGTCTATCTTAACCTCTGATTATCATCTCAGCTTCCCCACCTATAAATAATAATAGCTTATCAATAATTAATAATAGCTTAATAATTATGTCACGGACTCCAGATCCTTTACCTAGCTTCCTTGATTGAACACTTTCAAATTGGTCAATTTTCTTTCTCAGCTGCGGTTCCCAGAGCTGTGCATGACACTCCAGATGAAGTCACATCATCCTGGAAGCTACTCCTGGAAACTAAATCAAGCCCCAACCCTGTCCGCTTGGGCTGCCGCCTCACAGAGCTGGCTCAGGCTAAGCTTTCCGTTCACTAAAATTCAGAAGGAATGCTTGTTTAATCATATCTAACCCCATCTTGTACTTGTGAACTGGATCCGGTCCAGTTCACGAGGACACAAAAGAAATAACTGTTTTAGCGGTTTGTAGAAAAGTTTCCTCTAAGCAAAAGAGTTATGGGTAATTTATTTGGTATTTTAAATATCATCAGGGATTCACTTATCTGCTTGAACCTTTGAAGGGGCATGAATCTAAGGAAGAGGGGAAGAGCAAGGGGATGTTCTGGGTCAGAAAGTAAGACTTTTTACATTTATCCCTGTTGAATTTCATATCGTTATATTCAGTACAATGTTAGCCTATCAAAATATTTTAAGATCTTGTCTTTAAGATCTCTTCCATCTTAATGTATGTTCTGTCTATAACTTTATTCAATTTAGCGATAAAAAGAAAACACACACAAGGAAAAATTGATGTGTCAGAAGTGGGATTTGAACCCACGCCTCCATACGGAGACCAGAACACCCTGTTGTGGGAAGGAGTAACCTTGAGTCTGGCGCCTTAGACCACTCGGCCATCCTGACACCTGAAAAAACGAGCTGCTGGTACACTTACTAGAGCACGAAGCTTTGAGTACGGAGCACGGTAGTTCGAATCTGACCTCGGATATTTGAAAATTACCGTCTGTGTGGCCTTGGGCAAATCATTTAACCCTGATTATCCCGCATACAGAGTCATCTCCAGTACTCCTATCTATATCTGACCGCTGGATCCAGATGGCTCTGGAGGGGCGCCCCTTCACTGAAATCCAATTCATGTGCTTGTCATGGCATCACCTCCCTGATGCCTGATCTTGGTGAACGAAGGATAAGCAGCATAGGGGCGAACCATGAAGTATCCCACTGAAGACTTTCTGCTACATTCACATTGAACCAGAATTACTTAAACCGTCAAACTAGTTCTGAATCCACCTGACTGGATTTCCACGTCTCTTTATCTTTTCCATAAGAATAATATGAGATACTCGGTCAAAAATGAAAACTCATCTGCTTAGAGATGATTACTGAAACCCTGAGAGAAGATGAAATAGCCTAGAGAGCGCAAAGAGAGGAAGCTCCAGGACAGAGCTCTGCTTACCTCCAGGTTAACTCTAGAGTGTGGGGCATACATGATGATACAGACTGAGGAGTGATCACATAAACAGAAGAGCCAGCAGTGTCACAAAAACTCGGAGAGGAAGAAGTATAAGACACTTTCACCTCCTTTCATAGTATCTGAAGATACTGAGGTACTTTCTGACCCAGAACATCCCCTTGCTTTTCCCCTCTTCCTTAGATTCATGCCCCTTCAAAGGTTCAAGCAGATAAGTGAATTCCTGATGATATTTAAAATACCAAATAAATATCTATAACTCTTTTGCTTAGAGGAAACTTTTCTACAAACTGCTAAAACAGGTAGTTATTTCTTTTGTGTCCTTATGGAATGCTTAATCCAGAGGCAGCTAACTTCCCTTCATCTTAACCTTTTTTCCCTCACCCTTTCCATCTTACTAGGTCTTATGTCCTAATCCCCCACCTCCCACCTCCTCCACGGAAAGGCGATGTCCCTAAGCTATCCCTTCCTATAGTGTCACTACCTTCATTTATTCTCCTAGGTCAAGGTGTGTGTGGTGGGGTGGGGTTGGGAATTTTCCTTGCTCCCCATTTCTACTTTCAGGTTCTCCCCCTTTCTCCATCAGTCAATAATTTCTCTTCATTTGAGGTTTATGCTATTCATATCTTAACACTCAATCAAATCCTGATAGTTGTTAACTACAGACACCCAGATCAGGAGATCATTTCACTTCCATCCCCACTCTTCAATAATAATTTCAGCAATTCTGACTATTCCCAACTAAAATTCCAGCTTCTATAGGAAGCCTTCTTTAAACATTTATTCCATTGCTTTTTCCTCTTTCAATCAGATATAGATAGGTAGATAGATAGATAGATAGATAGATAGATAGATAGATAGATAGATAGATCTTATTTGTATATATGTTTGCTTTATATCCACCATTAGATTGTAAGCTCCTTGAGGGCAGAGACTCTTTGTTGCCTTTTTTGTGTTCCCAGTGTTTTAGCTCAGTGCCTGGAATATCTTAATAAATGCTTATTGATTGATTGATTGATTGGTTGACTTCCCAAAGGTCACTCCCAAATGTTGTTCCTTGTTCCTCAGGGCATCCATCAGTGCTGCTTTGGCTATTAAATCTAGACTGAGTTTGATTTTTGCTTGTGCTGAATCATGATTCAGACCTAGGAACGCAGGTGTGAAAAGAAAATAGGGATTTATTAAAAGAAGTTACAACACATCAGAAAGTGATGGGAAAGTTAAGAAGAGTTGGAAGAAAAGACCACGTGGATTGCTAATTAATCTTGGCAGGTCAGCTGGCAGGCAGAGAGAGAGAAGGGCAGGCAGCCACAAGGCCACATGGTGAAGCCCATGGAGCTCCACATGGTTTAATGAAGAGCCTGAGGAAGGCCCATCCTTTTGCTGGAAAAAACAGGAGAGTCAGAGGAGCGGAGCTTTCTGTAAAGTGCTGCTTCACTGTAGGCTGGACAGAGAGGGTGGTGCTTAGGGTCTGGTCTTTCACCTTGGAGCCAGATAACCTCCAATGGCAATCTCCATGCTGGTCCTTCCAGTCTCAAGGTATTTGATGTCCAATATTAACATGCCAGCCAGTGGCAGGGTGAAAGTTAAGTGGGTTAAGTGAAGAGAGAAATGGAAGATGCAGTACAACAACAGACTCAAGGGGAGACAGGATACAATCAACAGTGTCCAAGGGAGGCAGAATCTCAAGAGTGGAAACCTCCACCCATTCAACAGATTTAATAGCACTTAAGATTACAGATTTTATTTTTGCTACATTCATAATTCTCTACATCATTAATATCAGGACACCAAGAAATTTTCCAGATTTTTCTAAATAACAAGGTTGTAAGCTTCATTCCCTCCATTCATTGCTGAACTCCCCACTAGAGTGCTTAGGTAGAAATAGGAACTGAAGCTAACCAGATTTTTTAGATGCCTCTTCAATCACTTAAAAAGCCTCTTCAGACCAAAATCAGAGGCAGAATGTCTGGTGAGGCAGTCCTTTGGACATCATCATGACTCTCTAAGAAGCAACTACCTAGTATTCTCTACAAGTAGACATGCTATCACCCACTAATTCTGAACCTGCCCCAGATCTCCCTCCTCTCCCCTAGCCATTACACTATCTTTCCAGTCTTTTGCACATTATTTCCATTCATACAATATAGTCCAGCTATACTGGTTAACATGATGTTCCTCTTATACATGCCTTTGCAATGACTGGCATATTTTCCCTCCACTTCCCACCTTTATAAATTTTAACTTTCTTTAAGACCCAGATTGAAGCAGGGCAAACACTAGGCAGAGAGAAATATTGTAATTTTTTCCTTTTCTATATTAGAGACACATATTGTAATCTAGACAAATGTTATAATCCTCTTTCTGTTCTATTAGAATCTTTCCCCTTCTGTATTGGCTGTGCAGACCCCCACTTAGCAGGGCACTGGAGGAGGGGGGGCCAATCTATAGTTCTACATCAGTCATGTATACCTTATTAACAGAGAGACCCTCCCCAGAAGAGAACTTTATCCCACTTCCCAAAGGAATGTGGTCCTAATTGTTTGAGAGGAAAAAATGATGGAGAAATATTAAAGGAAATATTATCTGTGCTCACCTGGCATATCCTGTGGATGCCTGATTTCCTTCCCATTGTTATCTAATACCTAGACCTATTGAAATGTAAATGTCTTAAATTTCTTCCAAATTCAATGTAAGTGTTTTAGTTTTTTCCCCAAACTCCCCTCAGGACTTTCCCACAGAGACTGGATACTGATATAGTGGGAATCATCTCAATCCCTTCTGAGATGGTAGGAGTCACATCAAACCTTCCCTTCCCTTTCTCTTAGCACGAACAACGTGCTCTGCCAAGGTTTCACCTCACACCAGTCACATTCAGGTGTCAAGTCACTCCTTGTCACCTCCCCTGACTTCTCCCAATATAGACAAGCATGCCAGGCTCCTATTCTTGCCACCCCAGCTGCACATATGCCAGACCAGTTGCAAATATGCCTTGCCCCTCACCAAAGTGTATGCCTGACATGCATCACATTCAAGTGTTGGCCACTTCCTGGTTCCTCCCAGCAAAGACAACAAGCCAGATTCCCTTCTTACAAGCCCTGCTCTTCCTCTCTGCCAGGTTGCTGTTTTCAGCCCAGTTGCCAGTTTTTTGCAGCTATTCCCACCTCTCTTCTCCACACTTCTTCCTCTATGCCACTTATGATAGCTGCCCCTGTTGTTGCCACCAATGTTCTTTTGCTTTTTTTAACTTTACTATCTTCTTTTTTTATTTTATTTTTTAATTCTCATTTTGTACAAATTTTTTTTTACATTAATAAAATATTCTTGTTTAAGAGTAAACAAAATACCCCTCCCCCCATGAATATAGACTTGCTTGGGCGATAAAGTAAAGGTGAGAGAAAAAAATTAAAATAAAAAAAGAATAATAGTAATAATTGTAGGTATGGCCAGGTGGCACAATGGACAAAGCACCAGCCCTGGAGCCATGAGCATCCGAGCCCACATCCAGCCCCGTAGACCCAACAATCACCCAGCCGTGTGACATGCAAGCCACCTGATCCCCACTGCCCTGCAAAAACCAAAAGAAGGGGAAAAAAAGACCCAAAATAAAATAAAATAGTAATAATAGTAGGGGTGGCTGGGTGGCAGACAGAGCACTGGCCCTTGAGTCAGGAGCACCCGGGTCCAAATCCAGCCTCAGACACCCAAAGATCACCCTGCTATGTGGCCCCAGGCAGGCCACCCAGCCCCATTTGCCCTTCACCCCCCCAAAAAAAATAATAATAATAAAAAATGTGCTTCAGTCTTTGTTCCAACACCAACAACTCTGTCATGGGTGGATCACATTCTTTATGGTAAGTCCATTGCAAAAGTTACTTCCATATTTTTCCAATGTTGCCATTGCTGATCGCAACTCCCTCCTTTCTTATTTCTCCACTACCATGTACTATATTTTCTCTCTCCTTTCACTCTGACTCTGCTGTAGGGTTGCTGAGTGGCACAGCAGACAGATCCCTGGTCCTGGGGCCAAGAAGCCCTGAGCCCCCATACCACCCCTTAGGCCCAGCATCCACCTGGCCCCTATGATCCTGGAAAGGCCTTCCAATCCCAGCCCCTTGCAAGAAGTAAAAAAGAAAATGTGTTATATCTGACCACTCTCTCCCCATGGTCCATCCTCTCCTCCTTTATTCACATCCCCACCCCTTCCCCCTGCTCCCCCTTCCTTCTTACTCCAGATGTCTATACCCCATTGAGTATATATGCTGTTTCCTCTCCTAGCCACCTCTGATGAGAGCAAAGTTTCCCTCATTCCCCCTTGCCTCCCCCTTCCATATCATTGCAATAGCTCATTGTAATAATAAAAAAATCTTATTATATGAAATATCTTGGCCTATTCCCCCTCTCCTTTTTCTTTCTCTCATTACCTTTCCCTTTTTTTTATTGACTCCATTTTTACACCATATTTTATCTTCGAATTCAGCTTTCTCCTGTGCTTCAACTATAAAAGCTCCCTCTACCTGCTCTATTAACTGAGGAGGTTCATATGAGTATTATCAGTGTCATTTTTCTATGTAGTAATACATGAAGTTCATCATCATCATCATTAAATCCCTCATATTTTCCCCCTCTCCTCCAATCTCCATGCTTCACCTGAGTCCTGTATCTGAAGATCAAACCTTCTGTTCAGCTCTGGCCATTCCAAAAGGAACATTTGAAATTCCCCTGGTTCATTGAAAGTCCATCTTTTTCCCTGGAAGAGGACATTCAGCCTTGCTGGGTAGTTCATTCTTGGCTGCATTCTAAGCTCTTTTGCTTTCTGGTATATTATATTCCAAGCCCTACGAGCTTCCAATGTAGTTGCTGCTAAGTCCTGTGTGATCCTGACTGCAGCTCCACAATATTTGAACTGTGTCCTTCTGGCTGCTTGTAATACTTTCTCTTTGACTTGGGAGTTCTGGAACTTGGCTATAATATTCCTAGGGGTTAGTTTTTTGGGATCTCTTTCTCAGGGGGATCAGTGGATTCTCTCCATTTCTATTTTGCCCTCTGCTTCTAGAATATCAGGGCAATTTTCCTGTAGTAATTCTTTGAAAATGATGTCAAGGCTCTTTTCCTGATCATGACTTTCAGGTATTCCAATAGTTTTTAAATTGTCTTTCCTAAGTCTGTTTTCCATATCAGTTGTTTTTTCAATGAGATATTTCACATTTTCTTCTAATTTTTCATTGTTTTGGTTTTGAAGTATTGATTCCTGATTTCTGGTAAATTCATCAATCTCCCTGATTCTATTCTTTGTCTGAAGGATTTGTTCTCCTCAGAGAGTTTTCTTATCTCTTTTTCCATCTGGCCAATTTTGCTTTTTAAGGCATTCTTCTCCTCCATAACTTTTTGAACTGTTTTATCCATTTGACCTAAGCTGGTTTTTAGCATGCTATTTTCTTCATCATTTTTTTGGATTTCCTTGACTAAGATTTTCATGTTTTTCCTGCATCTCTCTCCTTTCTTTTCCCAGTTTTTCTTCCAACTCCTTCATTTGATTTTCAAAGTCTTTTTTGAGCTCTGTAATAACCTGAACCCAATTTCTGTTTTGCTTGGAGTCTTTAGATGCAGGAGCTTGTACCTCCTCATCTTCAGACTGAGTATTTTGATCCTTCTTGGGCTCATGAGCAAAATATTTCTCAATGGTCTTCCTCTTATTTCTCTGCTTGCTCATTTTCCAAGCCTGAGCCTGGTTTTGGGAGCTGCTTCCTGAGCTTTTGGGGCACTCCCACAAGGGTCTCAGTGTGTGAGGCTCTGTCCTCCCTCCTGGTCTGTGAATGTCCATAAGCGCCCTCTTCTGTCACGGGGCTCAGGTTGGGGGGGGGGGGGCCTGCTGTTCTATTGGGGAGGGCCTAGACTGCGATCAGGATCTGAATGTGGTCAGAGCCCCAGAGTCCTGTTCCAGGGGCAGAGGACAGAGCTCTGCAGTCTCTCTCTCTTCACTCCCCTCCCTCAGCTCAATGGACTCATGCCCTGGAGGCTCCTGCTTACTGGCTCTGCCTGCTTCTGTTTCCTGGATTTGGGCTGTCGAAAGACCCAGCTGCTGGCTGTGTGCCCCGAGGGCTGGGCTCCATGTGCTCGCTCTGGCAGAGGTCCCCCACTGTTCCCCCACTTTGTGCCCGGTGCTCCCCAGGGTGCAGCTCAGGAGACTCCCCCGCTGCTGTGAGCCATGGCTCCCAGTGCCCTGGGGCTGCCTCCTGGAGGCTGAAGTTCTTTGGTTCTGGTGGGCCACCCCTCTGGCAGGCCGCCCCTCTGACCCCGGGGGAGCAGAGCCTTTCTGCTCTTTTCCAGGTTACCTTGAGTAGGAGAACTGCCTCAGTGGGTCCCTTTGTGGGTTCTGTCTCTGGAAAGTTTAGTTAGAGTCCTTAGTTTCACATTTTATCAGAGAGCTCCTAAGACTTGATCCCTTCTTGTCGCCATCTTGGCTCGGCCCCTCAGCTCTACTATCTTCTTTTAAAAAAAAAAACAACTCCTTTTCCATCCTGCCTCCTTGAAGAACTCTGTGTATTTGCTTGTAATCCTTTACAGTAACCAGTAAACATGAGATTTCTTAATAAATGAACCTCCAACAATCTTTACAAACTCCATAGCAATACCAACCTCCTATACACCTGTCCTCAAGTTCAGATACTACCACCTATAAGAAGAATTTCCTAGCTCCCCCATCTGCTAATAACTTTTTCTTTAAGATAATTTTCCAACTACTCTATCTTTATCTTGTATTATGGAGCTATAAATGATATCTTTCTCATTAGAAAACCTTTTTTATGAATTATCATGGACTCTGGCAATCTAGTGGAGCCTATGGAGTTTGATAGAACATTTAAAAAATACACAGGGTTATAAATGGCTCGAGAATACTTAGTCCAGAGTGATTAAAATTGTTTTTATTAAGATATCTTAACAAAATGGTACACCTTTCTCATGGTGGGAGAGAGGGGCAAGAAATTCCAGAAATGGAAGCTTTTTTTTTTGTAGTTTGAAAGGCTTTGTTCCTGCCCCCTCATGTCAATTATAGGTTGGGGTTACAAATTTAATTGATATATTGGTTCCTATATATTTCCCCCACTCTGATCATTATACTAAAGAGCAAGAACAGCTAGATCTCCTTGAGCATGCTAAAAGAAGGTCAAGACTCCAGGTTAACTTAAAAGCAGGTGGGGCAATCTCATCAAGTTTTAGATCAGATTGATTGCCCATAAGGCAACAATAGACAGAGTCCAGTCTTTGTAATGTAAATTTAACAATCCTCCTTTCACATCCTTGTGGAACCCAAATACCCACATTTTCCTCACAACTGGATTTTACAAAGGAAACCAATTATATAGAAATAAAAATGGATTTTTTTCCATCCACCTGATAAGCCTCAGGTTTAAGAAGTTCTACTGTAAAGGCCCCATAAAGGCAAGAACTCTTTTTGCTTTTTCTTTGTGTTTTAAATGCTTATCATTGGGTTGGCTAGGTGACAGTGGATAGAGTGGACCTGAGTTCAAATCCCGATTCAGACACTTAATAATTACCTAGCTGTGTGGCCTTGGGCAAGTCACTTAATCCCATTTGCCTTGCAAAAAAAATGCTTATCATATAGCAAGTACTTAGTAATGCTTACTATTTAAATGATGTTTATTTTGAAGTGGGCTGTTACAAAGAATAAAAAGTTATGAATGGAGTGTGGACCAATCACAATCCCCTGACTGAAGAGGTGGATGGGTGATAATCAGTGAGGAATACATTGTATAATGTTAAAAGAAATTGACTCATTTCATTTTGTTAAATGCTTACTTTCCCCTTTTTATTCTTTGTTATAAGACTGAGGTAGAAGTAATATATTTGGAAATAAAAATAAAAATAATTTTCAAATAAATATAATTTATCTATAACATTATAAAGCAGCTCCTGTTCTAGACCAGTACACATACTCAGCTTGTTTAGCTACCAGACAAATGAGGCTTTTTCCCAGCTCTCTGGTTTTTCCACCTTTCAGTTTTCAAGTTTCAAATCCTTTAAGTCAGTTAGTTCTGAAATGAATTTCTTGTTATTGAGGTTTAGTTGCAATTTAGTGTGCTTTTTTGTTTATTTTATATTGTTACATTAATCTTTGTTGTGAGAGTAATCATAAACCCCCTCTCCCCACCAAAAAGATCAGAAACCTGGTGAGAGAGAGAGGAAAAAAAAAAATTGTATTTCAGTCTATGTTCAGATTCCAATAGCTCTGTCTTTGGAATGAGTTCCCTACCCATCATAGCCACCAGAGAAGTTGCTTCAATATTTTTCCTACAGTTGTTATCACTAGCTATATTTCCCTCCACTCTATTCCTCCCCACTCTCATCTATTCCATTCTCTGTCTCCTTTCATCTGTCCCTGTTCAGAAGATTGTTGTGACTGAATACCCTCTCTCATGATCTTCCCTCTTTTCTATCACCTACTCCCCCCCTTCCCTCCCCCATTCCCCTTTATCCCATCCCTTTCCTCTCATTTTTCTCTAGGGTAAGATAGATTTCTATATGCTATTAAGTGTGTATGTTATTTCCTTATTCTGTCTTGCCTTCCCTGTTCCACTCCATTGTAAAAGCTTTTTCTTTACTCTTATGTGAAATATCTTAGCCCTTTCTTCCTCTCCTTTCTCTTCCTCCAAGGACTTTCCTTTATCACCATTGACTCCATCTTTTTACTATATTATACCATCATATTCAGCTTCTTCTTGTGACTTGTCTATATATGCTCCTTCTAACTGCTCTTACGAGAAAGTTCATATGAGTTATCAGTATCTTCTTCCCATGCAGGAATACAAGTGGTTCAACATCATTAAGTTCCTCTTAATTGGTCCTTCTTGTTCACCCCCTCTTTGGCTCACCAGAGTCCTATACTTTAAGATCAGACTTTATGTTCAGCTCTGATTGTTTCAATAGGAAAGTTTGAAAGTCCCCTGTTTCATTGAAAGTCCATCTTTTGGGGCAGCTAGGTGGCACAGTGGATAGAGCACTGGCCCTGGAGTCAGGAGTACCTGGGTTCAAATCTGGTCTCAGACACTTAATAATTACCTAGCTGTGTGGCCTTGGGCAAGCCACTTAACCCCATTTGCCTTACAAAAAAAACACCCCCCCAAAAAAAACAAAGTCCATCTTTTTCCCTGAAAGAGGATGCTCAGTTTTGCTGGGTAGTTGATTTTCAGTTGTAAACCAAGATCTTTTGCCTTCCAGAATATTATATTCCAAGCCCTATGAGCCCTTAATGTAGATGCTGCCAGATCCTATGTAATCTTGACTGTAGAGCCAAAATAGTTAAATTGCTTGTTTCTGGCAGCTTTTAGTATTTTCTCTTTGACTTGGGAGTTTTGGAGTTTGGCTATAATATTCCTGGAAGTTTTTCTTTTGGGATCTGTTTCAGGAGGTGATCAGTGAATTCCTGCAATTTCTATTTTATCCTTTGCTTCTAAGATTTCAGGGCAATTTTGCTATTTTAATTCTTGAAAAATGAAGTCTAGGGGTGGCTAGGTGGCATAGTGGATAGAGCACCAGCCCTGGAGTCAGGGGGACCTGAGTTCAAATCTAGCCTCAGACACTTAATAATTACCCAGCTGTGTGGCCTTGGGCAAGTCACTTAACCCCATTGCCTTGCAAAAACTAAAAAAAAAATAAAGTCTAGGTTCTTTTTCTGGTCATAACTTTCAGGGAGCCCAAAAAATTTTAAATTCTCTTCTGGATCTGTTTTCAGGGTCAGTTGATTTTCCAAAGAGATATTTCACATTTTCTTCTAATTTTTTGTATTAGTTTTATTACTTCCTGAATTCTTGCAAAGTCATTGCCTTCTTTTAGTTCCATTCTGCATTTGAAGGAATTAGTTTCTTCAGAGAGCTTTTTTTGTCACCTTTTCCAGCTGGCCAACTCCTTTTTTTTTCTTTTTAGGTTTTTGCAAGGCAAATGGGGTTAAGTGGCTTGCCCAAGGCCACACAGCTGGGTAATTATTAAGTGTCTGAGACCAGATTTGAACCCAAGTACTCCTGACTCCAAGACTGGTGCTTTATCCACTACGCTACCTAGCTGCCCCTGGCCAACTCCTTTTTAAAGCATTCTTCTCATTTGCCTTTTGTGTTGCTTTTTCTGTTTGGCCTAAACTGTAAAAACCAGTTTTCTTCATATTTTTTGTATTTCTTTCACCAAGTTGCTGACTTAGTTTTCATGATTTATCTTCATCACTCTCATTTTTCCTCCCAATTTTTCCTCTACATTCCTTAATTGCTTTTCAAAGTCTTTTTTGAGTTCATCCATAGCCTGAGGCCATTTTCTATTTCTCTTGGAGGCTTTGGATACAGAAGCTTCAATTTTGCCATCATCTATGTATGTATTTTGATCCTCCATGGGACCAAAGTAACTTTCTGTGGTCATATTCCTTTCTTTCTGTTGTTTGCTTATTTTAACCAGGATCTGAGTGTGGACAAACAGCTGAGTCCTGCCTCAGGGAAAGCAGAGAGACCTTTGCAGTCTCCCCTGACCCCCTTACTGCCTATGGGCTGAGAGCTCTGGACTTGCTGGGGGTTGAGGCTGGAGCCCCACTCTGCACTCACTGTGGTGTGGCAGAGCTCTTTCACCATCCCTTCTGGCTGTCCCTGATGATCCCTGGGCCAAGAGGTTTGGAACCCTCCTCCTCTGCTACAGACCCAGGTGCCCAGCTCCACTGTGCTGTGGCTCTGGCTGGGGCTGCACTGCTGCTTTTTCCAAACCCCAGTCCCAGTGGAACACACCTTTCCTGTGGAACTTCTAAGTTGTCTTGGACTGGAAAATTGTTTCACTCAGTCTTTCTGTGAGTTCTGCTTCTCTAAATTTTGGCTAGTCATAATTTGACAGCTTTTGGAGTATTTTGGGGAATGAGTTTCTGGGAATTTCTTTCTTCACCTCCACATCTTGGCTTCACAACACCCCCACCCCCACCCCCACCCCTAGTGTGCTTCTTTTTTATGTGGATTTGATACCTTATTTTCTTTTAAGTAGATTACTGAAACTTTCTTAACTCTATGCTTTTTGTCCAAATTGGATTTCATAAACTCTGATTAGCTTTTGATCCTTTTAAACAATTTCTCTTATTTTCATATATATATATAAATGTGCTACCTAAAAAAGCAAATTGTACCCAGATTCCACTTTGACCTTCAAGTAGCTCATTTTCTTTAAAAAAATTTAGATGCCTCATATAATTTGACTACTCTGGCCTTAATGAATGAAATTTCTACATTTCTAAGAACAGTTTAGCATTTTGCCAATCAATTTTCTCTCCTTTCCTTCCTCTTTGGTAGCTGTATGACCATATTCTAGGACAGAGATTCTAAATGATTTTTGTATTGTGGACCTTTTTGACAGTCTGGTGAAACTTACAAGCCCTTTCTCAAAATAATCTTTTTTTTTAATTCATGAAATAAAGCCCACAATGTTTTATTTATTTTTGTTTTTTGCAAGGCTATGGGGTTAAGTGGCTTGCCCAAGGTCACATAACTAAGTAATTATTAAGTGCCTCAGGCAAGATTTGAACTCAGATCCTGACTCCAGGGCTGGTGCTCTATCCACTACACAACCTAGCTGCCCTGGTGCCATCTAGCTGCCTCAACTCACAGTGTTTTATAAAGAAAACTACTTATATTGGAAGTTATCAAAATAGTAGAAAAAGTTCACCTACCCCCAGGTTAGGGCTATTTTCATAGAAATTCAATTTCCTCACTTTCAAAGTGTACAAAATTCAAAGACTAGATATTTCATTGGAGAATTAAGTATTCACATATCATACAGGTAGAAATCAGTAATTTTATAATCCATGAGGATTTATTCAGATTTGTAGGTCAGCCCATAGAATGGATTTGTGGAGTCCATCACATCACAAATACAAAGCAGAATTTTATGCTGTCATATTCCTTAACCTCCCCTCCCCTAAAGTTGAATTCATTTACCATGTAATTTTGCATTATAGTTTTATATATATATATATATATATATATATATATATATATATATATATGAGAAACCTAACCCATCTATATGATCATTGGCAATCATTTAATCTCTTAATTATCTAGGCAATTCTCCAAAGTAAGTTCTACAAACAAGTCTCATATCAGAACTTGACATACTGATGAAATTGCAAGAACGGAATGATTTTTAAAAAAAGACAACATAGAAGCAATGTGTCATAGTAGAAAATTAGCATTGTCTCAGGTTGGAGGATCTGGGTTCAAATTCCTCCTCTGTGGATCTCCTTGAGGTCCCATTTTTTTTATATGTAAAAGTTGAAGTTGAGGTCATTTTCAGGATCTAAGTTCATGATAGTATCCATTGTGTACTTTATTTGTATATATTTTGTTAGCAGAATTTTTTTGGACTGGTATATCAAGGCAAGTATATCAGCAGTCAAGTAGTAGTTTAATTAATTTCCGAGTGAGGAATATGGTTTGCAAACTTGAAGTTCTCCTGAGGAGACTTTAACCTGCTGAAATAAAGGCATAAACCACAAGTAGAAAAGGGATGGAGGTGGATTATAACTCTATCATTCCTAGGTCTTGAGAGATTTCCCAGGCAGGATAATACATATGTTCTATAGTCCTGTGGGAATGGTTCTTAAATTGATTGTTACAAGTCTTGATTACTTTGCAGGGGAGTTCTGTGACAGGAACAGGAGGTACAGTCTTTGATTCACTTAATTTACACAAGACCAGCACAAGCCCAGGAATGTAGGAATTGTCAGAGTTGTAAATCTCTAATTCCCAAGCCAGAATCTGCTGGGGAAATGGAGCTCTGAGAAATCTCAACTGGATGTTCATTACATATGTAATTGATCAATATGAAAAACATTCCTTTACAATTTCAAATTCTAAAGATTTTTATTTCTTTAATATATTTTCTACTGCTGTTGTCCTATCCTTTTAGGAACTCACTTACCTGTTCAATTCCCAAATGCTCTCCCTACAGCCAACCTCAGCTAGCATTCTGTTCAAAATTCCCATCACATTTTCAGAAAACACACAAAAGCATATTCCTTTGAAATGAGACTGCTTATGTCCCCCTCCTTTTTTATTATTTTTCAACTCCGATCTTATTTTTTCAATGTCCTTTGCCCTCCAAATCCCTGATGTTTCCTCATAAATTCTGAGTCACCATGGTTATAGGTCGGGGCTTTTGAGAGTCGTGCTCGATATGGGGCTCTATGGACCTCCCTCACCACACTCTTTCTTTAGGTCCTGAGGGACTTCTTGTTCTGGCTCTGGGAGGAGGCTTTCAGTTATGGAAAACTTCTTGCCTGGTTTGGCCTCATTTTTATTATGAAAGTCATTGATGTACTGGATGACACCTTCCGTGTAATTCGTGGGATTGTCTTTGTTTAACTTTTTTATCACCTACAAAGGAAGAGAGAAGTCTAAGTGTTAGAGAAGATAAAGGGGAAGAAGACTTTAAAAGGAATATAAGAGTAGGGTAGAACTAAGAAACAGAAAAGGTGTGGCATTGAAGAGAGTTGAGGCTACTGGGAAGAAATGCTAGGTGAAGGGAGTGGAGGGGGCTTAAGATAAAGGGGAAATTAAGGTAGAGGGAACTGGGACTCAGGGAGAAGGGTAAAGAAAGTGTGAGACTAAAGTAGGAAAAGTAGCCAGCAAAGAGTTTATGGGAGTTACATAGAAATGAAAGCTGTTAGTTAAGGGTGCAGAGTTAGACAGTAGGGAGTTTGGGAGTAAAGGGAAAGAAAGTGGAAAAGGAATGAAGTTTGGGGTTGAAAGAAAGAAAAGAGCTAAGCTAAGCTCTGCCAACTAACCTGGGCCATACAGTAGGATTGTGATCCCAATTTCCTTTTCTGTGATGTTGACTTCTTTATCTGAGCTGGAGATTTCTCATTCGGAGCTGGGGATTTCTTATTTGGAGCTATGGATTTCCCACTGGGAGTAAGTGAGCCTTTCTTTCCCTGAGTTGAGGATTTCCTTCTCTGAGTTGTGGATTTCCTTCTCCGAGTTGTGGATTTCCTTCTTTTTTTGCCTTTGGACTTCTTAGCTCTCTCTTTTCTTTTTCTCTTTGTTTCCTTTACCATTTTGTCTGTGGCCCCCAAGCTGTCTAACCTTTGGGGTCTGTCTCTCCCTATAAATATGTAAGCTCTAGGTTTAACAATGAGGAGCAACACCCTTTGCTTCTGATTGGTCAGCCAGGCCCTCCCTTCCCAACCAATTGTATCTCTAAGAAAACACTGATTCACAAAGCACCAATCACCAGCCCCCCTCCCCCACCACAAAACTAGGTATAGACAAGTATTCAAAAATGTCCACGTGGGTCTTCTAATTTCCCCTTCCATCTTGGTGTTTCTCTCCCCACTGTTAAATTTTTATGCAGTCTTGCTGGGATAATTGGAAGTTAGTATGGAAGAAACTTAGATTAGACAAACACCTAACATCTTTACCAAGATAAGATCCAAATGGTTACAGGACAATAAGAAAATCGGAAGATCAAGGACTAGTTTACTTGTCAGATATATGAAAAGGGGAGCAGTTTATGACTAAGGAAGAGTTGGAGAACATCACCAAAAACCAACTAGATGATTTCGATTACATTAAAAAGCTTTTGCACAGATAAAACCACTGTAATCAAGATCAAAAGAAATGTCGTAAATTGGAAAACAATCTTTACAACTAATGATTTTGACAAAGTACTCATTTCTAAAATATACAGAGAACTGTCATATTTTTTTTTAAAAAAGCCATTCCCCAATTGACAAATGGTCAAAGAATATGCGAAGGCAATTTACAGATGAGGAAATCAAAGCAATCTATACCATATGAAAAATTGCTCTAAATCATTAACGCATCTCTGAGGTACCACCTCAAACCTCTCAGATTGGCCAATATGACCAGAAAGGATAACCATCATTGTTGGAAGGGTTTTGGGAAATCTGGGACACTATTACATTGTTGGTGGAGCTGTGAACTCATCCAGCCTTTCTGGAGAGCTATTTGGAACTATGTCCAAAGGGCAACAAAAATGTGCATACCCTTTGACCCAGCAATACCACTACTGGGTCTATACCCTGAAGAGATGATGAAAAAAAGGGTAAAAACATCACTTGTACAAAAATAGTTATAGCAGCCCTGTTTGTGGTGGCAAAGAATTGGAAATCAAGTAAATGTCCTTCAATTGGGAAATGGCTTAAATGTTCTTCAATTGGGGAATGGCTTAGCAAACTATGGCATATGTATGTCAAGGAACACTATTGTTCTATTAGAAACCAGGAGGGAAAGGATTTCAGGGAAGCCTGGAGGGATTTGCATGAACTGATGCTGAGTGAGATGAGCAGAACCTGAAAAACACTGTACACCCTAATAGCAACATGGGAGTGATGTTCAACCTTGAAGGACTTGCTCATTCCATCAGTAACAAACTGGAACAATTTTGGGCTGTCTGCAAAGCAGAGTGCCATCTGTATCCAGATAAGAAGCTGTGGAGTTTGAACAAAGTACAAGGACTATTCCCTCCAATTTAGAAAAAAACAGATATCTTTTTGTCTTATCTTGTTGCCTCTTAGGCTTCTCTTCTCAAAGGATATGATTTCTCTCTCATCTCACCCAATTTGGATCAAGGTACAACATGGAAACAAAGTAAAGACTGACAGAGTGCTTTACGGGGGGGGGGGGCGCGGGGGGTGGAAGGTAAGATTGGGGGAAAATTGTAAAATTCAAATAATATCTTTAATAAAAATTAATTTAAAACAAGAAATGAGACTGCTTATGTCCCCCTCCTTTTTTATTATTTTTCAACTCCGATCTTATTTTTTCAATGTCCTTTGCCCTTCAAATCCCTGATGTTTCCTCATAAATTCTGAGTCACCATGGTTATAGGTCGGGGCTTTTGAGAGTCGTGCTCGATATGGGGCTCTATGGACCTCCCTCACCACACTCTTTCTTTAGGTCCTGAGGGACTTCTTGTTCTGGCTCTGGGAGGAGGCTTTCAGTTATGGAAAACTTCTTGCCTGGTTTGGCCTCATTTTTATTATGAAAGTCATTGATGTACTGGATGACACCTTCCGTGTAATTCGTGGGATTGTCTTTGTTTAACTTTTTTATCACCTACAAAGGAAGAGAGAAGTCTAAGTGTTAGAGAAGATAAAGGGGAAGAAGACTTTAAAAGGAATATAAGAGTAGGGTAGAACTAAGAAACAGAAAAGGTGTGGCATTGAAGAGAGTTGAGGCTACTGGGAAGAAATGCTAGGTGAAGGGAGTGGAGGGGGCTTAAGATAAAGGGGAAATTAAGATAGAGGGAACTGGGACTCAGGGAGAAGGGTAAAGAAAGTGTGAGACTAAAGTAGGAAAAGTAGCCATCAAAGAGTTTATGGGAGTTACATAGAAATGAAAGCTGTTAGTTAAGGGTGCAGAGTGAGACAGTAGGGAGTTTGGGAGTAAAGGGAAAGAAAGTGGAAAAGGAATGAAGTTTGCAGTTGAAAGAAAGAAAAGAGCTAAACTAAGCTCTGCCAGCTAACCTGGGCCATACAATAGGATTGTGATCCCAATTTCCTTTTCTGTGATGTTGACTTCTTTATCTGAGCTGCGGATTTCTCATTTGGAGCTGGGGATTTCTCATTCGGAGCTGGGGATTTCTCATTTGGAACTATGGATTTCCCACTGGGAGTAACTGTGCCTTTCTTTCTCTGAGTTGTGGATTTCCTTCTCCGAGTTGTGTATTTCCTTCTTTTTTTGCCTTTGGGCTTCTTAGCTCTCTCTTTTCTTTTTCTCTTTGTTTCCTTTACCATTTTGTCTGTGGCCCCCAAGCTGTCTAACCTTTGGGGTCTGTCTCTCCCTATAAATATGTGGGCTCCAGGTTTAACAATGAGGAGCAACACCCTTTGCTTCTGATTGGTCAGCCCGGCCCTCCCTTCCCAACCAATTGTATCTCTAAGAAAACACTGATTCACAAAGCAGCAATCACCAGCCCCCCCTCCCCCACCAGAAAACTAGGTATAGACAAGTATTCAAAAATGTCCACTTGGGTCTTCTAATTTCCCCTTCCATCATAGTGTTTCTCTCCCCACTGTTAAATTTTTATGCAGTCTTGCTGGGATAATTGGAAGTTAGTATGGAAGAAACTTAGATTAGACAAACACCTAACATCCTTACCAAGATAAGATCCAAATGGTTACAGGACAATAAGAAAATCGGAAGATCAAGGACTAGTTTACCTGTCAGATCTATGGAAAGGGGAGCAGTTTATGACTAAGGAAGAGTTGGAGAACATCACCAAAAACCAACTTGATGATTTCGATTACATTAAAAAGCTTTTGCACAGATAAAAGCACTGTAATCAAGATCAAAAGAAATGTAGTAAATTGGGAAACAAGCTTTACAACTAATGACTCTGATAAAGGACTCATCTCTAAAATATACAGAGAACTGAGTCATATTTTTTTTAAAAAAGCTGTTCCCCAATTGACAAATGTCAAAGGATATGCAAAGACAATTTACAGATGAGATCAAAGCAATCCATAGCCATATGAAAAATTGCTCTAAATCATTAACTATTAGAGAAATGCAAATTAAAGCATCTCTGAGGTACCACCTCACACCTTGCAGATTGGCCAATATGACCAGAAAGGATAATGATCATTGTTGGAAGGGCTTTGGGAAATCTGGGACACTATTACATTGTTGGTGGATCTGTGAACTCATCCAACCTTTCTGGAGAACTGTTTGGAGCTATGCCCAAAGGGCAACAAAAATGTGCATATCCTTTGACCCAGCAATACCACTACTGGGTCTATACCCTGAAGAGATGATGAAAAAGGGTAAAAACATCACTTGTACAAAAATAGCTGTAGCAGCCCTGTTTGTGGTGGCAAAGAAATGTAAATCAAGTAAATGTCCTTCAACTGGGGAATGGCTTAGCAAACTGTGGTATATGTATGTCATGGAACACTATTGTTCTATTAGAAACCAGGAGGGAAGGGATTTCAGGGAAGCCTGGAGGGATTTGCATGAACTGATGCTGAGTGAGATGAGCAGAATCAGAAAAACACTGTACACCCTAATAGCAACATGGGAGTGATGTTCAACCTTAAAGGACTTGCTCATTCCATCAGTAACAAACGGTAACAATTTTGGGCGGTCTGCAAAGGAGAGTGCCATCTGCATCCAGATAAGGAGCTGTGGAGATTGAACAAAGTTCAAGGACTATTCCCTTTAATTTAGGAAAAAAACAGATTATCTTTTGTCTGATCTTGTTACCTCTTAGACTTCTCTTAAGGATATGATTTCTCTCTCATCACACCCAATTTGGATCAAGGTACAACATGGAAACAAAGTAAAGACTAACAGGAGTGCTTTCCGTGGGCGGGGGGGGGGGGGGGAGGAAGTAAGATTGGGGGAAAATTGTAAAACTCAAATAATATCTTTAATAAAAATTCCTCCTTTGTGGATCTCCGTGAGGTCCCATTTTTTCATATGTAAAAGTTGAAGTCGAGGTCATTTTCAGGATCTAGGTTCATGATAGTATCCATTGTGTACTTTATTTGTATACATTTTGTTAGCAGAATTTTTTTTTTTTGTACTGGTATCCCAGGAATGATCAGAGGGGAAGCAGAGCTGGTCAGAGGCAAGTATATCAGCAGTCAAGTAGTAGTTTAATTAATTTCCGAGTGAGGAATATGGTTTGCAAACCTGAAGTTCTCCTGAGGAGACTTTAACCTGCTGAAATAAAGGCATAAACCACAAGTAGAAAAGGGATGGAGGTGGATTATAACTCTATCATTCCTAGGTCTTGAGAGATTTCCCAGGCAGGATAATACATATGTTCTAGAGTCCTGTGGGAATGGTTCTTAAGTTGATTGTTACAAGTCTTGATTACTTTGCAGGGGAGTTCTGTGACAGGAACAGGAGGTACAGTCTTTGATTCACTTAATTTACACAAGACCAGCACAAGCCCAGGAATGTAGGAATTGTCAGAGTTGTAAATCTCTAATTCCCAAGCCAGAATCTGCTGGGGAAATGGAGCTCTGAGAAATCTCAACTGGATGTTCATTACATATGTAATTGATCAATATGAAAAACATTCCTTTACAATTTCAAATTCTAAAGATTTTTATTTCTTTAATATATTTTCTACTGCTGTTGTCCTATCCTTTTAGGAACTCACTTACCTGTTCAATTCCCAAATGCTCTCCCTACAGCCAACCTCAGCTAGCATTCTGTTCAAAATTCCCATCACATTTTCAGAAAACACACAAAAGCATATTCCTTTGAAATGAGACTGCTTATGTCCCCCTCCTTTTTTATTATTTTTCAACTCCGATCTTATTTTTTCAATGTCCTTTGCCCTCCAAATCCCTGATGTTTCCTCATAAATTCTGAGTCACCATGGTTATAGGTCGGGGCTTTTGAGAGTCGTGCTCGATATGGGGCTCTATGGACCTCCCTCACCACACTCTTTCTTTAGGTCCTGAGGGACTTCTTGTTCTGGCTCTGGGAGGAGGCTTTCAGTTATGGAAAACTTCTTGCCTGGTTTGGCCTCATTTTTATTATGAAAGTCATGGATGTACTGGATGACACCTCCCATGTAATTCGTGGAATTGTCTTTGTTTAACTTCTTTAGCACCTACAAAGGAAGAGAGAAGTCTAAGTGGTAGAAAAGATAAAGGGGAAGAAGACTTTAAAAGGAATATAAGAGTAGGGTAGAACTAAGAAACAGAAAAGGTGTGGCATTGAAGAGAGTTGAGGCTACTGGGAAGAAATGCTAGGTGAAGGGAGTGGAGGTGGCTTAAGATAAAGGGGAAATTAAGATAGAGGGAAGTGGGACTCAGGGAGAAGGGTAAAGAAAGTGTGAGACTAAAGTAGGAAAAGTAGCCAGCAAAGAGTTTATAGGAGTTACATAGAAATGAAAGCTGTTAGTTAAGGGTGCAGAGTGAGACAGTAGGGAGTTTGGGAGTAAAGGGAAAGAAAATGGAAAAGGAATGAAGTTTGGGGTTGAAAGAAAGAAAAGAGCTAAGCTAAGCTCTGCCAACTAACCTGGGCCATACAGTAGGATTGTGATCCCAATTTCCTTTTCTGTGATGTTGACTTCTTTATCTGAGCTGCGGATTTTTCATTTGGAGCTATGGATTTCCCACTCGGAGTAGCTGTGCCTTTCTTTCTCTCAATTGTGGGTTTCCTTTTCTGAGTTGAGGATTTCCTTCTCTGAGTTGTGGATTTCCTTCTCTGAGTTGTGGATTTCCTTCTTTTTTTGCCTTTGTACTTCTTAGCTCTCTCTTTTCTTTTTCTCTTTGTTTCCTTTACCATTTTGTCTGTGGCCCCCAAGCTGTCTAACCTTTGGGGTCTGTCTCTCCCTATAAATATGTAAGCTCTAGGTTTAACAATGAGGAGCAACACCCTTTGCTTCTGATTGGTCAGCCAGGCCCTCCCTTCCCAACCAATGGTATCTCTAAGAAAACACTGATTCACAAAGCACCAATCACCAGCCCCCCTCCCCCACCACAAAACTAGGTATAGACAAGTATTCAAAAATGTCCACGTGGGTCTTGAAATTCTCCTTCCATCTTGGTGTTTCTCTCCCCACTGTTAAATTTTTATGCAGTCTCTCTGGGATAATTGGAAGTTAGTATGGAAGAAACTTAGATTAGACAAACACCTAACATCCTTACCAAGATAAGATTCAAATGGTTACAGGACTTAGACATAAAAAAAACGATACTATAAGCAAATCCGAAGATCAAGGACTAGTTACTTGTCAGATCTATGGAAAGGGGAACAGTTTATGACTAAAGAAGAGTTGGAGAACATCACCAAAAACCAACTAGATGATTTCGATTACATTAAAAAGCTTTTGCACAGATAAAACCACTGTAATCAAGATCAAAAGAAATGTAGTAAATTGGGAAACAATCTTTACAAATGATTCTGACAAAGGACTCATTTCTAAAATATACAGAGAACTGAGTCATATTTTTTTTAAAAAAAAGCCATTCCCGAATTGACAAATGGTCAAAGGATATGCAAAGGCAATTTACAGATGAGGAGATCAAAGCAATCCATAGCCATATGAAAAATTGACTCTAAATCATTTACTATTAGAGAAATGCAAATTAAAGCATCTCTGAGGTACCACCTCACACCTCTCAGATTGGCCAATATGACCAGAAAGGATAATGATCATTGTTGGAAGGGTTTTGGGAAATCTGGGATAGTATTACACTTGGTGGAGCTGTGAACTCATCCAACCTTTTTGGAGAACTGTTTGGAACTATGCCCAAAGGGCAACAAAAATGTGCATACCCTTTGACCCAGCAATACCACTACTGGGTCTATACCCTGAAGAGATGATGAAAAAGGGTAAAAACATCACTTGTACAAAAATAGTTATAGCAGCCCTGTTTGTGGTGGAAAAGAATTGGAAATCAAGTAAATGTCCTTCAATTGGGGAATGGCTTAGCAAACTGTGGTATATGTATGTCATGGAACACTATTGTTCTATTAGAAACCAGGAGGGAAGGGATTTCAGGGAAGCCTGGAGGGATTTGCATGAACTGGTGCTGAGTGAGATGAGCAGAACCAGAAAAATTCTGTACACCCTAATAGCAACATGGGAGTGATGTTCAACCTTGAAGGACTTGCTCATTGCATCAGTAGCAAACGGGAACAATTTGGGCCTGTCTGCAAAGGAGAGTGCCATCTGCATCCAGATAAGGAGCTGTGGAGATTGAACAAAGTTCAAGGACTATTCCCTTTAATTTAGGAAAAAGACCAGATATCTTATTGTCTGATCTTGTTACCTCTTAGACTTCTTTTCCTCTTCCTCAAGGATATGATTTCTCTCTCATCACACCCAATTTGGACCAATGTACAATGTGGAAACAAAGTAAAGACTGACAGATTGCTTTCTGTGTGTGTGTGGGGGGGAATTGTAAAACTTAATATCTTTAATAAAAAAACAATTTAAAAAATTTTATGCAGTCTTAATCTTAAATTCTTTGGTGTGTTTCCTTGTTTTAACATCAGTAGAAAACAGATTCTTGACTTTCCATAATATAAGAATGAGTAAACATACACCAATATTTTATATATATATATGTATATTACTATATATGTTTATATTACTTTCAGGGATTGTTGTAATGTTCAAATAAAATTTGTATAAAAGTACTTTGTAAAGCTTAAAATATTACTTAAATAACTTTTATTATTAATCTATAGTAACTAGAACTGCAGTCTGGAGATGACTTTATTCCTTGAAACTTAAACTGCTCTTCTTTTAAGTTCAAGCAATAGAGATGATATGAATGAAAAGTCCAAGACATCTAGATTCTGGTCAATTAATAATTTCTTAATTATATTAGCAAATAATAAATTAAGATCAGTGCTTCTCTTGGTAATCAAAAACTCCACAAGGAGTGCTAGAATGTTCAAATATCTTTGGGAAAGACTGTTCCTGAGTGTGAAAATCAAGTGATTAACAATGATGGATCTCTTTCCCCATAGCCCATCAAATTATTGAATTAATAGTCTGGAATTCAGATTCCCATTACCTTCAGAAATAAGCTACCCAGTTGGGTAGGGGGTTCGTCTCCTCCCCCAAGATTGAGGAAAATGTCTCACTGTTAGCCTGGTCCTTCAAAAGGATTGGGCTTTTGAATGAGAAAATAGAAAAATTTCTACTAATAACTGGTTAGTAATTAGAAAGAGGATATTTTGGTCCCACATTTAAAATTGGTTATTAAGAAAAATAATTATTTTCTCACTGAGAAATGTTTAGCAATCATGCTTTCCTAAGGAAAAAACACTTTTAAAGTTTAATGTGTGAAATTTTTATCACTTTAAAAAAACTAGACAATTAAGCTCTTATTGCTGATTTATGAGATATAATGCTCATACTGAAAATTCTAAAATCTGTAAAGGCAGATCTGACTCCAGCACACCCTGAATACCTCCTTTGACACAGAAATTCCTGTGACTTTTCTCTTTTCTACCTATCAAACCCCTTCCCTGTTCTCCTTTAGTCCAGTCTTGGATAAAACCCAAACTCAATGTAAATGTTTAACTTTTTTCCCCAAATTCCCTGCAGGACTTTCCCACAGGAACTGGGTACTGAGATGATGGGAGTTACCACAAGCCTTCTGAGGTGTAAATCTACTGAGATAATAGAAGTAACCTTAACCCTTCCCTTCCCTTTCTTCCATCATGAATCACATGCTCTGCCAAGGTATATGCCTGACACCTCATGGTCAGATGTTAGCCATTCCTTGGCACCTGCCCCCCCCACTCTTCCTGATATAGACAAGTATGCAAAACTCCTATATAAAGCTATAACCCTCTACCTGGCTGCTGTTCTCACCAGCCCAGCTGCTCAGTTTATCTCTGAGTACACAGTTGCAGCTGCCTTCTTTTCTCTTAATGATCTCTATTAAAAATTTCACTTCTTTGACCTTGCTGTCCCCTTAAAGAACTCTGTGAATTTACTTGTAATCCCATGAATTAAAATTTGCATCTTAGACTTCTGGATCAAAACACTGATTTATTCACTTCTAAAGGAGCTCCCCCATTAGTATTTACAAACCTCCCACAATGCTGACTTCCAAGTGTTGTGGATGATTGGGGTGACTAATTAAAGATTTAGAGGCCTTGAATAGTGAATGAATTCATGTGCATCCCTGGGATGTAAAAATGGTTAGGATTTATTATAGATGGTTGCAAAGTGAACAAATTAAAACCTTTTCTCTTCCTGGAGAAACAGAAAGCACTTTGAGGACAGGCTAGGTGAGGTTTGAGAGAGCAAGAGATAACACCATAAGGGCGAGCTTACCTCCACTACTTGGCATAGGGACCCATGGTTCTCCAGAAGGCCTAGGCCAGGAGCACATGGCCTAACAGTGACAGAGATAGACATCCTTGCAAGGTGAAGGTAGAGTAAAGAAGAGCAAAAAGGGCCTTTGCCTCTCTTCTGGACTTAAATACACTTCTGTAAGTGGGTTGGACGGGGTAACAGGGAGTGGTCTAACATCTGGCTCCAGGTGTTCTCAAATAGACAAGTTATGAAATGATCCTTCCTGTCCCAAGGTGTCTGACCTCTAAGTCCAACATGTCATTTCCTGTCAGAGACTAAAGTCAGGTAGCTGGAAAAAGGAAAGGTGAACAAGCCAAGGCTACTCCTAAAATGAGTTACTTTGAACAATAGAATTCCCCAGATAGGTACAAGCAATATTTTCCACAAAATTTGTTTCTAATCACAATATCTGCTATGTCCATAATTCCCTGCATCATTTCCCCCCTCAAGTTATTGGGACCCAGATTCATCTGGGCTTTTCAGAGTCCATTTGGAGGTGAATGCATTGTAATGGGAATTCAACTGAGGCAAAGTCCATAGGATGGTAGCTATCAGGACTGGTACAGCTGAATGGCATTCTGCAGAGGTCACTATTGGAGATGTACATCTGGTAACCTAGAGAAACAAATCTTGAAAAAAGAAAAAGATTGAGCAAGCAAAACCAGAGAGGGCTATTTAACAGAGACCCAGTAAATAGGAAAAAATTAGAAGTTCTATAAAGAACAAGAATTATACATTATGATCTTAAGCTAGTATCAGAATATTTTATATAAGAACATGGGTTCCAATATGATATAGATTCATTAATGATTGTCACATTGAGTTGTAACCAAAAGCTTAAAAATTGCATAAACAAGTGTACTGGAAAATTATTTTATAACTGCACATGTCCAATAAGTACTTTTCTATTTTAACTTTAGCCCTATTTGAAATGAACAAAAAATTCTAGCTGAAGAATAGATCTCTCCTTTAAAGCAGTTTAAAAAATAGACCAATAAGAGACTAAATATTTGCAATTGTTAAGGATTTTTAGAGGATAGAATTCTAATGGCTCACTCTTATACTTAATTATTGTGCACCTGGCATGATTATGGCAATTTGCTATTAAAGAGTACATAGAACACAAGGACAAGTTCCCTTATGTGTTTTAGTTATCCTTTACAGGTAGAAGTCATATGGAAAATCCTTTTAAATGAGTCAGATTCCAGGTCTGAAAGGTAAGAGCTTCTTGTAATGCAATCCCACCTCAGCTGAGGCTGAGAGTGGTTCTCTCAAACTCCCCGCACTCCAGGTGCAGTATATTAAAGTAAAACCCCATAGGGTTAATGACTTTATTGGCATATTGTTGACTTTCTATTTTAACATACCTAATGTCAGACAGATCAATTATCAATATATTGTAACATAGTAATTACTTATAACCAGAGCTTTAGGTGGCTTGAGAATTTAAATCAGGGTATGCTAGGCTGTGATTAGGATTGGATATCAACTACCCAAACCAGGAAGAGTCAAAACGGAGAAAGAAAATTATAGACCTAGGGAGACCTAATGAATATAGATACAAAAATCTTAAATAAAATCTTAGCAAAGCTATTACAACAAATTATCAATAGGATAATACACTATGACCAAGTAGGATTTATCCAAGGAATGCAGGGTTGGAATTAACTATATCAATAGCAAACCTAACAGAAATCATATGATTATCTCAATAGATGCTGAAAAAGCCTTTGACAAAATACAACATCCATTCCTACTAAAAACACTATAGAATGTAGGAATAAATGGTTTGTTCCTTAGAAGGAGTAGCAGTATCTATCTGAAACCATCAACAATGGGGATGCAATGGGGATATGCTAGAGGCATTCCCAATAAAATCAAGGGTGAAACAAGGAGGCACATTATCACTACTACTATTCAATATTGTGTTAAGAAGCTAGGTAGCACAGTAGATAGAGCATCGGCCCTCTGAGTTCAAATCCCACCTCAGACACTTAATAATTGCCTAACTGTGTGACCTTAGGCAAGTCACTTAAACCCATTGCCTTGCCAGAAAAAGAAAAAGAAAAAGAAATGTTAGCTTCAGCAATAAGAGAAGAGAAAGAAATTAAAGGAATTAGAATTAGGAAGGAAGAAACAAAACTCTCACTCTTTGCAGATGACATAATGATATACCTAGAGAATCCCAAAAAATCATCTAAAAAACTACTAGAAACAATTAGCAACTTTAGCAAAGTTACAGGATAAAAAAACCCCTCATAAATCCTCAGCATTTCTATATATTATTAGCAAGATACAACAGCAAGAACTAGAAAGAGAAATACCATTCAAAGTAACTTCAGACAGATTGTAAAATACTTGAGAGCCTACCTGCCAAGTCAGACTCAGAAACTCTATTAAAACAACTATAAAACACTTCTCACACAAATAAAATCACATTTAAATAACTGGGCAAATATCAACTACTCATGGATAGTCCAAGCTAATATAATAAAAATGACAATTCTACCTAAATTAAATTACTTATTTAGTGCCTAACCAATCAAACTTCCAAAAAGTTACTTTAATGAGCTAGAAAAAATTGTAAGTAAATTCATATGGAGAAAAAAAGGTCAAGAATATTCAGGAATTTAATGGAAAAAGTGCAAAAGAGAAGGCAGCAAGGTATCGCAGTGAATAGAGCACCAGCCCAGAACTCAGGAGGACCTGAGTTCAAATGTGACCTCCAACACTTAATAATTGCCTAGCTGTGTGACCTTGGGCAAGTTATTTAACCCCATTGCAATAAATAAAATTATTTTTTTAAAAAGTAAAAAAGAAGATGGTTTAGCCTTACCAGATCTAAAATTATATTATAAAGCATCAGTAATCAAAACTTTCTGATATTGGCTAAGAAATAGAGTGGTGGATCAGTGGCATAGACTAGGTGCAAAAAAGATAACAGGAAATGATTATAGTAATCTGCTGTTTGATAACCCAAAGAATTCAGATTCTGGAATTAAAAACTCTCACTTTGATAAAAACTGTTGGGAAAATTGGAAGTAAGTATGGCAGAAACTTGAATTAGATTAACATCTCACACCCTATACCGAGATAAAATCAAAATGGGTACATGATTTAGACATAAAAGACAATATTATAAGCAAACTAGGAGAATCAAGGAAAAGTTTACCTGTCAGATATGTGGAATAGGAAGCAGTTTATGACCAAGGAAGGGATGGAGAAGATCATTAAAAACAAACTAGAAAATTTTGATTACACGTAATTGAAAAACTTCTGCACAAACAAACCCACTGTAACCAAGATCGAAGTAAATTGGGAAACAATTTTTACAACTACTATTTCTGACAAAGGACTTATTTCTAAACTATATAGAGAACTGAGTCAAATTTATTAAAAAAAAGCCATTTCCAATTGACAAATGGTCAAAGGATATGCAGAGCCAATTTACAGAGGAGGAAATCAAAACAATCTATAGTCATATGAAAAATTGCTCAAAATCATTACTGATTAGAGAAATGCAAATTAAAGCAGCTCTGAGGTTCTACTTCATACCTCTCAAATTGGCCAATATGACCAGAAAAGACAATGATCATTGTTGGAAGGGATGTGGGAAATCCGGGACACTGAATACATTGTTGGTAGAGCTGTGAACTCATCCAACCTTTCTGGAGAGCAATTTGGAATTATGCCCAAAGAGCAATAAAAATGTGTATACCCTCTGATCCAGCAATACCACTACTGCGTCTATACCCTGAAGAGATCATGAAAAAGGGTAAAAAAATCATTTGCACAAAAACTATTTATAGCAACTCTGTGGTGGCAAAGAATTGGAAATTGAATGAATGTCCATCAATTGGGGAATGACTGAACAAACTGTGGTATATGTATGTCATGGAACACTATTGTTCTTTTAGAAACCAGGAGGGATGAAAATTCAGAGAAGCTTGGAAAGACTTCTATGACATGATGCTGAGTGAGATGAGCAGAACTAGAAATACATTGTACATCCTAACAGCAACATGGAAGTGATAATCAACCTTAATGGACTTGCTCATTCCATCAGGCACAATTTTGGGGTATCTGTGATGAAGAATACCATCTGTATTCAGAGAAAGAATTGTGAAGTTCGAACAAAGACCAAAGACTGTTGCCTTTTAAAAAAAATCGTCATCTTATTATGTAATCTTGTTATCGCTTATATTTTATTTTTTTTCCTTCTTAAGGATATGATTTCTCTCTCAACACATTCAATTTAGATCAATGTATAGCATGGAAGCAATGTAAAGACAAACAGATTATCTTCTGTGGCGGGGGAGGGAAGCAAGATTAGG